>NC_143431.1:6352500-6705000 GCF_059467195.1 Physcomitrium patens | reverse complement strand
TTGGCTTCCTCACGCCCATGCCTGTTGTGGAGCTCTCGCCATGTGGTACGCAGCTTGTCACCTCCACGCACTGCGAGCTTTCCCAATCTTTGTCACCCACAGTTTAAATCCGCATGCACTGCGTCCATTTACTAGAGTTTAACTGCAGTGCATTGATCATGGTGTCTGCACACGAAGAGTTTGAGATCTGGCAGTGTGTGGGTTGATGTTGCTGTTGCTGTTGTTGTAGTTGAGGCTCTGAGCTGGAGTAGATGCGTCTGGAGCCTGAAGCTAGAGACGATCAATGGAGAGATTGTTATTTATTTCTTAAGTTTAGGCGAGGTTTGAGACTGTTTGGATTCTTTGAAAAGATGAATGGCTGCGTAGCGTGTTGAAAGGGAGATGAGATTGGAGAACGTGTCGATGTAGCAGTGGAATTGATGTGTGGAGTTCTCGCCGGAAGCACTGGTGCGTTCCATCGTCTTTCTTTCATGCCGATTGTGGTGCAGTTTTGTTGATGTCACGCTTTACTGTTGACACGGTGAGATTAGGACATTTTGTTGGATGTGAAGTCCATGAAATACATTGGATGCAGTTGTGATGGTTGAGGCTGTTGAACAGATTGGAAGAACTTTCAATTGCCGTCGGTGAGGCCATCTGTAGGATCCTCTTAGGAGCTTGAAACAAGCAACATGACGAGCACTGGGCGTCTTCTCGGCCTCCAGCTTCCCCCAGTTCCTTCACATCTATCTGATTTCATGCCATCTTGTGTCCGATCCGCCCAAAAGAGTGACGCGAAGGAATGCTCCTCGATAACTCCAGTGCCAGATTTGCCACTTCAAGGCCCACACGTGGTATCAGCTTCCAATCCGTTGTGTACGAAATTGTGCCCAAGTGACAACAGAAATGCTGATATGAACAGCCTTGAGCGACTTCAAGCTACCAAAAACCCTTCATCCTTCACATTGAGCTGCACCGACGACGTGATTGAAGTGATCAAGCCAACAGAGGAAAAGGACAAGACGGCAGTAGAATCCCCATCGGCGTCTGGGTGGGGTGTTCCATATTTCAAGCGTGGGGGTAATTCCGAAGTGGATTCCAAAGCTTCAACCACTAAAACTTCCCCTGAATCACACCCCACGACACCGCCTGAGGAGGATGGTGCAGTGACTGTAAGTAAAGAGACGGGAGAGAACAGCCATTCTCACTGCCGTGGGCTCCGATCGAAACTCAGCAGCATGCTTTCATTGGAAAAGAGAACCAGCCTGACGGGCTTACCTCTGGTGACCGGACATTCCAGCCAGTATGTGATGGAGATGTCAGGATTTCAGTCGACCTCGTTCAATCGACGAACCCAAGGGGTGGAAAGCAAGATAAGCTCTGCAATTCAGAAGGAGTCTTTTGCCCGGATGTTCGATTTATATGACGAAAGGAACTTCTCTTCCCATCCTGGCTATGGCGCGACAGGAGGGTATAAGCTCGGTAGGGCAACTGATGCAGCAGTGGATGCGGGGGTAAAAACTAATCCCCCCTGGATCGACAAGGACAAAGTAAATGACGCATGGGGTACAGAGCCGTGGCATTCCGACCAGCGGAACATCCTCATGAAGACTTTGCACATCATGCGCTGCGACATTGAATCTCTCAAGGTAAGTGACATCTTGAATATATGTGCAATACAGACAGGAAGAAAGTAACATCACTGCAAAAACAAGATTTCCCCTTCCTCGATCGTATGATTTCTGACTGTTGTAAGTCTTGTCAGATGATGCTCAGATCCATTGACCTTCCTGCAGCCAGGGGGAGGCCCCACGATGCACATCAATTCGACACCCTAGTAAGTACTTCGTTTCTCACTCTGCAACTCATTATGTTAAGAAACATGAGCCGAATTAAACCATGGAGCAGTTCCCCCTCACTCTCATGCGAAAAGGTTGTGTTCCTTCCGAATCTTCGACTGAGTTCATTCCATCTTCAGAGCTCCCGATTTCGAAGGATGTAACGGGTGTTCAGTGAAGTGAAAGTCACGTTGTTGTTTTCTTCTGAAACATCTTTGGATCGTCCACGGTTTTGTAGGCCCATGCGCAATGCCATCCAGTGATGATGAGGAGCAGTGTTGCAATGTCCGAAACACAAGAAACTTCTTGCAAACCACTCGATGATGTGCAAGTTCAGAATCGCATTGAACCTGTCGTAGAGGACAAAACATCAGCTCAGGCTGCAGAAAAAGTTGCGAGTTCAAAGGCTGGCAAGGATCTTTGTGTGTCAGAGTTGAATCCACCTGAGAAAGGAGAGAGTGACGAGCCGTTGAGTACGTGGAGTGGTGGGTGTCCCAAAAAGAGGAAACAGTGGTGGAGAGAACTGTTGGCCGCATTCGGATTGACAGTGTGGGTTCTCACTGGAGCAGTCCTGGTTGCCAAGGCTATTGGTGTTCCGAACCTGGGAGTTAGCAACAACCTGGCTTATAGCGGTTGCTGGGGCCGTTCTGATGACGAGGAAAGGGCCAAAACTCCAGGGTACTCTACCCCTATCAAAATCCTTCGATCACATGTCAAAGCTATTCAAAGCTTAGATTCTTATATAAAGTCTCAATCCGTTTCGGTGTAATGAAAACATCAGTCTCCACGAAACGTCTCACCCTTCTCTTTAAATTTCCAGTCAAGGAGCGAATGGAGTAGTGGAGCTCCGCTTGTGCACCTTTGATAATGTGATCAAGAAGAGGTAACTGTCTTTCGATCCGCCAGAGACATCACGCACAGATAGAGGCAATTCAAAACGTATGCATTCATCATGCGCCAAGTAGAAGTTACGGTTTGCAAATCGAGCCCTTTGTCAAGCCTTCTTCAGGTGAAACTATATCATGATATTTGTGGTTATTTCGTACATGAATCCAAGCTGGGAAAGGAATTTCAGGGATTTGTACCAACACCTCAGGGCTTGTTCCTATCCAGGCTGTCAACAGCAGAATAATATTGGAAATTTATCTGCTCGTCTTTTTTCCTGTGCAGACCAACGCTTGTCATGTTCTACGCACCATGGTGTCCTCATTGCCATCGCTTGCGTCCCATGTGGTCCCAGCTTGCTGGTGTGTTGAACGATCAAGGATATGATGTTCAGGTGAGTTCTCTACGCACACAGTTTTCTCTCCAAAATCGATCCGAAGAAAAGATCGATGAGGGCAATCTCAGAAACATCAGCTCTTTGAGATTTATTGCGTTGATGTCGGTGAGATAGTCGGAATTGAACAAAGCATCTCTAACTCAGTGCGTGTTTATCGAAACAGCTGGCAGTAGTGGATGCTACAAAGTACACCAGGCTAGCTGATAAATTTGAGGTGCCAGGATTCCCTACACTAATCATGTTCATGAATGGAGTGCCTGTTGGAAGACACCAAGGAGCACGCGACATGGACACTGTTCTATCCTTCATCAACGACCATAAGTAGGTCAATATTCCGTTAAGTCTAAGTGGTTGCAGCAACCTAGAGTTCGTTGAATGAGATTGCATGAATGGACACCGTCGTTCAGTAGCCCCCTTAAGAATCATTTCCACTCGCTATGAGTCGTTGTTGACCAGCTCATTTCGTAACTAAGTCACTGACGTCATTTCGACAAGTTCAGTTCACTTGAATTGATAGAGTACTCCAGAACTCTTTCACATGATGGCTCTATCGCATGACGACTTCGCATGCGTCCAGGATCTAAAAACTTGGTCGAAATGAATTATCCTGCTGTCATTGCAACAGGAGGTCCGGAGAAGGCAAGAATTTCCAGTAGTACACTATATTTGGCTTTATGACGTGACTCTAAATCTTATGGGTGAAATGATATTAATTGCGCGAGTTTGAGTTAAACATTCACACAAATCCCCTTGATTTTAAAAGCATATCATTTTGGAGATGGGAACATCAATTTTGGGTTTAGTTGGATCACACACTGCATGCCGGCTTCCTACCAAGCTCCATTGGTATGACATATCTAACCTACCGATCTTGTTGATGATTTGGCCAAGGTGAAATTGCCACACGACTTGGACACGTCTAGGGACTTTCATTAAATGTAAGACAAAATCTGTCCGTGGGATTTCAATCTGTACTTAGAAGACACTAGTTCTGCTCAGGAGCAAATTCCACATCATGGAATTCGTCATGAAATGGGACAACATGTTTGCGGTTGTCATTGCAGTAAGCTTAGGGTACCTCACTAGTCGATCGCTGACACACATCATTGCGTGTCTCGAAAGGCTGTTGTCTATACTTTACGGAAAAACATTGTATTCGACGTTACAAGGAAAGCATGTAGTTGTAACAGGAGGTTCTAGCGGCATCGGATACGCCATAGCCAAGCGTGCTCTTGAGGATGGTGCATCTGTAACTCTCGTAGCTCGGAACGTGGAAAAGCTGCAAAAAGCCAAGGCTTCCCTGCTGGAAGAGAGCAGTTACTTACTCGATGCTGTACATGTCAAGGTAAAAGCTCACTTGCATTTTCTTTACGATGTCTGTTGACAAAGAAAAACTAGTTCAATTCGTTTGCAACGTCCACATCCTTTATGGCGAAACCAATGCTATTGTCTTATTTCTTCATTGTTGCCTTGGCCTACTGGAGTCTGCGGATGTAAGTGACGCCATAGCCATTACAGCTGCGATACGCGATTCCCAGGAACGGAAGCCCATCGATATACTTGTCTGTAATGCGGGTGTGATTTTCCCCGGTCTTATTGATGAGGTTTCCGCGACAGAGCTGGAGGACACCGTGAAGGCAAACTTATTAGGAACTGTATATCCCATTCATGCAGCCATTCCTCTCATGAAGAGCTGTGGCCCCAGGACTCCAAAATCCATCGTCCTCGTTAGCTCCGTAGCAGGACTGGTATTGAACTCAGACACTCTTGCACCACTCAACTTGTAACGACAAGACAATCAACGGAATCTCTTGTGACTGCAACTTGTTGACTGATTGATGTTTAACCCACGTCCCTGTAATGACCAAGCAGCATCAAAGCTACGGCGCCAATGTCTATTCGCCAACAAAATACGCTCAAAGAGGCCTTGCAGAAAACCTACGGTGGGAGCTTCTCCCTTGCAACATACACATGCACGTCGTATGCCCGCGTTTCGTAGACACCCCCATGCTCCAAGGTACTTATCTGATTAGTTGCTTTGACTGGCCAGATTCTGAAGTGACTTGCATAGCCGTGTTGTAGTGCTAACCCCAGGTGAATTCATGTCAGCTGGAGAAGCAAACTCGGAGCTAGCAAAGATTTCTCGAGAAATGAACTTTTTCAACCCAGATCACATTGCCACCGCAAACCATGTGGCAAAGTGTACCTGGGCGGGCGTACGAAGGGGCAGATTCTTGATAACCACCGACTGGGTGGGACATTTGTTAGCAGTCGTTTCCAGAGGCCCTATTCCTGAGGACTCCATCGCCACCGACATCTGGGAGCTTCTCCTCATCCTTCCCGTCCGGTTGTTGGGCTTTGTCCTGAAGGGAAAGTTGACACAGACCATACGACGGCTTGTGACTATCCCTTCACATACTGAGATCAGTAACCAGTGAATAGTCCTGGTTTTGTGACACTATTCTAGTGAACCACTTAGGAACATACTCAAGGAATTCAATGTGGAACAAAAGAAAGAATTGAACAAACACAGATAAACGAAGGATAAGAGTGTGCTTCATTATTTTTTACAAGATAAATATACAGGTTGGGGCCAGCTAGGTTGGGTGTTTGTTAAATCCACACCAGCAGGCTTGTGCAGTAATTTATACAAAAGGCGTCACTTGATGGGTCTATATATTGTGGATGCAAACGTTTCTTCGTTTTTCGAATAATGCCGAGTTCGATGAAAAAATAATATGAATTGGGACTGGCTCATCGAACGGTTGGTCCTGTGAACCTGTTTGGCCTTTTGCACATCACACCCAACCACATTCCATAAATACGTCACGTACCTGGTCACTAATAAAACACTTATAGATAGATGCAAATTGTAGAGAGGTGTTCAGGTCTTAGTACTTGTTTCAAGTCATCTCATTCACATGATCGAAATAGGGTAGTATATAAGCAGTATTCACTTTGTGCAAGTCTTCCCCTAAGCATGTCTAACTTTGAACTTGACTCCCATTACCTGTCATGCACTAAAATCCTTCCATACTTGAGCCTACATTGTTTAACTCTAGCTCATTCTATCAATTGGGAAGAATTTGTACCTCTGGGGAACAGCTTCTTGGGAAGCTAAAGCTTGTGCGAGACGCTCCTCAAAAGAAGTTGCATGCCACATTACTTTCTGATCCTGCATCCCACAGTCCGTGTCACTAAACTTTTTCATATTCCAATCCGTAAGTCACTACTGCCACATGGTACAATGATCAATCAACTTTTGTAGTCTACTAGTACATCATGAACAAGTAAACATGAGAAATTGATACTCGCCTCTCTGTACTTGTGGGTGGAATTAGGAATGCCCTTGCCGTCCCACGCTGGACGCTTCGTAGCCCACGCAGCCTCCCAATGATCAGCAAGGGAGCCAAATATGGGCCTTTCCTCAGGATTCATGTCCATCACCCGCATGAAATTCAGCTCCGAAGTTGTAGGTTTGGGCGACACAAACACTTCCGGCGAAACTAGAATGTTCCTGACTGGGGTTCCCATCACCGTGTCATTCTCTTTTCGACCCTCACACTGCGAAACTACGATTTTTATTGGCTTCCGACGCACGCTACCAGATTCTTTCCTTCCAAACGTTTCAACTTTCGGAGATGCCGAAGCTGCTTCATCTCGTGACCCTACTTCTGAGCTACTGGTTGAGGAGTCTGAACCCTGATCAAGGATACGACCATCGATGCTACTTGTTGCACCTTTAGCAGGAGACAAATCCCTACCTCGCCCTTGATTGCCACTTACGTTTTCATCTCTCTGTCCAGAAGCAACTTCAATGCATGAACCAGAATTGGATTCCACTTCTAGGGGCTCATGCCTCGTTTGCCCTCTTTGGGTTGGCAATTCTTCTACCTTCTCCACGAGCACACAGTCGTCCCACTCTTCCGTGGAGAGAAACTCAGAAACATCCCTTGTCGCAAGTTCAGTGTCCAAAGCTTCTGTTCCACTCCAATTTACGGACAACCCCCCTGGGGTTTCTTGTTGCTGATTGTCAGGGACAGGGTTACTACTACAAACCCCGTCGTGAGATCCACGACGCCCTTGTGGCAAGTTGCTGTTGATGGACGAATGGAAGGTAACATCGCTATTTCGCTTGGCCCGGGGCTCCTCCGTTTGGAATAAGGATTCTGCAACGGTTGATAAAGGTGCTTGAGACAGACGAGACCCAGGTTGCAAGGACCATTTTCTTGATGACGAGAAGAGGCTGCCAATGTACGAAGGTTTTGGAGCAGGCTGATCCATGGGAGTGAAATCTGCTACTCCCGACTCTCGTCTGCTTTCCTTGAAAGCAATTACTGCTTTTGAGGCTTTTATATGGTCTTCCGAAAGATCCAGCAGCGGCGCAGAATGAGGGCGTTGAGAACGTGCGGTCTCCGGGGCAGGAAGAAGCTCGTGCGGCTCCAAATGAATTGGATAACTGTTAGTTCCTCCTGCACCACTCTGCAACTCAACCCACTCCATGCCAGAATCCTTGCAGTTGGTGGTCATTGCCAGCTTCAGAGCTACATTTCGTGACCTTTCTGTAGTTTGAACTTCCTGTAGAGGTGACAGAATTTCGCATTATCAAAATCTCCGGATTACAAAAGCATCGTGATTTTACGATCATATGTAGCGTGCAAAAAGGAGACGGTGTAAAATGAAAAGTATTAGAAGTATGAATACCTTGGACAGCAAACCAGGAAGCGAACTTGGTTCTTGCGTCCTTGCAGCGCTTTTTGCCACGGCAGGCATAGCAGCCCTGCCAGCCCACGCTACGGTTTTAACATAAAAGAGAACCCAATAATTAACTGAATGGAAACCTGAAGGAAATGCTTCAATCGATTTGTAATCTAATCATGAATCTCGTACTTACAACGCCAGGGGACCATTGCTAGGTTCGTCGACATCTATCAAATGTTTAGAGGCAGACTTCCGCGTGGGTGGTGTTATTCGTGGGAAATCGATAGAGCCTAAACTTATTTCAGGCAAATCATCAGTGTTGTCCCAGTATAGCCCATAATTATTTCTGATTCTCTCGTTGGAGGCAGAATGCCGAAATTCATGTGTTCCCTGAAAATTTAAACCAGCCGTAGCGAGATTAAAAACTAGTCCAAGAAAAGTTCAGTAATCAACGTGACGTTACAGGGGTGAATCTGTACTCGTACATGAAAGAGAGACTTAAGATGTGGCAGATCATTGTGACTTTGTAGCTCGGAAAAACCACATGCTTCCGTAAACTTGAGAGCCGAATTGAATACCTTATGACTCCGATCGTTGCCGTCCAGTGCACGTGCACGTAAATCCCTCTCCCAAGTTTCATCCGCATTTCTTCCCAACGATGAGGCTTCCTTGGATGATGTCGGGGACAATGGCGCATTGCTGTTGACGAACGCGTCGTAGCCAGCTGCTCTGGGATCTAAGAAGTCTGCAAAAAGAATCCAACGTAACCACTTGAGCTACAATTCGCCTGTGTGCAACTGTCGTTACAAAGACTTAACAAACAACCTCATAGTGCATCAATGAGAAGTGGCCACAAGACCTTGTATTCGCATAAGTTAACAGCCCTCCTAGCATAGTTTTCACACATATACACACAGCGTAAATCAAAACAGACGTCCACTGTCAACAAAGCACGACCTGTAGGCCTCCGGACAAGACCAATTCTTCAAAGGAAAAGATTTCTTCATCACCGAACCAATTCTAACCTTCTATGCGCGGAGTCTTGGTGAAGTCGTACTGGTGCGCGAGCCTGGAATCGTACGTGTCGCTGCTCACTCTTCTCTGGTACACACAAAACGTCACACAAACGAACAAGCATAATTCTACTCTGGTTCGAACTAGACAAAGGATCGGGCGGAGAAGACACAATCGGCTACACCGTGACCCACACAACACAACCACCCCGCAACCAGCCGCAAGAATAGTTCATCAAACACACTGGCAACGAGTTGCTCGTTCACACACCACTTCGGGTTCTTTCTACAACAATCGAATTCCCGCATCCCTGAAGGTTCACACTCCAAGATCGTACCCCAATCCTGCGAGCTGATTTATTTCTGATTCCGACGCACATCCACACCCACCCCATCCCGCCTCGATCCTTATAATACCGTGTTCAGCATATGTTTAGGTCTCTCCATCGCCAACAATACCCAATCCACTTCACCTACGGTTCATGCTCCTCCCAATGCGGTCCAGGGCCCAATGCGAGCACCATCGACCACCGATACACACTTCCTACACAATAATGCACCTCCCAACACATGAATTCCTTTTGCGGCCCCAAATTTGGAGGTTGAGTGATTCTGGTGCAAGGTCTACGGGCAAGTGCGAAGATGGCGGCGGCCTTTCAGAGACCTGTAAACTCAAGCCAACCAGCCAGTCTTACCGTGGGAGAGACGAGTGCCAAATACCGAAATTCCCTCTCTGCCCCCTGCCCGACACCAGGATTCTTCTCCGAAGCGAAAATGCTTTATCTGGCGGGTGTAGTCACAATACTTTTGATCTACCAAAGCTCTTCTCATGCAGGTTTAGAGGAATTTATCTATCTCCTGGAGTCGCAGAGTGTCGCCTGAATGCCATTTGTCATGAAGACTTTGACACAGTCCACTTCCCAATACTGAGGGTTCATCATGCCGGTTTCTCAGTGCATTGATCTCCACAGATTATAGGGTTGTATTGCTTAATGGGGAATCCGAGGAAGATCGACTTAGAAGTGCGAGATCTATCAACTTCGATATAGTCCATGATAATCGGAGTTATTTGTGCGCAAGGGGGCTTGATCTTTATGGTTGGATACAACTTAATGCTAAGCGTAACATTTAAGGGCTTCGCTGCCTGGAATACTTCTGGTTACCGGTAGGAGCGCTGCTGTACTGGTCCGGAGTACAATTTCGGTTTTCATTTCCACTCATCTGGTTGTCTGCGGATTTTTATACTATGAAGGTGCCAAAATTCCTGGGCTGCCCAAAGAGAGTCAACCCAAACTGCTTAATTCAAGTTTCTGAGCCCCCAGAGGTGCCAGCAGAATATAGACCAAACCCAGCCGAACAAATTCCAGCGCAGCTTACAACTAGTGAACGCGCTTTACTACACCCCCATTGAAGACAACGAGGAGGGAGCTCTGGAAGTTAAACCTGAACCCAAGTCAAGTTCGACAGTCTGGTAGTGAATGGTAGCTTGTGTGACACAAGTGGAGTGAATCCCTGGAAGTTTGCAAACAACTCCGATATGACTTGATGATGGGGAATCCTAAGCTGAGCGACGGCCGGTTCCATCCAAGCGAAAGGCGGGCTACGGCTGCGTCCACAATTTTACATGCTACAGGACGTCGTAGCCCTGAAAAGAGGAGTAAGTAGGACGAACGAGATGAGAGGGCACACACCAATCCAAAGCGTGGCTGGCGGCCCAGGGGGGAATGGGGCCACATCAATGTCGCACGCAATGCAGGACAACAGCAATCGAAATTAAAAAATATCGCATGGCATTGAATGTGAATGCAAAGCGTGCCTCGCGGTCCATTCATGCTTCGTCGCCGATGGAGTGTGGCTTCTTCGTCTTGAGAGTCACGCCGAGGACTCTCTGCATGAGTGGAATACGTGTGTTACTTAATTATTTCGGTATAATTAGTTTGTATCATTGTTTACTTTGTTTGTTTGTTTATCAAGTTTCTCAGTTAGTTAATTACTACGCCTTTGCGTGGCTGGGTTGTGACTCGTGTGTAGAACTCCCTCCTGTTGCAAATCATCCTTTGTCACACTGCGGAACGTGGGGCTTTGGCTATGTTCACCATGATAGGGAATTGAAGTAGAAAGAAATTATTTTAACCATGGATTTTACTATGTTTTATTATTATTATTATTATTGATTAATAATTTAAATAATGAATGTAATTCTTCTTCTTGTTCATTGGGTACTGTTTTCTTAGAGGAAGAGTGTCATTTACCTTAGCCAGATATTTTCATTCGTATTTTAGATTATGGTGCCAAAAACACTGGGTAGTATTTTGGTATTGTCCTTATCTTCTTTGCATCATAGGCATTTCTAGAGAAGTACAAATCACTACAAATTTTTGTTTCGACCAATTTGTACTTATTTAATTTTTTTTTTTGTTTATTTATAAAAACCAATTCTGTTGATATTTCTTTGATTTTCTTTTCGGTTATGTAAATCATATTATTAGTGGTTTAAATATTATAAAGCCAAGTGTACTAATTGCGTTTTAAACCAGAATACTAACATATAATATCAAGATTTTTTTTAGATAAAAAAATTAATCACTCGTTCAATTCTAGCATAATATTTACGCACATGATAATAAAAATCACCAGGTCATCTTCGTACAAAAATAAATAAATAAATAAATAAATAAACTTCAACTAACTCTGTTACCTAACGTTATAGTTATAAATATGATGGCAATTTACGAGCATACTGAAAATATTATAAATGAATATTCAATCCTTAAAATTAGTATATATATGCAAGCAGAATCTCACCAAACTTATCCCTTAGATAAGACTGCCTTTGTCCTTTGGCCTTGCCATGGTTGCAAGTTTGACCATGATCCAATTGGTTTGAAATGTTTATCTTAATACCAACAATGGAGAGATTCCCAACACACTATTTCACATTTGTGGGTTATATTTGTCCTTTATCCTTTACGAATTTTGTGCTTTTCTTTCTTTCTTTTTTCGTTACCTTTCATTTCATGCCTGTTATTTATTTTTCTTTTTCTTTGTTGCAAAAAGAGAAGCACACAAAGTTGTTCGAAGAAGCCCAGCTGACTGTGCGGGCCCTGCCAGCCTGGCTCTCACTACATCACAAGGAATCTTTGAGAAGTCAGATGGAAGGTAATGCTAACACTCAAAAAGTGAAATTTATAGTTATTAATCATCTTTTATGGTGATTTGGTAGGTTACATAGCAACTTTGT
This sequence comes from Physcomitrium patens, assembly GCF_059467195.1. Classification (NCBI taxonomy): domain Eukaryota; kingdom Viridiplantae; phylum Streptophyta; class Bryopsida; order Funariales; family Funariaceae; genus Physcomitrium; species Physcomitrium patens. The sequence goes on along the minus strand of NC_143431.1, from coordinate 6,692,946 downwards.
GTGCTACTAATGAATGTTGTGTATCTTTCTGCAAAAATGGGACTTACAGCATTTTGATACAAAGTTGATATAACAAGTAATTATTTTACAAATAGTTATTGAATATTATTGGGTTGTTTGCTCATGAAAATAACCATGAAGGCGCAAAAAAAAATTACATATTATGTATAACATTCAAGATCATTTGTAGTGGCTTTTTTCCAAACATGAGCCAACAAAATGGCAATCTGTATATATTTATAAGTTATTTTGTAATTATTTTTAGAATTAGTATTGGTTTTTGCATTCCTAATGTAATCTGTAGTGTGTGCACAAGGTCACTTCAAAAGATCACAAGGTTGATGGAAAATATTAAAATTCTAATACTTTTGAAAATTGTTAAGTTACAAGAGAAAGTAGTATTTTCTTTGGACCTCAGACATGAGGACAACATTGCATTCAACTTTAAAAAAGTCAAGTTGAACTAGTTGAATCTTTATATTTTAAAGTTTATTAAATGAGGTATAATAAAATAAACATTTCAATTTGACATACTCACTTCCATGCCATTGAGACATATGCCATAAAGAATTCAATACACAAAAAAGAATGATCATTAAAACATGATATAAAAGTGTATGACATATGTATTTATAATTTTTTTATTTAACTAATTAAAAAATCATGTATTTAATTGTAAAAGATTGTAACTTTAAGTTTTCATATGTAATAGACATATATTAATTATTACATGTGGCAACAAGCACAATGCAAGTTTGCATAGTTTCTAAAACATTTGTGTCATCTTTTGTATAGTTTTTTTGTAAAATAAATTATTTGTTTTTCATTACAATTATGAATGCACAAAACATATCTATTAGTTAGTGATTTTTTTTTAATAATTTTAATTCCGATCTTTATTTATGTTAGAATGGCTACATTAAATTAAATTAATTTTAATATATATATATATATGTATATATATATATAGATTTAACAAAATTGACAAAATAAAAAATTAAAGATAAAAAATTAGTAACTGATAAATCTTTGCATTATTTGTACATATAATATATGGTGTTTTAAGAAATCTTGTTATACTTTTAGGTTATCAATTATAATACAATATTTTTAAAATATTGCTTCTTAAGCTTATTAAACATTATGTTTTGGATTTTTAGGTATAATTTTTTTGTATAAGTTTTTGGACTTTGAAGTTTGCAAAAGCCTCACATTTGTATTTTTGTATTTACTATAATGACTTAAAATTAGTATAACTATTTTTTATATTTTTGACTTTACTATGGTGTTGAAAAACACCCAACCAATCTAGGAACCTTGTATGGCCTTCAAATCTTGCTTCATTTCTTCATAATGGCCTCCAAGATAACAAAACTCATTTTTATCAAAATCTTAAAAATTACTCTAAAAGTTCTAAGTAAATTCTATACTATTTATATAATACTAATATCAATTTAAGGATATATTTTCTTATCTTTGTAATTTTTTATAATAATAAAATTAATTCAAATCAACTGTAAATCATATTTTTTGTATAAATAACTAAAAAGACATGAAATTATTTTTCATGTTTCTTGTAACTACTAAATAATATTTATAGTTCTTTTATAAGTGATACATGAGGATAGAAAGCTAACATAGACCTTGGTTTCAATAACTAACCGTTAATACTCATAAATAAGTAAAAATACTAAACCACCTAAGTAAATTGCATCCAAGACTTATTAAGACTCTATTTTAATGATTTTTTCTCTAATAAGTCTCTTATATCTTATAAATAATAAAATAATTAAAAACCTATAATCTTTATATGTTTGTAATTAAATAACTTAAAACTATATTTTTAATAATTCTATCAAATAATATCTATTGAAAGGACTCACAAAGTATTTTTTTTAAAATTATTATGGATGAAGTTTTGTAAACTTTATCTACATGTAATTTTTGCAAAAATCATCTAATCTTTAAATATGATACTATTTTGGAAATAGAACTTAATAATGATGAATTTAATTATAAATAAGTTTTTTTTCAATTAAGGATGCAAAAAATATTTTTGTAAGTCCATGGATCAATCTAAAAAATGAAGTTTGAACTTGAATAATGTAAGGCCCTCTTAAAATTTATTCATTAAAGTAAATTGCTTCTCATATATATAAATGTCTTATAATTACTATTTGTAATTATTCACTATCATTTTAGGGTATAATTCTTATTACTTATTTGTACCTTAAGTTGTGGTGTTTTGAAAGAATAATACTCTCATCAATGAGATCATTTTTGTTAATGACAATATTATAAAGCAAACAACACACCAATATCAAGCTAGGAATTCTTTTTAAATTGAGATTTTTGATAATTTTTTAAAAAATCTTCCATATTTCTTTTAAAATTCTAAATGAATATTCTACTATCACATGCATTGATGAGAGCATAAAATTAAATTTATCAAATAGTCTAAAAATTTAGATTTTAAGCTAAAAGACACATAATTTTTTATTACCAATAGATCTTATATCAAGTACAATCAATTCACTAATATCAACACCTTCAATTTTTATTGTTGTCTAATTCAATATTCTTCTTACAATCACATCTTTGAAGTAATTTGACATTAGAAGTATTTGAAAATCATCTACTAATCTAGAAATACCTACAAAAATATCTATAAATTAGGCTTTATGATCTACAAAGGCTAAAACTATTATAATATAGTTGTGATTATGATTATTCCAATTTGTTGATTTAGATCATGTAGGAAGATCAAATCAAACATGAAAACAATTAAGAGTGCCACAATATTGTAGTATGACATGGATATTTCAAATCCAAGTTTTACTTTTGATATAGCCTTTTTTCATAGCTAATTTAAATTTAAAGATAAGAAAATATTAATTAAAGTATTAATAAATTTCTTGTAAACTTTCATGCTTATTAAATCATCCATGCCAAAAATTCATCCATAGAGCCATAAGTGTCTCTAATTCTAAGCCTTCTTAATACAATGATATACACTCATCAATTGCCTAGTGATATTAATTAATCCAAGAAGAGGATTTATCTTCAATTCTTTATATACTAAATAAAAAAATGTATAGAAAAATTAAAATAGATAGTTAAATAATTAACCAAAGTATTGTAGTAGAGAAATAATCTTGCCTTAAAAAAATATTAGATCTTTGACTGCAACTAATTGCTCTTTATTTAACTCAATCAACACACTATTAAATTACATGAAGTATTAGTTGAGAATGTACTAGGCACTTGCCTAGGGAAGATAAATTGGAAATTGCAACAAAAAGATACTAAAAACTTTCATAGAATCCTAAATAAATTCCAATTAAATTTTAGCAATTTTAATCAAATCATAATCAAATCCTAAAGAAGTCTTATAAAAAATTTAAAATACCATAAATAAATTATGAATAAATCTTAAAGAAATATTAAAAATATAAACCTAAAAATATATTAAAATATTTTAAAAAATACTAAAATATAAATTCTAAATAAATCTTAATAAAATCTTAATATAGTCTTAAATAAATCATAAAAAAATCCTAAATTAATCCTAATAAAATCTTAATAAAATCTTAAATTTTATATAAAATTATAATGAAATTCTAAATCTTAATTTAAATCTTATAGAAAATTAAAACCTTAATGATTAATAATTTAATTATAGATTTTAACTCAAAATTTGTACAAATTTTAATCATTTAATCAGAAAAAATCATAATTAATTCAAAAAAGATTAATCTTACTAAATAGAAGATAAACCTTAGAATCGACTTGAATATTGATTGGATTCTTTTTGAGATCTTGATATCAATCTCATAGTGTAAATATCTCTTGCTTTTATATCCTAATTGTTCTCAAACTTTGTATAGTTATCAAAAATCAAGTCTGCTACTAGTGTCCATAAATTTATTTTAATTCAACATGCAAACTACTACAAACCTTATAAACCCTCATTAATTCTCTAAACTCTAAATTTTGAGACTCTAGTATTTTTGAATTTCAATAACCTTTAAATGAACCATATATACATATATATATATATATATATATATATAATGATTATATATTTGGAAAATATTATACTAAATCATCTAATAGTCTTACAAAGTTTCCAAAGTATAAACTCTTTATATTTTTTAAAAACCAAAGTCACTCAAAAACGACCTTAACTTTGTAAAGCCTTTATTAAGTCATTACAAACTCAAATTATTCAAAATTAACATCTAAAAATATTTATTCTAGTCTTTTATAAAATCTTACTTTATGATCTATCAAAGAACCTCAAAATTGTAATAGGTCTGTGGTTTTGTGCCTCAAGGTTTGAATTCAATTCTTATTCACAACTAGTCTTCTTTAGATTACAAATCTTGATTTTTCAAGATAATTTTTTCTATAAACTATTATTATCTCTCTTTTAAAGATACTGCTATTATTTATTTTTTTAATTTACTTTATCTTTTCTTATTTATGACTAGATAAAATAGATAGAAGTCTTTCATACAAAAAGATATTATTAACACTCAATATTTTTATTACCTTTCTATATATATATATATATATATATGTATATATATTTTAAAATTAGAATATTTTTATAATAATATCTATAATTTTATTATTCAATATATAATTGTATTACAATATGACAATAAAATTCCTATAACTACTTTTAATTCCTATAACCATGAAGTTACTCTTCAATTGAGGAATTTAAAGTTACTTATATTTGTGAGCTTGATAATTGCTTATAATCCTTGACTAGGCAATCACTTATAATTGTAGACTTGGTTAACATGTATAACTATAAGTTTGATAATAGTCCAGAATTATAGAGAAATCTTGACATTGAAAATGCCAAAACCTTTTTAACAATAACATAAGAATCTTCAAAAAAACCACTTTTCTTTTGAATTTATTTATCATATCATGTTATATATTTTTAAAAAATAAAATAAAATAAAAAAATTATTTTTAATACTTTAAAGCCTTAATTTATCTACAAATTTTTATTTGAGTTTTTAAAAAGATAGATTAAAAATTTTAGAAGATTGATGCTATTATATTTTAGCCACTACTAATTCGTGGCTTATTTTTTTAAAGAATCTATATAATAATCTATCATAAAGAGGAATATATAAAAGGTATGGATATTATATATTATGCTATTATTAAGAGAGATTCTTTATCTTTAGATATCGTTAATTAATTAATTGAGGATTTTTGGAAATTTTTAGAAATTATATATATAAATATTTCCTACACTTCTATTGGAGTTCAAATTTGAAACCTTCATAGTACCACCTAAGCATCTTATTATTCATCCAACATCACAAGCCAAAAAATTTCTCAAACATTAAAAATTATATAGAATCTATAATACACAATACTGTTGGAGTGAAAAAAATTGCTTTAAGAAAATACAAGGTTTTTGGCTACAATTAGATATGGTCAAATATTACCTTTTATTCAAATAAATTTCACCACCTCCTACGCACTTGGTAGCTTTTGATAGTATGTGATAGTTGATACCCCTTCTTCACTCATATAGATGTCTTAGCTCCATACTTTATTAGATTAGAGCATGTAATGGCTCTTTAGAGAGCTATTCAGTCCTTATAAATACACACGAAATTTCACTTCTTAAAATTCTCTACAACATACTTTATGAGGAAAAAAAGATATAGATCACGTTAACACAAAGCAACAAACTCTTTATTATTATTATAAAAAAAGCACCACAACTTCATATTAATTTTTCTTGAAGTAAATAAATTTTTTTTAGAAAGCTTATAAAGATAGAAAGAACTCTTCAAATCTCAAATCCAAATTCGAAATACATTCTAAAAAAAACCTCCAAATAAAAATATTAAAAAATAGTAGTTTTTTTTTTTTATCCTTTAGGAATAAATGAGAGCTTTTTGGAAATCTTTTAAAGATAATCAACTCTTCAAAAATCTCAAATTCAAATTTTAATAATATTTTTATTATTTTTTATATATTATACTACTTTCTAACATGACAACATACTTTGGAAGAAATGTGATTTTTGAAAAATGAAAAAAAACCTGCTTTGACTCTCTTTGTATATTCACATTTTTAAAGCTTTGTCCTAGAAGGTGAGACCACTTTATTTTATTATGGACTAATAATATTCCAATAAATTATTCCATCTTGCAAAGACTTTTTGTATTATCAATTATTTAATATTTGTATTTTCTAATTTTTGACTTGACATTATGTACTAGCTAATATGTTCATGTATTTTCATTAGCAACAACATGTATCATTAATTATCCAAAAAATAATCTTTATTAATAACATTGATTAAAGCCATGCAGAAAAAAATGTGAAGTTAGAGGTCTATTATAAGGTGACTTTGGTATTACCATTTATAATAAAGCAAGCATTGCTGCTATTGTGTGATAACATGATTATATGATGAGAGATAAATAATATGGATTTTATTATAGAAGAGCCTAGTAGAAAGATATAGTAGCAAAAGAAAGATAAATGATAGGAAGGTAGTAAAAGCTTTTAGTCTTAATGCTACTTTATTATAGAAAAAACTTCTATTTATTTTGTAGAAACATAAATGAACTAAATCAAAGTAGATGAAATAATTCATTAATATAGATATCTTTAGAAGAAAGTTAAAAATAGGATTTATAAAAAATTACTTGAAAATATTGAGAGTTGATATGTAAAGAGAATCAATTATGAACTAAAGCAAAATTTGACTTCAAGGCACAAAATTGTGCATTGATAGTAATTTTGAGGTTCTCTAGTTGATTAGAGAGTGACAATTGAGACAAAACTTGTGAAAGGATTTTCGGAAGATGATTTTATGTGATTTGAAGGTATATTAAATTTTTGAAGGCTTTTCAAAATGAGACATGTACTTAGGAGTTTTGGATTTTGAGAAATAAAATGAAGTTTAAAAATTTATGGAATTTTGTAAATTTTGTAGTCCATTTTTAAGTAAAAAATTATGAGATTATTTTTATGCTTGTTATAAATGTATTTGAAAAATTAGATATTAGTCAAAAAGTTAGATTTAAGGATATGAAAGTTTTATTGGATTAGGTTCTTGAAAACTTGAAATTTAGGATTAATAAAGATTTTTGTAATTTCAAAAAATTAACTTATTTGATCAAAGAAAAAACTAATGGAGGTTATTTAGACTTATAAATCTATATACCATCTAATTTTTTAAGCAATTGAATTACATAGCAAGAAAAAATTGTTGCTAAAAGTTTAATATTCAGGTTATAAAAAGAAGAGGGCCAACATTTGAAATGATTAAAGACTTTTTTGTTCAATTAGTGAGTTTAATTTTCTTCAAGTTTTACATGCATATTAATTACTTGTGGATTGAAGTATGAGTGAAATTTTAGATGAAATATATAATTTGATTAATATTTATTGAGATTTAAAAATAATTATAGGAATTGGTTGTAATCATTGTTCTTTCATCATTGTATCACGGACATATTTATTTACTTCAATAGTTACTTATATGATTAAGTAGAAATAGGAAAATATAAAATAATTTCATAAAGTCTTCTTGAGAAGCTTTCTAGAAGCTTCATAGACGCGGTTTTGACTTTAGATGTGTTTGTAGATTAGAAACTTGGCCAAAAAGCTAACTATGTATTGATAGCTTTTGGAATAAGTTATCTCCGTATATTAGCTTGTGGAACAAGTAAACTATGTGGCACATATATAGATAACTTGCTTTGTAAGATAAGACATGTAATTAGCTAAGTCAAAACATGTTGGAGGTTCTATAGAACATTGCTACGTAGCTCTTAATTAGATAGTATATATGGAGGCAAGAGTGAAGCCTTCTTCACTCTTGTCAATGCCTTTCTAGTCTTAGTCTTGTTTCAAGACTTTTTAATCTTCTTGTTTTTGGCAATAGCCATTTTAGTTAATATTACATCACCTTTTGAGTGACTTTCTAGTTCTCTTCGATGATAGAAGAGTGAATTGAGGATTTTCTTTCTTCGAGATTCATGTCCTCGATAGTTTGATAAGAGTGCTAACATATTGTTTCTATCTTGTTTTAAAAGTGAGTGGATTACTCCACTTCTATTGTTGTATTTTGAAGGTTGCGAACTGCCCACCTTTAAACAAAAAATCTTATTTTTTAACATTGATCTTTTCTTTAAAAAGAATGGATTACCTCTCTTTGTGGAATTTTTTTTAGAGGTTGTGGATCACCCTCTTCTAATTTAACTTTTAAATTTGTTTGAGTTCTCTAGAAAATGAAAGAATATGGATGCTACTCTCAATGGAAGTGAGAATAGATTTGTAACTATGAAAGATCTTCATGAGCTTGTTAATACTCTAAGAGTGAAAATCTCATTCATTTCCAATGTGAATCATAGAAGTACTAAGCCTATACATATAGAAGAAGTTCAGAGTCTACTGTAAGAAGTTGTGTAGGTGAAAGAAGCAAGTAGATCAATGTCACAACCAAATCCAGAGAGTTTTGCTTCTACAAATATGACATGGACAAGGATTAGTATGTTTGAGAAGTTTGATGGAAGAAGATCAAAATTTTGAGGGTTTTTACAACAACTCAAGCTCTATCTAAGGTTGCACCTTTTTCCATATTCTAATGGATTTACCCAAGTCGGATTCATATGCGCACTATTATGAGGAAGTGCTCTCTCTTGGTTTGTACCCATAATAAAAAAAGATTCATGATTCCTTTATGATTTGAATTCATTTCGAAAAGTGTTTACAGCCACATTTGGAGAAAGTGATCAAGAACAAGTACCAAAGACCAAGCTTTTATTCTTACAGCAAAGATCACGATCAACCACTACATATGCTGTCAAATTCCAAAATCTTGCTTGTAACGTTGACTGGAACGACAAAGCCCTTACCAACCAATTTTGTTATAGATTGAAGGATAGCATCAAAGATTTGTTATTAATAATACCAAAAGTAGAATCTTTGAAACAATTTATTACTTTAGTCATTGTATGTGACAATTATTTATTTGAAAGGCATCAAGAACAAAGATTTGGTTGAAGAGGAACAAGTCAAGTTATAGCGGCAGCTCTCAAGTTTTTTAAAACCTATTTATCAAAGCCAAAACTAATGTAAATTGATATGATACGTTCTAAACCTCTTACAAAGCAAGAAAAGACTCGACGTCGCCAAGAAGGGTTGTATTTATCTTGTGAAGAAGCTAAGTACACTCCTCAATATTGTCCAAAGAAGCAACACAATTTCAAAATGAGGAGCACAATTACCAAAGAAGATAATGTGTCAAAAAATGAATTTCTCCACCTACAATAGGAACCGTGCGGCTCAAATCATGTGCAACATCTAGTAAAGGTCCTATCCTCTCCTCAAACCCTTCACCTTGTTTTATAATAGAAGTATATTTAGGACCAATAATCACAAAGTCTTTATCTTGTTGGATTCACGAGTCTCAACATGTTTTATAGATAAAGTTTTTGCCAAAAATCAAAAAATACCTTTAGTGAAGAAAATTAAATCCGTACATGTAAAAGTCATAGATGGTCGTTCGTTGTCTTCTCGAAATATTATCCATGAAACTATTCTTTTAGATATAGCAATTAAAGATTATAATAACATAGTAGTATTTAATGTAATAAAATCTTCCTCTAATCTGATTATTTTAGGATTATCATGGCTAGAAAAATATAACCCTCAAATAGATTGGATTTCTCATAATCTTAACTTTTTTGATAGTATAATCTAAGATTTTTGTTAGCAAAGTAGAAATACATAAGTCCAGTACATCCAAACCTTTACTACTAGTTGCAAAAGCTTTCATGCATGTTACAAAAGAAGGATCATCTTTTGCTATATATGCTATACCCATTTCTAATGGTGAAACAATGTCAAGTGGTATTCCTAAGCAATATCAAGAATTATAAGATATTTTTGAAAAGAAGAATGTAAATATTTTCTCCGAGCATCAACCTTATGATTGTTCAATTGATCTACAAGAAGGAGCTCAACCACCATTCGAACCAATTTATAACTTATCGCAGAATGAATTGGCTACATTAAAGAAGTACATTGATGAAAATTTGGCAAAGAACTTCATATGCCATTCTAAATCTCTAATTGGGGCTTCTATCTTATTTGTGAAGAAGGAAGACGGATCTTTACGAATGTGTTTGGATTATCGAGGATTCAATAAGATCACTATAAAAAATAGATATCCTTTGCCTTTGATTTCAGTAATTCTTGACCAACTCAATCAAGTAAAGATCTATACCAAAATAGATCTACGAGAAGTACATAACTTAGTTCATATCAAAAAAGGAGATGAATCGAAGACTACTTTTCGAATTAGGTATGGATATTTTGAATATAATATCATACCTTTTGGACTCACGAATGCACCGGCTCCTTTTCAATATCTTATAAATGATATTTTTTGTGAGTTTTTAGATTATTTTGTTGTTTGATATTTAGACAACATTCTAATCTACTCTAAGAACATAGAAGAATATGAGCTTCATGTTTGTCTCATATTACAGAAACTTAGAGATACAAGATTATATGCCAAGTTAAAAAAGTGTGTATTCCACACTACTCAAGTTGACTTTTTAGGATACATCATTTCCAACGAAGGCTTTATGATGGATCCTAAGAAAATTCAAACTATCATAGATTGGAAGATTCTAAGAATAGTATGAGATGTGCAATGCTTTTTGGGTTTTGCTAATTACTATCGAATCTTTATTGAGAATTTTTCTCAAGTTAGAGCTCTACTTACACATTTGACTTGTAAAGACAAACTTGAGTGGAATAAAGAAACAAAAGCATTATTTGATGCTTTAAAGAAGGAATTTATTTTTACACCAATCTTGTATTGCGTTGACTTCTCCAAGGCATTTTTTATGGAAATAGATACGTCAAATATTGCTGTAGGTGCTGTGTTGTCACAAATGGGAATAGATGACAAACTCCATCCAATAGCTTTTCATTCTAAGAAATTTTCAACAACTGAGATTAATTATGAGATCCATGATAAAGAGCTCCTTGCAATCGTGGATTCATTTGAAGAATGGCATCATTATCTAGAAGGCACTTCAAGTCTAATTACTGTATATACAAACCATAAGAACCTAGAGTACTTCATATCAGCATGTGTCTTGAATCATCATCAAGCCCGTTGGAGCATGTTTTTATGTAGATTCAATCTTAAGATCACTTACCGATCCAAAAAATAACAAGATATATCGAACGCTCTTTCTAGATGTTTTTATCTTGTACCAAAAGAAGAAAATACATCTTTTGATCAACAAAGATCAATTTTCTTCAAGTTTGAGCATTTTCATCTTCGAGCTATAAAATCAACATTGACTGTTGATTCAATATTTGTGAAATAAATTCAATTAAGCATGTCCTCTGATCCTCTTGTTCAAGATATCAAGGATACTTCCTCTAAGCATTATGATACTTCCAAGTTTGAATTCAAGAATAATCTATTATATTTTGAAAGAAGCCTATATGTTCCAGAAGGTGAAGCTTGATTACGTATTCTTCAAGCTCGTCATGACTTTCTAGCAGCTTGACATTTTGGATACAATAAAAGTTTGGAATTAATATCCAAGGACTTTTGGTGGTCATAAATGTGGAAAAAAATCAAAGATTTTGTACAATCTTGTGATATTTGTTGAAGATCAAAAACTCCTCCTCATCGACCTTACAGACTTCTTTAGCTGTTACCTATTCCAGAATAACTATGGTCTTCTATTTCTATGGATTTTATCATGGATCTTCCAATCTCAGGTTCTTATGACTCTATATTTGTGATAGTAGATCGTTTTATCAAGATGACATATTTTGTACCATTTACAAAATCTATCACAAGTGAAGAAATAGCTAAGCTTTTCATTGACAATTTCTATCGCTATTGTGGATTGTCAAAGGATATTATATCAGATAGGGGGACTTAATTTATATCAAGATTTTGGAGAATCCTATTCAAGATTTCAAAAATGGATATAAAACTTTTTTCATCTTTTCATCATCAAACTGATGGATAAACGAAATGGATAAATCAAGTTTTGGAGCAATATTTGAGATGTTCCATGAACTATCTTCAAGATGATTGGACAACTTTTTTAACATTGGCAGAGTTTGCATATAAAAGTTTGGTACATTCTTCCACTCGACAAATACCTTTTTCTACCAATTATGGTTATTATCTACGTCTTGATACTTTTAACTTTTAAAAAATTGATAATTGTATGGCACAAGATTTAACAAATTGCTTGTCAAAGCTACATGCAACAAATAAAGATATAATTAAAGAAAACTCAAGAATGACAAAAGACCAACGTGGATGGCTATTTGTCAAGGACAAGAACTCGATGAAAAAACAGTTAAGACAAGTAAGCCTTCACTCAAAGAAAAGTAACAAAATATGAATAATAAGTATGTATATTGAAAAGAGAAACTAGAATGGCTATTGCCAAAAGACAAGAAAACTAGAGACCCTTGAAACTAGACTAGAAGCAAGAAAGGAGTTGACAAGAGTGAAGAAGCCTTCACTCTTGTCTCTATATATACTATCTAATTAGGGGCTACATGGCGACGTTCTATAGGACCTCCAATATGTGTTGACTTTGTAGGACACATGCCTTGACTTACAAGGCAAGTTTTTCTACGTGTGGGCCACATAGTTAGCTTGATCTTCAAGCTAACAACATGTGTGGCACATGGCCAACTTGTTGACCACGTTTCTAATCCAAAAAGTCAATTAAAGATACCTATGAAGTCAAAGCAGCGTCTAGGAAGTTTTTAGGAAGCTTCTATATTAAATATTATAGAATTAACTTACTTTTATCTACTTTTACTTACTTCTACCTATTTCTATATGTAATTATTAGCTTACATGATTATGGCCGTGACATTACCCCCCCTTCTAGAGACGAGTTCTACGAGGAGCGGTCATCATATGTTGAGAAAATCTATGATGCGACGAATTGTATTCGCCACATACTCTGATCTCTGTTCTCTTCGAAGATGATTGATAGGGCCTCTCAACCATCGGTAGTGTCCCATACCAGGGCGGGAAGACCACCCAGTTATTTGATCATTGTTGAGGCCTTCGTAACTTCCTTCGAATAGAATATTTGAAATACCATCAGGAGTTGTTCCTACCTCTAGCAAAATCACCAAACATCGAGAGTCCCTTCCCAAATCATGATACCAAACGCGTTGTATCTCAACATCTATTTGAGGAAGAACATGTCGTTCTTGAAGATCTTCATCTCGATTGCGTCATCTTGAAGGTTGTGACAATCGTAATGTCTCGTCCGGCAGGTCAGCAAACGAAGGTTCTTGAGTTGAATCCGCTAGTTGTTGGCTCTCCATCTAATTAGTGTCACAAATGCAAAGAAGTTACAAACAAGGATAAGAAATTGAATGTTATCTTGCCTCAATCTTGTCTCTTTTATAAGAGAGATTTTCATCTTGGTTTTGATGGATGTCATTGTTGAAAAACTTTGACTTTAGTTGATGCATTTGCTAGATTCCTGGATGGCTCCCATGTGCGTTCACTAATATCATATCCGCGCCAATGAACAAGATATTCCAGCTTATTTCGGCGCCACCTTGAGTCTAATATCTCTTCCACTTCAAATTCTTCATTATTATCTACTTCTATAGGAGGCGGTGGCATTTGTCTTCTTCCTTGTATATCCACTGTCTTATATGGTTCAAGAAGAGACACGTGGAATACAGGATGGATCTTCATTGACTCCGGTAGATGTAATCGATATGCAACTGGGTTGATCTGTTCAGAAACAGAAAAGGGGCCAAGCCTACGATAGTCCAACTTGTCACAAGGTCGAGTAGTCTTGATATTGCGACGAAGTAGCCATACCTTATCACCCACGTTGATTTGTGGTTGCTCCTTACGATATAGATCTGTGTTTATCTTTTTTCGTTCTTGAGCTTCCTTCAATTGCGTCTTCATTATTGCATGTAACTCTGACAACCGATTTGCCATATCTTCTGTTGCAGGATTATCAACTTTTGAAAAATCAAAAGTATCAAGTCGTAGATGATAGCCATAATTGGCAAAGAAAGGTATTTGTTGCGTGGAAGAATATACCGTATTATTATAAGCAAACTCTGCCAATGGCAGAAGGGTTGTCCAATCATCTTGTTGGTAGTTGATAGTACACCTTAAATATTGCTCCAAGACTTGGTTTACGCGCTCTGTTTGTCCATCAATTTGAGGATGGAAAGCCGAAGATAGCTTTATGTCCACTTTTAAAATCTTGAAAAGGTTCCTCCAAAATCTTGACACAAATTGAGTTCCCCTATCTGATATGATATCTTTAGGTAATCCATGATAGCGATAGATATTATCAATGAAAAGCTTAGCTGTTTCTTCACCTGTGATAGATTTTGTACATGGCACAAAATGTGCCATCTTGGTGAAACGATCTACTATCACAAATATAGAATCATAAGATCTTGAGCTTGGAAGATCTGTGATGAAATCCATAGAAACAGAAGACCATGGTTGTTCTGGTGTAGGTAATGGCTGAAGAAGTCCGTAAGGTCGATGACGAGGAATTTTTGATCTTGAACAAATATCACATGATTATACAAAGTCTTTGACTGACTTCCACATTTGTGGCCACCAAAAATCTCTTGATATGAGTTCCAAAGTCTTATTATATCCAAAGTGCCCTGCTGCTGGAAAGTCATGACGTGCTTGAAGAACACGTAAACGTGCTTCTCCTTCTGGAACATATAGGCGTCCTTCAAAATATAATAGATTATTCTTGAACTCGAACTTAGAAGGATCATGAGACTTGGAAGAATTATTCTCGATATCATAAACAAGAGGGTCTAAGGACATACTGGACTAGATTTGCTTGAGAAAAGTTGAATCAACAGTCAATGTTGATTTCATTGCTCGGAGATGAAATTGCTCCGGTTTCAAGAGGACCGTTCTTTGTTGCTCAAAAGCTGCATCTCCTTCTTTTGGTGCAAAATAAGAACGTCTAGATAGGGCATCAGACAAACCTTGTTGTTTTCCTGGCCGATAAGTGATAATGAACTCGAATCTTGACAAAGACATACTCCAACGAGCTTGACGATGATTCAACACGCGTGCTGACATGAAATACTCGAGGTTCTTGTGATCTGTATACACAGTGACTGGACTAGAAGCGCCTTCTAGATAATGATGCCATTCTTGAAAGGAATCCACAATCGCAAGAAGTTCTTTATCGTGGATCTCATAATTGATCTCGGCTGCTGAGAATTTTCTTGAATGAAAAGCTATCGGATGAAGTTTGTCATCTGTTCCCATTTGTGATAAAACTGCACCCAAGGCAAAATCTGATGCATCTGTTTCCATAAAAAATGCCTTGGAAAAGTCAACACGATATAAGACTAGTGCAGAGACAAACGATATCTTCAAGGCTTCAAATGCTGCTTCCACTTCTTGATTCCATTGGAATTTATCTTTACTAGTCAAGCGTGTAAGTGGAGCTGCAACTCGTGAGAAATCTTTGATGAAGATCCGATAGTAATTGGCAAATCCCAAGAAACATTGGACATCTCTTACTGTCCTTGGAATCTTCCAATCCATGATTGTTTGGACTTTCTTAGAATCCATCACGAGACCATCATTTGAAATGATGTATCCTAAAAAGTCAACTTGAGTAGTGTGAAATACACACTTTTCCATCTTGGCGTACAATCCTGCATCTCTAAGTTTTTGTAATACTTGACGAACATGTATTTCATGTTCTTTGACGTTCTTAGAATAGATCAAGATATTGTCTAGATAGCAGACGACAAAATTGTCTAAGAATTCACGAAATACATCATTCATGAGATGTTGAAAAGCAGCTGGTGCATTCGTGAGTCCAAAGGGCATGACATTATATTCGAAATGTCCATACCTGGTTCGAAACGCAGTCTTCCATTCATCTCCTTCTTTGATCCGTACTAGATTATATGCTCCTCTTAGATCTATTTTTGTATAGATCTTAGCTTGGTTCAACTGGTCAAGGAGTCCTGATATCAAAAGTAATGGATACCTGTTCTTGATTGTGATCTTGTTGAGTCCTCGATAATCAACACACATTCGTAAAGATCCATCTTTTTTCTTTACGAATAGAATTGGAGCTCCTGCTGGAGATTTTGAATGGCGTATGAAATTCTTCGCTAAATTCTCGTCAATATATGTCTTGAGTTCAGCCATCTCATCTTGCGATAAACTGTAAATTGGTCCAAATGGTGGCTGAGTTCCTTCCTTGAGGTCGATTGAACAATCATATGGGCGATGCTCAGGAAAAATATCTGCATTCTTTTTTTCAAAAACGTCTTGATACTCCTGATATTGACTTGGAATACCACTTGAAGTCTTTACTTTTTCAGAAATAGGTGCAGCATAAATAGCAAAAGTTGATCCTTCTTTTGGTGCATGTATAAATGCTTTTGCACCTATCAGTACGAGTTTTAATATACTAGACTTATAATTTTTTACTTGGTTGGTAGAACTATTAATAACGCTTTGGGAAAAGTCAAGTTTACGCAAATTCCAATCTATTCGAGGGTTGTATTTTTTTAGCTAGGATAAACCTAAAATAACTGGATTGGACGGGGATTTAATTATGTTAAAAGCTATGTAGCTATCATGACCGTCTATTGTTACTTTTATAGGATGAGTTTCATGAGTGACATCTCCAGAAGACAAGGGACGACCATCTATGACTTCTACATGTACTGGTTTAGGTTTCTGTACAAAGGGTATTTTACGACTTTTAACAAATTGTTCATCTAAAAAACATGCTGAGGCTCCCGAATCTAATAAAGCAGAGGCTTTGTAATTCTTAGGTCCTAAATATAAGTCTATTATAAAACAAGGAGAGGATTCTGAGGAGAGGATAGGACCTTCATTAGGAATTGTACAAGGTTCCAGCTGCACGGTCCGTATTGTAGCTGGACGAATCCGTTTTCCAACATGTTGTCTTCTTTGACCGTCGTACCCCTCATTTTATAGTTGCGTCATTTCTTTGGACAATGTTGAGCAGTGTGCTTAGGTTCTCCGCAATATAAACATAATCCTTCTTGACGACGACAAATCTTTTCTTGCTCAGTTAGGGGTTTAAAACGTACCGCGTCAATTTGCATGTCTTCTACTTCTGAATGTGCGTTTGGCAAAGATGTTGATGTTGCCATTGAGTAATAACGTTGAGGTTCCCGTGAATGATTCTCGGATCGAAATTCGAAAAGTCGATTATCACATTTTACCGCAAAATCGATTGCTTGACTCAAAGTTTGAGGATCAGGTAAGTTGAGCATCAATTTCTTTACTTCGTATTGCAATCCATAAAGAAATTGACTGATGAGTGCAACATCATCCCACTTGATGTCAATTGCAAGTTGTCAAAATTGTGAAGCATACACTGTTACTGAGCGATTTCTTTGTCGCAGAATTCGGATCTTATTTGTTGCAACACGAGTTGCATCGTATTCACCATACATAGATCGAAACTCCACCAAAAAAGCTTCCAAATTGTCCAATATTGGATTTCATTGTTCAAGAAAAGACGAAAACCACGATAATGCAGAACCAGAAAGTAGAGTGCCAATAAACCTGACTTGTGATCCTGGAGTTGGATAGCTTTGCGGTTGAAGTTCAATTGCCAATTGTACTTGATTGATGAACCCTCGAAACTTTGATCTCGTACCATCAAATTTCTCAGGTAAGGCAATTCTTGGTTTTCTAGTGCTTATAGGGTGTTGTACAATTGGAGAAGGAACGTGATTTGTTGTAGATGTTGAAGCAGCTTCGATCATCTCTATATCCCCACTTTCTGCTATTCTTGTTCTTTCCTGTGTTGGTGAATTGAGTTGATGCATCGCAAGCATTAACTCCCTCATTTGCTCTTGCATTTGTGCCATTGCACTCTTCATTTCAACAAGCTCTGCCATAATGACACTAAGAAGAAAAATTTGTTTGATACTGCTCAAGACAAAAGAAAAGAAAGACTTGATAACAAAGAAGATACTAAGAACAATATCAGTTTAGAAGTGGGTAATCCGCAAACTTCTAATACGCTTATGCCTTGTCAAGAGAAAGGGGTAATCCACTCTTACTCAAGAAAAACAAAGCTCTCATATTGTAAGTACACTCTTGTCAATCTGTCAAGGAGAAGAACTCGATGAAAAAATAGTTCAGACAAGTAAGCCTTCACTCAAAGAAAAGTAACAAAATATGAATAATAAGTATGTATATTGAAAAGAGAAACTAGAATGGCTATTGCCAAAAGACAAGAAAACTAGAGACCCTTGAAACTAGACTAGAAGTAAGAAAGGAGTTGACAAGAGTGAAGAAGCCTTCACTCTTGTCTCTATATATACTATCTAATTAGGGGCTACATGGCGACGTTCTATAGGACCTCCAATATGTGTTGACTTTGTAGGACACATGCCTTGACTTACAAGGCAAGTTTTTCTACGTGTGGGCCACATAGTTAGCTTGATCTTCAAGCTAACAACATGTGTGGCACATGGCCAACTTGTTGACCACGTTTCTAATCCAAAAAGTCAATTAAAGACACCTATGAAGTCAAAGCAATGTCTAGGAAGTTTCTAGGAAGCTTCTATATTAAATATTATAGAATTAACTTACTTTTATCTACTTTTACTTACTTCTACCTATTTCTATATGTAATTATTAGCTTATATGATTATGGGCGTGACACTATTGTAAGGAGCAACTACAATATAATATGGGTGATAAGGTGTGGTTGCTTTGTTGTAATATTAAGACTATTTGTCCTTGTGATCAATTAGATTATCATAGATTGGGACCTTTTTCTATTTGTGAATTAATCAATCCTATTGCCTATCAATTACATCTATCGGAGTCTATAAATATATACCCTGTATTTCACATGTTTCTTTTGGAGTTGTATAAAATAGTGAATATCTTGGAAAGAAGACAAATGCCACCTCTTCCTATAGAAGTGGATAATAACTAAGAGTTTGAGGTAGAAGAAGTCTTAGACTCAAGGTGGCACCGAAATAGGTTGAAATATCTTGTTTATTAGTACTGATATGATATTAGTGAACGCATATAGGAGCCATGAAAGAATCTTGCAAATATAAAAAAAAAAAGTTGAAGTCTTTCATCAATGACATCCATCCAAATTAAGATGAAGAATAGCAAATCTTTTACGATAAAAGAAATAAGATGAAAGGAAAATAACATTCTAATTTCTATCTTTCATTGTAGCTTTTGTATATTTGTGATGAGATGGAGTACCAACAATCAACAGATTTAACTCAAGAGCTTTCATTTGCGGACTTACAAATCGAGATATTACGATTGTCACAACCTTTAAGACAATACAATCGAGATGAAGATCCTCAAGAACGACATGTCTTTCCTTGAATGGATGGCAAGATATGATATGTTTGGTATTACGACCTTGGAAGAAACTCTCACTATTTAGTGATTTTATTAGAGGTAGAGACAACTCCTAACGGTGTTCCAAATATTTTATTTGAAAGAAGTTATAAAGGCCTTAACAATGATCATATAACAGAGTAGTCTTTTCACCTTGGTATGGGACACTATAGATGGTTGAAAGGATCTATCAACCATCTTCAAAGAGAACAAAGATTGGAGTATGTAATAAATATAATTTGCTGCATCTTAGACTTCTTCAACATATGAAGATCGCTCCTCATGGAACTCGTCCCTAGAAGGAGGGGTAATATCATGGACATATATATTTATTTCAATAGTTACTTATATGATTAAGTAGAAATAGATAAATATAGAATAATTTCATAAAGTCTTTAAGAAAAGCTTTCAGAAGCTTTATAGATGTGGTTTTGACTTTAGATGTGTTTGTTGGTTAGAAACTTGGCCAAAATACTAATCATGTATTAGTAGCTTTTGAAACAAGTTATCTCTGTGTAGTAGCTTATAGAACAAGCCAACTACGTGGCACATATATAGATAACTTGTCTTGTAAGATAAGACATGTAGTTAGCAAAGACAACACATGTTGGAGGTCCTATAGGAAATTGCCACATAGCTCTTAGTTAGATAGTGTCACACCCATAATCATATAAGCTAATAATTACATATAGAAATAGGTAGAAGTAAGTAAAAGTAGATAAAAGTAAGTTAATTCTATAATATTTAATATAGAAGCTTCCTAGAAACTTCCTAGACATTGCTTTGACTTCATAGGTGTCTTTAATTGACTTTTTGGATTAGAAACGTGGTCAACAAGTTGGCCATGTGCCACACATGTTGTTAGCTTGAAGATCAAGCTAACTATGTGGCCCACACGTAGAAAAACTTGCCTTGTAAGTCAAGGCATGTGTCCTACAAAGTCAACACATATTGGAGGTCCTATAGAACGTCGCCATGTAGCCCCTAATTAGATAGTATATATAGAGACAAGAGTGAAGGCTTCTTCACTCTTGTCAACTCCTTTCTTACTTCTAGTCTAGTTTCAAGGGTCTCTAGTTTTCTTGTCTTTTGGCAATAGCCATTCTAGTTTCTCTTTTCAATATACATACTTATTATTCATATTTTGTTACTTTTCTTTGAGTGAAGGCTTACTTGTCTGAACTATTTTTTCATCGAGTTCTTCTCCTTGACAGATTGACAAGAGTGTACTTACAATATGAGAGCTTTGTTTTTCTTGAGTAAGAGTGGATTACCCCTTTCTCTTGACAAGGCATAAGCGTATTAGAAGTTTGCGGATTACCCACTTCTAAACTGATATTGTTCTTAGTATCTTCTTTGTTATCAAGTCTTTCTTTTCTTTTGTCTTGAGCAGTATCAAACAAATTTTTCTTCTTAGTGTCATTATGGCAGAGCTTGTTGAAATGAAGAGTGCAATGGCACAAATGCAAGAGCAAATGAGGGAGTTAATGCTTGCGATGCATCAACTCAATTCACCAACACAGGAAAGAACAAGAATAGCAGAAAGTGGGGATATAGAGATGATCGAAGCTGCTTCAACATCTACAACAAATCACGTTCCTTCTCCAATTGTACAACACCCTATAAGCACTAGAAAACCAAGAATTGCCTTACCTGAGAAATTTGATGGTACGAGATCAAAGTTTCGAGGGTTCATCAATCAAGTACAATTGGCAATTGAACTTCAACCGCAAAGCTATCCAACTCCAGGATCACAAGTCAGGTTTATTGGCACTCTACTTTCTGGTTCTGCATTATCGTGGTTTTCGTCTTTTCTTGAACAATGAAATCCAATATTGGACAATTTGGAAGCTTTTTTGGTGGAGTTTCGATCTATGTATGGTGAATACGATGCAACTCGTGTTGCAACAAATAAGATCCGAATTCTGCGACAAAGAAATCGCTCAGTAACAGTGTATGCTTCACAATTTTGACAACTTGCAATTGACATCAAGTGGGATGATGTTGCACTCATCAGTCAATTTCTTTATGGATTGCAATACGAAGTAAAGAAATTGATGCTCAACTTACCTGATCCTCAAACTTTGAGTCAAGCAATCGATTTTGCGGTAAAATGTGATAATCGACTTTTCGAATTTCGATCCGAGAATCATTCACGGGAACCTCAACGTTATTACTCAATGGCAACATCAACATCTTTGCCAAACGCACATTCAGAAGTAGAAGACATGCAAATTGACGCGGTACGTTTTAAACCCCTAACTGAGCAAGAAAAGATTTGTCGTCGTCAAGAAGGATTATGTTTATATTGCGGAGAACCTAAGCACACTGCTCAACATTGTCCAAAGAAATGACGCAACTATAAAATGAGGGGTACGACGGTCAAAGAAGACAACATGTTGGAAAACGGATTCGTCCAGCTACAATACGGACCGTGCAGCTGGAACCTTGTACAATTCCTAATGAAGGTCCTATCCTCTCCTCAGAATCCTCTCCTTGTTTTATAATAGACTTATATTTAGGACCTAAGAATTACAAAGCCTCTGCTTTATTAGATTCGGGAGCCTCAGCATGTTTTTTAGATGAACAATTTGTTAAAAGTCGTAAAATACCCTTTGTACAGAAACCTAAACCAGTACATGTAGAAGTCATAGATGGTCGTCCCTTGTCTTCTGGAGATGTCACTCATGAAACTCATCCTATAAAAGTAACAATAGACGGTCATGATAGCTACATAGCTTTTAACATAATTAAATCCCCGTCCAATCCAGTTATTTTAGGTTTATCCTAGCTAAAAAAATACAACCCTCGAATAGATTGGAATTTGCGTAAACTTGACTTTTCCCAAAGCGTTATTAATAGTTCTACCAACCAAGTAAAAAATTATAAGTCTAGTATATTAAAACTCGTACTGATAGGTGCAAAAGCATTTATACATGCACCAAAAGAAGGATCAACTTTTGCTATTTATGCTGCACCTATTTCTGAAAAAGTAAAGACTTCAAGTGGTATTCCAAGTCAATATCAGGAGTATCAAGACGTTTTTGAAAAAAAGAATGCAGATATTTTTCCTGAGCATCGCCCATATGATTGTTCAATCGACCTCAAGGAAGGAACTCAGCCACCATTTGGACCAATTTACAGTTTATCGCAAGATGAGATGGCTGAACTCAAGACATATATTGACGAGAATTTAGCGAAGAATTTCATACGCCATTCAAAATCTCCAGCAGGAGCTCCAATTCTATTCGTAAAGAAAAAAGATGGATCTTTACGAATGTGTGTTGATTATCGAGGACTCAACAAGATCACAATCAAGAACAGGTATCCATTACTTTTGATATCAGGACTCCTTGACCAGTTGAACCAAGCTAAGATCTATACAAAAATAGATCTAAGAGGAGCATATAATCTAGTACGGATCAAAGAAGGAGATGAATGGAAGACTGCGTTTCGAACCAGGTATGGACATTTCGAATATAATGTCATGCCCTTTGGACTCACGAATGCACCAGCTGCTTTTCAACATCTCATGAATGATGTATTTCGTGAATTCTTAGACAATTTTGTCGTCTGCTATCTAGACAATATCTTGATCTATTCTAAGAACGTCAAAGAACATGAAATACATGTTCGTCAAGTATTACAAAAACTTAGAGATGCAGGATTGTACGCCAAGATGGAAAAGTGTGTATTTCACACTACTCAAGTTGACTTTTTAGGATACATCATTTCAAATGATGGTCTCGTGATGGATTCTAAGAAAGTCCAAACAATCATGGATTGGAAGATTCCAAGGACAGTAAGAGATGTCCAATGTTTCTTGGGATTTGCCAATTACTATCGGATCTTCATCAAAGATTTCTCACGAGTTGCAGCTCCACTTACACGCTTGACTAGTAAAGATAAATTCCAATGGAATCAAGAAGTGGAAGCAGCATTTGAAGCCTTGAAGATATCGTTTGTCTCTGCACTAGTCTTATATCGTGTTGACTTTTCCAAGGCATTTTTTATGGAAACAGATGCATCAGATTTTGCCTTGGGTGCAGTTTTATCACAAATGGGAACAGATGACAAACTTCATCCGATAGCTTTTCATTCAAGAAAATTCTCAGCAGCCGAGATCAATTATGAGATCCACGATAAAGAACTTCTTGCGATTGTGGATTCCTTTCAAGAATGGCATCATTATCTAGAAGGCGCTTCTAGTCCAGTCACTGTGTATACAGATCACAAGAACCTCGAGTATTTCATGTCAGCACGCGTGTTGAATCGTCGTCAAGCTCGTTGGAGTATGTCTTTGTCAAGATTCGAGTTCATTATCACTTATCGGCCAGGAAAACAACAAGGTTTGTCTGATGCCCTATCTAGACGTTCTTATTTTGCACCAAAAGAAGGAGATGCAGCTTTTGAGCAACAAAGAACGGTCCTCTTGAAACCGGAGCAATTTCATCTCCGAGCAATGAAATCAACATTGACTGTTGATTCAACTTTTCTCAAGCAAATCTAGTCCAGTATGTCCTTAGACCCTCTTGTTTATGATATCGAGAATAATTCTTCCAAGTCTCATGATCCTTCTAAGTTCGAGTTCAAGAATAATCTATTATATTTTGAAGGACGCCTATATGTTCCACAAGGAAAAGCACGTTTACGTGTTCTTCAAGCACGTCATGACTTTCCAGCAGCAGGGCACTTTGGATATAATAAGACTTTGGAACTCATATCAAGAGATTTTTGGTGGCCACAAATGTGGAAGTCAGTCAAAGACTTTGTATAATCATGTGATATTTGTTCAAGATCAAAAATTCCTCGTCATCGACCTTACGGACTTCTTCAGCCATTACCTATACCAGAACAACCATGGTCTTCTGTTTCTATGGATTTCATCACAGATCTTCCAAGCTCAAGATCTTATGATTCTATATTTGTGATAGTAGATCGTTTCACCAAGATGGCACATTTTGTGCCATGTACAAAATCTATCACAGGTGAAGAAACAGCTAAGCTTTTCATTGATAATATCTATCGCTATCATGGATTACCTAAAGATATCATATCAGATAGGGGAACTCAATTTGTGTCAAGATTTTGGAGGAACCTTTTCAAGATTTTAAAAGTGGACATAAAGCTATCTTCGGCTTTCCATCCTCAAATTGATGGACAAACAGAGCGCGTAAACCAAGTCTTGGAGCAATATTTAAGGTGTACTATCAACTACCAACAAGATGATTGGACAACCCTTCTGCCATTGGCAGAGTTTGCTTATAATAATACGGTATATTCTTCCACGCAACAAATACCTTTCTTTGCCAATTATGGCTATCATCTACGACTTGATACTTTTGATTTTTCAAAAGTTGATAATCCTGCAACAGAAGATATGGCAAATCGGTTGTCAGAGTTACATGCAATAATGAAGACGCAATTGAAGGAAGCTCAAGAACGAAAAAAGATAAACACAGATCTATATCGTAAGGAGCAACCACAAATCAACGTGGGTGATAAGGTATGGCTACTTCGTCGCAATATCAAGACTACTCGACCTTGTGACAAGTTGGACTATCGTAGGCTTGGCCCCTTTTCTGTTTCTGAACAGATCAACCCAGTTGCATATCGATTACATCTACCGGAGTCAATGAAGATCCATCCTGTATTCCACGTGTCTCTTCTTGAACCATATAAGACAGTGGATATACAAGGAAGAAGACAAATGCCACCGCCTCCTATAGAAGTAGATAATAATGAAGAATTTGAAGTGGAAGAGATATTAGACTCAAGGTGGCGCCGAAATAAGCTGGAATATCTTGTTCATTGGCGCGGATATGATATTAGTGAACGCACATGGGAGCCATCCAGGAATCTAGCAAATGCATCAACTAAAGTCAAAGTTTTTCATCAATGACATCCATCAAAACCAAGATGAAAATCTCTCTTATAAAAGAGACAAGATTGAGGCAAGATAACATTCAATTTCTTATCCTTGTTTGTAACTTCTTTGCATTTGTGACACTAATTAGATGGAGAGCCAACAACTAGCGGATTCAACTCAAGAACCTTCGTTTGCTGACCTGCCGGACGAGACATTACGATTGTCACAACCTTCAAGATGACGCAATCGAGATGAAGATCTTCAAGAACGACATGTTCTTCCTCAAATAGATGTTGAGATACAACGCGTTTGGTATCATGATTTGGGAAGGGACTCTCGATGTTTGGTGATTTTGCTAGAGGTAGGAACAACTCCTGATGGTGTTTCAAATATTCTATTCGAAGGAAGTTACGAAGGCCTCAACAATGATCAAATAACTGGGTGGTCTTCCCGCCCTGGTATGGGACACTACCGATGGTTGAGAGGCCCTATCAATCATCTTCGAAGAGAACAGAGATCAGAGTATGTGGCGAATACAATTCGTCGCATCATAGATTTTCTCAACATATGATGACCGCTCCTCGTGGAACTCGTCTCTAGAAGGGGGGGTAATGTCACGGCCATACTCATGTAAGCTAATAATTACATATAGAAATAGGTAGAAGTAAGTAAAAGTAGATAAAAGTAAGTTAATTCTATAATATTTAATATAGAAGCTTCCTAAAAACTTCCTAGATACTGCTTTGACTTCATAGGTGTCTTTAATTGACTTTTTGGATTAGAAACGTGGTCAACAAGTTGGCCATGTGCCACACATGTTGTTAGCTTGAAGATCAAGCTAACTATGTGGCCCACACGTAGGAAAACTTGCCTTGTAAGTCAAGGCATGTGTCCTACAAAGTCAACACATATTGGAGGTCCTATAGAACGTCGCCATGTAGCCCCTAATTAGATAGTATATATAGAGACAAGAGTGAAGGCTTCTTCACTCTTGTCAACTCTTTTCTTGCTTCTAGTCTAGTTTCAAGGGTCTCTAGTTTTCTTGTCTTTTGGCAATAGCCATTCTAGTTTCTCTTTTCAATATACATACTTATTATTCATATTTTGTTACTTTTCTTTGAGTGAAGGCTTACTTGTCTCAACTGTTTTTTCATCGAGTTCTTGTCCTTGATAGATAGTATATATGGAGGCAAAAGTGAAGCCTTCTTCACTCTTGTCAATGCTATCATATTGTAAATGCTTATAGTATGTAAAAATTAGTTAAAACATATTATATGTTAATAAATCTAGATGTATGTTAGAGTGGCTAATAGATTAAATTAAAAGGAATTGGTATAAGAAACTTTACTTTGTTTCATTACTTGTTTTGATTTTGACATTAAAAATATATATATATATATATATATATAGGATCTAAATATTTAGTATAAAGCTTTATATATATATATATATATATATATATATAGGATCTAAATATTTAGTATAAAGCTTAAGAGAAGGTTGGAGCCTAAAGAAGAAAATCTTAACTAATAGGAGACTTATTGGGAGGGATGAAAGTAAGGCATAGTTGGATGAAAGCAAAGAATGGAAAACTTCATTTCTATTGGTCGAAGGCCATGCCCAATGGGCTTCAAGGAGGTTGCCTAAGGCCTTATTAAGAATTAGGGTTCCTCTTTCGAAGGCTTTTGAAGATTAGAAGCTAAGATTATAAATTTTAGGATTTGGGGTACAATTTGTGTATAAAAATTAGAAGATTTGGAGTTAGGGTGAAGAAGTTATAGCCGTTTGAAGTTAAGGTATTAATTTAAGATATACTGTTACTCTTTTGAGGATACGAGGAGATCTACAATAGCTTTTGAAGATTAAAAGAAGGGATTGGAACATAACTTTTAAGGCCTACATCTTTCATGAAAGAATTATTGGTTTTGGAGTTTATATGAAGGAGTTATAAGGAATTAAAGGTGGTACTTCCAAATCAAAGGCAATAAGTAAGCGGTTTTATTTGTAGTAAGGATTTGAGCCATAACTTGAATATTCGGAGGAATTTTTTGGCTCAAGTTTTTTGAAAAATGTAAAATTTTGTGTTAAAAAGCTATACATATAAATTTCGTGGTATTTGAGCTTATATTTTGTGAGATATGAAAACAATTATATGCAGGTATATAAAGACAAGGGTTTAAAGCGATTGTTAGGGTTATGAAGATATCTCAAGATCTGCCATGAATTTACAATTGAAAATTATTGTAGAAGTTAATAAGAATATATTTGTATCTCATGTAGAATTTGAGTTTGTTTGGACGGTCGGATTAGGAGATATGAGCTGTTGAAGTTCAGGATAATTTCCACATAAGGATATATAAGGTTTTAAGATCTTTATCATACATTTTGGATATTTTCTTGGTACTTAGACTTGTGTTTTGATGTAATTTCCCAAAAAAAGAAAGTTTTATATGTATAAACTTGGTTTTTTATATCTTAGACTTGATTGAGTATTTAGTGACACCCAAAAGCCTAGCGCTTTCTTGAGGAAAACTCTCTCTACGCAGACACCATGACATTACCTCCCTTTTTAGAGATAAGTTCTATGAGGAGCGGTCATCATATATTGAAAAAATCTATGATGTGACAAATTATATTCGCTACATACTCAAATCTTTATTCTCTTCAAAGATGGTTGATAGAGCCTCTTAACCATTGATAATATCACATACCAGGGTAAGAAGACCACCCTATTATTTGATTGTTGTTGAGGCCTTCATAACTTCCTTCAAATAAAATATTTGGAACATTATCAGGAATTGTTCCTACCTCTAATAAAATTACTAAATATCGATAGTCTCTTCCAAGGTCATGATACCAAGTGTCTTGTATCTTGTCATCTATTCGAGGAAAAATATATCGATCTTGAGGATCTTCTTCTTCATTGCATCATCTTGAAGATTGTGACAATCGTAATATCTCATCTAACAAGTCAGCAAACAAAGGCTCTTCAATCAAATCTGTTGATTGTTGGTTCTCCATCTCCTACAAAAAAGCTACAAATAAGGATTGAAAGTAGAATGTTAACTTGCCTAGATCTTATTTCTTTTATAAACAAGATTTTCATCTTGATTTTGATGGATGTCATCGATGAAAAGCTACTATCACCTTTACTACATATACAATATTTTTTACTAGCTCCCATGTGTATTCAATAATATCATATCCGTACTAATCGACAAGATATTCTAATTTATTTTGACGCCGCCTTAAATTTAAGACTTCTTTCACTTTGAACTCTTCATTATTGTCCACTTCTATAGAAGGAGGTAGAGCTTGTCTTCTTCTTGGTATGTCCATTGTCTTATGTGATTCAAGAAGAGATACATGGAATACTAGATGGATTTTCATTGACTCTGGTAGGTTTAAACCATATGCAACTGGATTGATTTGTGCAGAAATAGGAAATGGTTCAAGTCCATGATAGTCCAACTTGTCACAAGTATGAGTGATCTTAATATTGCGATAAAATAACCATAGCTTATCACCTACTGTCGTGTTGCAACATGACTATATGGTGAAAATATAAATAGAAAAGATTTATTAATAATTAGTCATCTTGGATGTTAAAAACAGTGGCCAATTCTAGTACCAATATTCAGGGGCCAGTTAATATCACCCCATTGCAGCTGTACCACCGAACGTGACAACAGCTTATGCTCCACCGGTGTCATCGAACCAAGTATCCTTCGTACCAACAGGACGACCAGGATTATTTTTTAACCCTACATGGAACAAGCCTAGTAGGTATATACCGGTGGAGACACCTAATATGCTTGATGGGGGTATAAGAAGACCACTTCGTTGTTTCAGTTGCAGATAGAATGGTGATTATGTTAGTGAATGTTTCAATCCCAAAGCCAGTGATAATTATGCGCTAGTGTGTGGGAATAGCAAGTAGTCAGGGCATACTTATCAACAATGTAATGCTCTGTTCAATTTCAATAATCGGGATCAGCAGATTCAAAGCTAGGAAAAAATTGAGGGGATAAATCGAGGTCCTTGAGATTCTTTGAGAAATTGGATAGAATAAGTCCGAGCCGTTCTTACCAGGAGTCGATAAAAAGAAAAAGGACCAATTCAATATTCGGGTGAGTCTGATGTGAAGGGCCAATATGACCCAATTACGGAGACATCCAATTTAAGTCCTGTTACGGGCCTCTTACCCAGTATGAGACCTGAGGTTGTTGGGCAACCCAATGAGGTCCCGAATACGAAGGCTTCGGTTCTATTTCAAGTTGTTCCGTTCTCTATGTCGTTTTGAAAAAATATCCTTTTCGTAGAAAGATCCTCTTAGAGGTGAGAATTCTATGGAGGCGGGTTTGCTATTCCAATTTGGAGTCCAAGGTGGAAGAATAGGGGACTTCACGGAGTTAAAAGAAAGGAGAAGAAAAAGAAGAGGGCATTCGGAGATCGGGATTTTGGGGTCGGAGAGCTAGCTTTAAGTTCTTTCAAAAAATATAGAATTGGATTTCATAGGGTTTGGAAGGACTTTTGCAATCGTTGCTGAAAGTCAGTGTTTGTATTGGTGATTTAGGTTTTTTTGCAATAAAATTAAGGCTGGTACTCTTGACTGTTTTGTAAAATTGAAAAAACTTCTGCAGTTGAAATTTAGAGGTGTTTAGAGGGTTGAGTATGCCGAGTGCATACAAAAGTTTGTGTTAATCTGACGGAACAGATAGAGGATATTTGTCCATTATTGTAAAGAGGTATCAAAAGTTAGCAAATTGAGGTTGTTTAAGGTTTTTGTAATATCTGGAGATCTATCGCCTAGAATAAGGTGACTTTTGGTGTGATAAGTCGAGGACTTTTAGGTGGTGGTCAAGATACATTAGTGTAGATTTACGGCATTTTTTTGCAATCTATAAGTTAGACTAGATTGAAATTTCTTGAGCATTTAGAAGGCTTGCAAAGACACTAGTGGTAGAAATTTACAACAATCGGATGACTAGATTGAGAATTACAACTTATCGAAGCTCATTGTCTATGATTAGGATTTAAAAAAATAAATAAATAAATAAAATAAAATAAAATAAAATAAAATAAAATAATAAATAAAATTAATAAATATCAAAAGACTTTGTGCTTATAATATCTTGAAGTTATTAAAAATAGTATTTTTAAGTACTTTGTATTGGGATTAAGCTTTTACATTGAAATCTGAAATAGTTTGTATTTAGAAGGTTGAAACCTACTAGCCTACCTGGATACTTGTAAAACATTGTTTTATCTTCTACAGCTTGATGCACGATGCATTCTCAAGCAAGATAGCATGTAATATGATACTGTGTAGAATGGTGGTTGTTTCTTTTGATAGACATCTACATTAGTTTTTTGTTGTTCTTGAGCTTCTTTTAACTACGCCTTTATTGTTACATGTAGCTCTAATAAATGATTTGCCAAATCTTTTGATAAAGGATTATCAACTTTTAAAAAGTCAAAAGTATCAAGTCATGGTTGATTACCATTATGGACAAAGAAAGATGTTTATTTTATAGAAGAATATATTATTTTATTATAAGAAAACTTTGCTTATGGAAAAAGAATTGTCTAATCATCTTATTGGTAGTTGATGGTATATCTTAAATACTGCTCTAAAACTTGATTAACACGCTCTATTTGTCCATTTGTTTGAGGATGAAATATCAAAGATAGTTTTATATCTACTTTTAAAATCTTAAAAAGAATCTACTAAAATCTTCATACAAATTGAGTTCTTTTATCCGATATAATAACTTTAGGTAATCCATTATAGCAATAGATATTATCAAGAAAGAACTTAGGTATTTCTTCACATGTGATACATTTTCTATATAATATAAAATATGCCATCTTTGTAAAACGATCTACTATCATGAATATAGAGTCATAAGTACATAAGATTGGAAGTTCCGTGATGAAATCCATAGAAACAAAAGAACATGGTTGTTCTAGAATAGGTAATCGTTGAAGAAGTCCATAAGGCCAATGACGAGGAGTTTTTGATCTTGAATAAACATCGCATGACTGAACAAAGTCTTTCACACCCTTTCACATTTGTAGCTACCAAAAATCTCTAGATATAAGCTCCAAAGTCTTATTATATTCAAAATATCTTGTTGCTAGAAACTGTCACGGACACAAAATACAGACTTGAAATCTAGCAAGAAGTTCAAGAAGAAGTGGCAGAACTAGATTAAACAGATGAGTACAAGAACAACACCAGAAAGGTGAGCTAGAACTCCAAGAGATGTGTTGTCGAGACTGAAGAACTCTTCAGCCTCGATCCCTATATATACTCCTACTTAGGAAGCTTCTCGAGCTACTTCTATTAACTAGGAAGCTTCTAGAAGGTTCCAGAGGCTTTCTTTCTAGAAGGTTCTAGAAACTTCTCGAGCTACTTCTATTAACTAGGAAGCTTCTAGAAAGTTCCAAGGGATTCCTTTCTAGAAGCTTCTAGAAACTTCTCTTCTAGAAGGTTCCAGAGACTTCTTTTCTAGAAGCTTCTAGAAACTTCTCTCT
This sequence comes from Physcomitrium patens, assembly GCF_059467195.1. NCBI lineage: Eukaryota > Viridiplantae > Streptophyta > Bryopsida > Funariales > Funariaceae > Physcomitrium > Physcomitrium patens. The sequence goes on along the minus strand of NC_143431.1, from coordinate 6,661,066 downwards.
AAAAGGTTCTAGAGGCTTTTCTTCTAGAAGGTTCCAGAGGCTTGTTTTCTAGAAGGTTTTAGAAACTTCTCTCTAGAAAGTTCTAAGGAATATGTCCCTGACATCACCCCCTCCTTTAGCTTCGAGGTCTCTGAGAAGCAATGTTGTTGATCAGTATCAATGCAAGAAAATGAAGATCTGTCGCATAACTTCTGCTATGAACTCCAATTGTTGTTCACGAGGCAAGTGGTTCATCGACCCTTGAAGCCAACGGTAGTGGCCCACGCCTTCGACTTCCGACCAAGCATGAACTTCCGTATCCTCATTGTGAAATTGTCACGCCTTCTGGTTGACCATCATAAGCAGGCTCGATCTCAAATACGATCACCAGTGATCGGTTACTCGGTATCCTCTGTCGTCGTCGTGGTACATGTAGTTCTTCATCTCGGGGTCGCCTTCGTGAGATACTCGGTTGCGATACTTTAACTGGCATAGTATCTATCTCTTGGCTATCTATATCAAAAGACCAAACTACGATCTATCTTGGAGAAAATAACTACATCAACTATGAATTTTGTTGGTGCTCTCCCCTTTTCTTATATTATTGAGAGAACAAGCTTCAGAAAGAAGCTATCATCGAATTGATTTAGGTTTATCGGGATGTCGTTGATGAAACTCCTGTACCTTTTGTGGCGCATTCACAAGATTTTCAGCTGGCTCCCATGTTCGCTCATTAATGTCATAGCCGCACCAATGAACAAGATATTCTAACTTTTCCCACCTTCGCCGTGAATCCAATACCTTTTCAACCTTGTATTCTTCGTGGTTCTCGATTTCAATATTAGGTGGCGGACATTGCACTCTTCCAGGAAAAGATGACTCTCGATAAGGTTCCAACAGAGAAACATGAAAGACTGGATGTACCTTCATAGAAGCCGGTAACTCCAGCCGGTATGCCACTGGATTAATTTGCTTTTGGATGATAAATGGTCCCAATCTTTGATAGTCCAACTTATCACATGGTCGCTTGGTCTTGATATTTTGTTGAAGAAGCCAGGCTTTGTCTCCAACTTTGAAAGTAGGTGCTGGATTCTGAAATCTATCTGCAGACGTCTTATAGGATTCTTGAGCGGATTGTAATTGAAGCTTCAACATAGTTTGAAGCTCTGATAGTTGCTTCGCAAATCCTTCAGCTGCTGGATTGTTATTTGTTGACGGACTCAATAAATCAAGCTTCGGATGATACCCATAGTTGGAAAAGAATGGTGTTTGTTGAGTCGACGCATGGAGGGTGTTGTTATATGTAAACTCGACTAGCGGTAGATATGCAGTCCAATCGTCTTGTTGATAGTTGATGCTGCATCGTAAGTACTGCTCCAAGACTTGGTTCACCCGTTCCATTTGGCCATCAGTTTGAGGATGAAAAGCTGAAGAAAGCTTGATATCCACCTTCAATATCCCAAAGAGAGATCTCCAAAACTTTGACACGAACTGGGTACCTCGATCTGATATGATATCATCTGATAGTCCATGATATCGATACACATTATCGAGAAAGAGTCTTGCTGTGACTTCACTGGACGATGTCTTCTTACAAGAAACAAAGAGTGCCATCTTCGTAAGCCGATCTACCACGACAAAGATGTTGTCAAATGAGTTTGATGATGGCAAGTCCGTGATGAAGTCCATAGAAATTGAAGACCATGGTCGACGTGGAATTGGCAATGGCTGTAGAAGTCCATAAGGGCGATGCCGAGGATTCTTAGATCTTGAACAGATGTCACAAGAGAGGACAAAATCTTTCACATCCTTCCACATTTGGGGCCACCAAAAATCTCGGGAAATAAGCTCCAAGGTCTTGTTGAATCCAAAATGTCCCGCAGTTGGAAAATCATGGCGAGATTGAAGAACTCGGAGTCGTGCTAGTCCTTTTGGAATGTACAATCGCTCTTCAAAGTACAAAAGATCTCCCTCCACCTTGAACTTGTCGTCATTGGTACGTTGCTTGATATCAATGGCTACTGAATCTTTAATGGTCGTAGCACGTACCTGGTTTAGGAAGTCAGCATCAAATGATACAATAGTAGCACAAAGTTGAAATCTCTCTGGCTTCAATAACGTTGTACATTGTTGATCAAACGCTGCTTCTCGAGCCTTTGGTGCAAGATACGATCTCCTTGATAAAGCATCGGATAGTCCTTGCTGCCTTCCAGGTCGATAAGTGATAACAAAATCGAATCTAGATAGCGACATATTCCACCGAGCTTGACGCCGATTTAAAACTCGAGTCGTCATGAAATACTCCAAAGCAAAATCTGAAGCATCAGTTTCTAAATAGAAGGCCTTTGTAAAGTCTGGATATACCAAAATTGGAGCTGTAGTAAATGCTGTCTTCAAACCTATAAAAAGTCTTAAGAATTTCAAGAAGAGGGGTAATCCACTCTCTCCAAGAAGAATAAGACTCCAATATTGTAACAGAAGAAGTATCAGTTTAGAGGAGGGTTATCCGCAACCTCTAAAAAATGCTAGTATACCTTCTAGTAGAGGGATAATCCACACTCTACTAAGAAAGAACTAGCTCTGATATCTCAAGTTAGTGTAGTCTCGACAAACTGTCACGGACACAAAATACAGACTTGAAATCTAGCAAGAAGTTCAAGAAGAAGTAGCAGAACTAGATTAAACAGATGAGTACAAGAACAACACTAGAAAGGTGAGCTAGAACTCCAAGAGATGTGTTGTCGAGACTGAAGAACTCTTCAGCCTCGATCCCTATATATACTCCTACTTAGGAAGCTTCTCGAGCTACTTCTATTAACTAAGAAGCTTCTAGAAGGTTACAGAGGCTTCCTTTCTTGAAGGTTCTAGAAACTTCTCGAGCTACTTCTATTAACTAGGAAGCTTCTAGAAAGTTTTAAAGGATTCCTTTTTAGAAGCTTCTAGAAACTTCTTTTCTAGAAGGTTCGAGAGACTTCCTTTCTAGAAGCTTCTAGAAACTTCTCTCTAAAAGGTTCTAGAGGCTTTTCTTCTAGAAGGTTCCAGAGGCTTGTTTTTTAGAAGGTTTTAGAAACTTCTCTCTAGAAAGTTCTAAGGAATATGTCCCTGACAGAAAGTCGTGACGTGCTTGAAGAATATGTAATTGTACTTTTTCTTTTGAAACATAAAATCGATCTTTAAAATATAATAGGTTACTTTTGAACTCATACTTAGAAGTATCTTAAGACTTAGAAGAAGAATTCTTGATATTGTAAATAAAAGGATCAGAAGACATACTTGATTGGATTTATTTTATAAGGGTCAAATCAACAGTCAACATTGATTTCATTACTCAAAGATAGAAATGCTCTGGCTTCAAGAAAAATTTTCTTTGGTGATCAAAAGATGTATCTCCTTCTTTAGGTATAAGATAAGAATGTCTAGAAAAGGCGTCTGACAAACCTTGTTGTTTTTTGGATCGATATGTGATCTTGAAAACAAATCTTGATAAAGACATATTCCAATGGGCTTGGTGACGATTTAAAATACATGCTGATATGAAATACTTGAGATTCTTGTGATTTGTATGTACAATGATTGGATTAAAAGTGCCTTTTAGTTAATGACGCTATTCTTAAAATGAATCCACCATTGCAAGAAACTCTTTATCGTGGATTTCATAGTTAATCTCAACTGTTGAAATTTTTTGGAATAAAAAGCCATTAGGTGACATGCAATATAAGATTGATGTAAAAATAAAGGCTGACTTCAAAATTTCAAAAGATGCTTTAGCTTCTTTATTCTACTCAAGTTTATTTTTTCAAATCAAACGTGTAAGTGGAACTGCAACTTGAGAGAAGTCTTTGATGAAGATTCAATTATAGTTGGTAAAGCCCAAAAATTATTAGACATTTCTTACCATTTTTGAAATCTTCCAATCTATAATTATTTGAACTTTCTTAGGATCCATCATAAGCCCATCATTTGAAATGATATATATTAAAAAATTGACTTGAATAGTGTAGAATATATATTTTTTTACCTTGATATAGAGTCCCGCATCTCTTAATTTTTGTAACACACAATGGACATGAAATTCATGTCCATTTGTATTCTTAGAAGAGATGAAGATGTCGTCCAGATAACAGACAACAAAATCATCTAAAAACTCTCAAAAAACATCATTCATTAGATGATGAAAAGTTACCAGTGCATTTGTAAGTTCAAAAGGCATGATGTTGTATTCAAAATGCCTCTATCTTGTTCAAAAAAAAGTCTTTCATTCATCTCTTTCTTTAATACGTACTAGATTGTATGCTTTGTGTAGATTTATTTTTCTGTAGATCTTAGCTTGATTTAATTGATCAAGAAGTCCAGACATCAAAGGTAGGGGATACCTATTCTTGACGGTGATCTTGTTGAGTCCTCAATAATCAATACACATCCATAATGACCCATCTTTCTTATACTTTTCTAACCATGATAAACCTAAAATGATTAAATTAGAGGGAGATTTAATTATATTAAACATTGCACAACTGCTATGACTATTTATTGCTACATCTATAGGAAGTGTTTTATGAGAAACATCTCCAAAAGATAATGGATGACCATCTATGACTTCTATATGAACAAGTTTGATTTTTTGTACTAATGATATTTTATGAATTTAAACAAATTCTACGTTTAAGAAACAAGCTCAGTTTCCTGAATCTATCAAAGAAAAGGCTTTATAATCATTAGGTCCTAAACACACATCTATCATAAAATAAGGAGAAGGTTCTAAAGAGAAGATAAGACCTTCATTAGAAATTATATGAGATTCTAGCCGCACGATTACTATTGTAGTTGGACAAATTCGTTTTTTGACACATTGACAAATGTACTTTGACAAATGTACTTCTCATTTCATAGCAAAGTCAATTGCTTGACTCAATGTTTGAAGATCAAGTAAGTTGAGCATCTATTTCTTTACTTCATATTATAATCTATAGAGAAATTGGCTAATAAGTGCAGCATCATTCCACTTGATATCAGTTGTAAGTTGTCAAAATTGTAAAGCATATAATGTTACAGATCGATTGTCTTATTGCAAAATATGGATCTTATTGATTGCAACACAAGTTGCATCATATTTTTCATACATAGACCGGAATTCTATCAAAAATGCCTCTAGATTATCCAATGTTGGATCTTATCATTCATGAAAAGATGAAAACTAAGATAATACTGAATCTGAAAGAAATATGCTAATGAATCTAACTTGTGATCTTGAAATTGGATAGCTTTGAGTTTGAAGTTCAATCACAAGTTGTACTTGATTGATAAATCCTCAAAATTTGGATCTTATATCATCAACCTTCTCGGGTAGAGCAACTCTTGGTTCTCTAATATTTGAAAGATGTTCCACTATGGGCGGAGGGACATGATTTGGTATAGATGTTGAAGCAACTCTAATCATCTCTATATCCTCACTTCTTGCCATTCTTGTTGATCTTTGTGGTGGTAAGCTAAGTTGATGAATTGTAAGCATCAATTTCCTCAATTGCTCTTACATTTGTGCCATTGCACTCATCATTTCAACTAGCTCTCTTATAATATTACTCAAAAAAATATCTAATACCACTCAAGACGAGTAGAAAAAAGTTCTTGAAGATAAAAAAATATTAAGAATAATATTAGTTTAAAAGAGGATAATCTGTAACTTCTAATATACTTATGTCTTATCATGAAAAAGGAGTAATCGAATCTTAATGAAGACAAGACAAAGCTCTGATATTATAAGTGTACTCTTGTTAATGTGTCAAGGACATGAACTAAAAGATGATGCATAAACCAATGAAATTTGTATCAAAAAAAGAGTGACAAAATAGAAATAAAGAAGTATGTATATTAAAAGAAACCAAAACTGTTATTGCCAAAAGACAAGAAAACTTGAGACTCTTGAAACTAGACTAGAAGCAAGAAAGAAGTTGACAAGAGTGAAGAGGGCTTCACTCTTGTCTCTATATATACTATCTAACTAGGGACTACGTGGCGATGTTCTATAGGACCTCTAATGTGTGTTGACTTTGTAAGATACATGCCTTGACTTACAAGGCAAGTTTTTCTACGTGTAGGCCATATAGTTAGTTTGGTCTTCAAACTAACAACATGTGTAGTACATGGCCAACTTATTGACTATGTTTTTAATCCAAAAATGAATTAAAGACACCTATAAAGTCAAAGCAGCATCGATAAAGCTTATAGGAAGCTTCCATAGAAGATATTATAGAATTAACTTGCTTTTATCTACTTCTACTTACTTTATACAGCTAATTAGTAGCTTACATGCATATGTCTGTGATACTAATGTCTTTCTTATGCATGGAATATTATATGAAGCTATTTTTAGGCTATTAGATATTTAGAAGGATTATGTAATGACTTCTTAGTTCTTGCTTATAATGAGCTAGGAAAGGTGGTTTCAGAGATATTTTGGAATCTTCTTGTAATTTATATTTAAATAGTTGTTCTTAGCTTGAATATTATAGTGCCTTGAGTCTTTCCAATAATAGTTTGGTATTATGTACTAGAAGAATGTTGATAGGTTTCTTTTGATTGCAATGATTATTTTGTCAAAAGATACTATGACAAACTAATTGTAGGTTTGGTTTCTCCAATTGAATGTCCAAAGTTTGCATAGATTTAGGCCCATTGTTTTAGTTGACTATTTCCATATGGAATCTTTGTATTGTGGCATTGATTAGATGAGATCTTTTGGAGTCCTAGGTCCAATTTATCTCATTGAGTGCAATTGAAAAGTGCATGGCAGGACATGACCTCTTTTGTTGATGAAGGTCTCTGATATGTGTTCTAGTGATGATCAGACCACCGCTAGTATGCCTTAAGTTGCATGAATATGTGTTAAGTTGTATCCTACTGCATCTATTGGTAATGTATGTTCTGATTGTATGGATTTGCTATTGGATTGTTTCCGTTCTTCCCTTTGAGTGGACAGTGTTTGGCTTGGTGTGAGGTGTTACGACACCGATTGCTTTGAGTAGGCAGCCTACTATATTCAATTTTGTGTTCCTTTTCTCCTCCCCTAAAGTTTGGTGGCAGCATGGATTTAGATAGTTTGTGAGTGTCTTCAACCAGTATGCGGACCCTAGGGCCTAGCACCTTGCTTTTGTAGGTCTCAAAGCACGGCAATGATCCACGGCAATGACTTCCTCTATGCAGCTTAAGGCTTTGGTGAGGAATTGAGGTGTATGTAATATTCTGCTGAGGCCTTTGAGTTGTGCCCATGTTAGGAAGATAGTTTGGGGTTTATTTGATGTGGAGTCGGGGTCAAAGTCTGCCTTCCAAGTCGTCAATAGTATTTCTTAATTGTTGATTTTGTGATGTTTAGATAGTGTCTGGATTTTGCCTTGTTCACTTGTAAATTAGATCTCAAAGTACCCATCATCTAGCATAGTAATCAAGGAGTATGAGCGGTAGAGCACTTGGAGAGCCCATTCGTGTAATACCTTGGGGCGGGGGTTCCGTTTCAAATATACTAGTAAGGTATGTGCCTCTTCATGAGCTATCTGTTCATGTATTCTGTGTGATTTCATCGCTAAGGATGACTCTGATCGGTGGTTGTTCAATGCTTGGCTGTATCATTGCTTGCTGAGAAGGAGGGGTTGTTGAAGTTGGAAGGGTGGTCTCCCTGGTGGCTCCAATAACAGTGGTTTCAATCCCGTATGCATGTAGGAGATTTTCTGCATCTGGACTTAGCTGGTTTGCTAGTTTATGCAATTCCTCTTCTACTGTACTCTGGTGTGTGAAACCTAGGTGTGGATTGGTCTTAATACAATCTTCTACTGGATCCCATTTTGCTTGCACGAAGGCTCGTAGGTTTTTTTACTGTGCGTCAAGAGAGCTCCAATGCAATGGCTTGTGTTGTCAAACTTTGATCACTACCTATGCTACTCGGGATGTATGATTCTGGTGTGGTTAGGTTTTTCTCTTCTTGTTTCAAGCCCCTTGTTGCTTGTGTGGATGCTCGGGGATTGGAGGTGATGTTCAATGTCCCGTGATCCTTCTGCTGTGAATGATGGTTACCCATGTTTGCTGTCTTGATGGCTTCGATATGGTCATCGTCGTGGAGGCTGTGTACCACCTTCGCAGCTGGAGGAGGGGATGTCTGGTGTTTCCCCGCTGGCTGTGGGTGGAGAAATGGGAAATCGCAAATTCCTGTCCGTCCCTCCACAAGATTGAGGCTCAAGAAACTCGCTGGACTAGTCCAATCCACCCAAGCACCTGTTGCTGAGTCTGGGGTGAGGGAGCTTACCTGTTGGTTTGATTGGTGTACTGGCTCCTCTTGTATGCTATTCTCCAGCTCCGTGCTCCGATGTTGGTTTGATTGGTACGCTGGCTCTTCACGACCCAAGGAAATGATCATTGTTTTGAAATCGTCACCTTCTCCTCTGAAATGCTCAACAAAATTGCTGGTTGTATCTGTGCAAAGAGAAAAGCAGTGAGGGATTACATGCTTGAGGATCAAACAACTCCGTTGCTCAGGAAAGGCAGAAATTACCCCTCTTACGTAGAGGTCCCACTGTCCTTGAAAACCCCTAAGAAATTCGGCAGCAAACTGGTGCTCACACAAACTGGAGAAGAACTACTCTACACGGTGCTATCTTGTTTACAAATTGCATCACTTGGGCACAAAAACACAAAAATAGGCTAGTTAACAGGTAGGCCACACTCCATTAAACTCGTCAATGCAAAAGTTGAATCAATCCTGAAACTCTGACTCGGAATGATTAAGAATTAATTGCAGACGATTATCCCCTTGAAATGCACAACCTACACTGGAAGTGGGAAGGTGTCAGTCACAGAGATTAATTTCACTAGTGCTTCTTGCTATGGCATTAGAGTTTGCGACGCTTGTAACATATTATCAAATATGATTAATCCTAGCAAATCGGCGAGCATGGGTTTCAGTTCGAAGGATCATCGCCACCACCCTCTTGGTTTGCAGAAATCACGTCACCGTTTATCTGAGTACAATAAATGCGATGCACTACCGCAATCACTTGCATCAGAGTTTTGTGTTTGTATGACTTTGGCGTGGATGAATAACAATTGCAAGCTATCCAGCCATGTTAGGTTCACAATTTGAGGAACTCGTGGAAGTTAGAGTTCTTCTGCAGTACGTAGAACAGAGCAAATGGAGTTTGAGAAGGGTTCTCGAGGTACAAGGTTGCGAGTCAGAAGTGGAGCTTGGCAGCACGTCATATTTGTTTTTGGTTATGCCGACCCTCAGCTCGTTACCTAGAGGGATGCTGATTAAGGAGAACAGTGTCAGTCTTGCTCATGACGGTGTAGGAAGGGGAGGGGGTCCTCTTCATACTCTCTTATTTGGTAGTGGATTGTTAAGTGATGTAGAGTATCAATTTGGGGCCATAGAGTCTCCACTATGTATTATTTGTTGGAAACAACATTATTATTAATATGATCAACTGATATACAATATATTATGTGTACAAAGGTGACATCAAGAGTCACAACTCTTGGTGTAAGGTCAATATAGAGTAGATAGTATTCTATATAGGAGATTAGTGTACTATATAATATAATTCTCCCAATACTCCCACTAGTACACTAATCTTCATTCTCAAATTGAATTTCATCCATAATAGAAGTTCATCTATTTTGAAAAATAATATGTGTGAAAAATATAGGATTTCAATTTCCTTTTTGGTGTTGCATTGTTGGAAAGTTTTTTTGCAATTCTCCCATTGCTTCTTCAAATCTAAAAAGATATGTGTTTCTTTACTGACTTATATTTGCTTGTTGTCCACAGCAAGGATAGATCTTGTAGGTGGCCTTGCGGTAGACTCCACAACAAGCTTAGCTATGTGATCCACAGTGGATTTTGTTGTAGATCCTATGGTAGTCTTTATTGTGAATTGTGAAGCAGACCTACAAGGGATTTGATTTTTCTCCTAAAAGTGTGGATAGATAGGTTTTCTTTAGTATTTTGATATGTGATGGATTTGAAGTAATTTATCTTACTATATTGTCTCCTACTCCATGATGTATCAAAATATTTATGTTGTATAAAATTATATTATTTGAAGGAGAGTAGTAATGCTTGAATGATTATAGAATAATTTGCTTGTTTTATATTTAGAGAAAGTTGATACATGCCTAATTGTGATAGAAATTATAAATATTTTTCTTTGAGAAGAGATTTTGTAAATATATTTTGATATTGATTGGATTTTAAAGAATAGATGAAAGAAGCATCAAGAAAAAAGAGCTTATAAGATCTGAAGAATATAGGGCTTAAGTTCACTAAAGAGACTTTTGAGGAATTGAGATTTGATTTTGATGGTTCTTTATTTTTAGAGGAAATTGTTTGCTTCAAAGAGATGTTGGCAAAACAAGGTAGACCATTTGCCTTTGAATGTCACAAAATTGAGTGTGTTGATCCAAATATTATAATGCCTATGGTTATTTTTACTATATTATATGTACCTTGGAGTTTAAGACCAATTCCAATACCAAGGACACATTTATCAAACTTAATAGAATTATTGAAAGAAAAGAGGAAGATAAGATTTTGGAGCCTTCATTTGCACCATATTCTAGTCAATGATTTATATTGCCTACAAAAAATGAATCATTACGATTTATTTAAGATATGTAGCTAGTGGATGGAATGACTATCAGGAATGCAAGAATTGGACTAATAGTGGATGAATTTGGTGAAGCATTTGCTAGAAGGGCAATCTATTCAATAGGTGATTTGTATTTGAGCTATGACCAATTTCAACTTGCAGAAGGGAGTAGAGATTTGACAACAATGAGAACAATACTTGGATTAGTTGGAATGTATATTCTTCTTGAAGGCGCAACTAATTTAGTTGCACATATGATGAACGGTGTTGTATTGTGGTTTGGCCATAATGTGAAATTAATATGTTTATATATTTAATGTATAATTTACTTAGTAATATGGTGAGAGTCATGTTACTGGATTTTAGTTGATTGTAGAATGTGGTTAAAGTACTAGTCTAAAAGGAGGTTGTTTAAAAGCATTACTATTAGAATTTGTATAACTTTATTTTTTTTGATAATGGTTTTTGAAGTTGATTTGTTAGAAGTAACTTTATATATTTAGAGTCATCTTTATTAGACATTGGTGATCTTTAAAGTTTTATTTTGGTTCTTTAATTTGGTGTTAAATACATATAATATATAAATCTTATATGAGAAAGAATTGAAGAAGATTTTTGGTAGCAAAAAAAAAACTAAGGCATCTATATAAATGAATGGAGATAGATGATAAAAATCTCTATTTCTATTGGCCAAAAATCATATCCAATGGGCTTCAACAAGGTTGTCCAAGGCCACATTAGGGATTAAGATTGCTTTTTTAGTCATTTGAGCTTTTGGAGGCTAGGACAAGCAAGTTCAGGATTTTGGCTATACTTTTGGTGCAAGTTGACATAAAAGAGATATTAAAAGTTGAAGTCAACATTTCAAATTTAAGAATGGTAAGTAATTTAATTTACTAGTGGTTATATTTTGAGCTATATCTTGTGCAATTTGTCAAGATTTTGGCTCAAAATTTTTTAGAATGTGTATCATCTTATTAATAAACTTTATATATAAATTTTGTGGTATTTGGATTTTGGATTTTTGAGATATGGAAAAAATGTTACTCAAATGCTTGTAAATTAGAATGTAGAGTACCGACTAGGATTTTTAAGATGTCAAACAATTGATAGCAAATTTATAGTTGATATTTTTTTGTAATAATATTGAAGAATAAATACTATATTATTTATAAATATGACAAAAATTGAATAGTGGGATGAAGAGATATGAATTTTTAAAGTTCAAGGTAAAAATATCCTTTGCAAGAAGAGAATGTTTTGAAGGATTTTCTTATAAATTGAGCTTTTATGCAAAATAAAAAGGTTTTTGGAAAAAAAAATATTATTATATAAGCCAAAGCTAGAGTCTCTACAACTAAGTATCCACTGTATTTTCAAATTATAAATGACGCTGTCGTAGTACATGAAGTCTTGCTTAAGAATGCTCAGGGCACCTGGCTGTGGAACGAAGAATGGAAATTGCAATAAAAAAATCCTAATTCTAAAAGAGTACTAACAATGCTCTAATTAGACTATAATAATGCTAAGCAAGCTTAATAAAATTCAAAAAAACCTCAAAAAAATTTCAAACAAACAATAAGAATTCTTAAAGAAATATTAGAAGGATCACAAATATCACTCAAATACATCTCAATTCAATCTTAATTTAATTCTAGTTAAAATTCTATAGAACTTCATTCAAACTTTAGGCCAAAACAAATTGAATCTTAAATCCTAATAAAATCCTAAATCCTAAATCAAACCCTAAATAAACCTTAAATCAAATTCCAACCAAATCCTAAACCAAATCCTAATCAAACCCTAAACCAAATCCTTAACCATAAATCAAATTCTAACTAAATCTTAATCCAAATCCTAAAACCTTTATCAAATCTTAATCAAATCCTAATCCAAATCCTAAATCCTAAACCAAACCCTAATCCAAACCCTAAATCCTAAATCAAACCGTAACCAAATCTTAATCCAAATCCTAAACCCTAAACCAAATCCTAATCCAAATCCTAGTAATTTATATAATAGATTTAAACCTCAATAACTAATGAATAAATTTTTGATCTTAACTCAAATTTTTCAAACTTCTTAAAAACTAAGTTCAAAACAAGCACAAAAAAATTAAAAAGGATCGGGGTTACCAAATTAATGATAACTTCAAAAATGTGCTCGGGTATTGGCCGGCCTCTTTCTCCAATCTTAATGCCAATCTTCTAGAGCCAATATCTTTCTTTTGCACCGTTCGATTGATTTCAAAATTCTTTTATACATAAGAAATCAAGTCTTATATCCTTTCATGTAAGTTTCACTCCAATCCAACCAATAATTGCAAGAAATCTTAAAAACCCTCACTAGACCTAAAATTCTACTTTCTGAGACCTTGACCCATTTAAACCTCAATATCCTTCAATTCAACTGTTAGATTGAGCTCAAATTCACAATACATATTGAACACATTCATACCATAAATCCACAAAATTTCACCCATAGATCTACCACAAAACTCTCGAAATCACCCAAAACGTAAACCCTATTTTATTTCATAAAATTCAAGTCATCCGAAACAAATCTTGACTTTGCAAAGCTCTTACAAAGTCATAACAACTTTAAATCACCCAAAATCAATGCCTATAAAACCTTATCCAATCTTCTATCAAACCCCATCCTTCGATTTGTCAAAGAGTCCTTGAATCACCGTCAAAGCACGGTTTTGTGCCTCGGGGTCTGATTTTGACCCAGGTTCATAACCGGTCCTCTTTGGGTATCAACTTTCATCTTCTTGAGGTAATTTTTACTAATTTGCACTCCTAATTCTTCCCTACATATGTTTATATCCTTTATTTTTCTAATCTACTTTGTTTTGCCTTATTTATGGCCTTACAAAGTAAATAGAAGCATAATTTGTAAATAGGTAGCATTAGCATCTTTAATTTTTCTATCCTTTGACTAATATCTATTTTTACAAGATAATTTGCTACAATATTTTTGAAGTAAGATCCTCAAAACATTATATTTTCTTCATCCTTTCACTTGTTATCCATGTTACATCACGACAACGCTATACAACAATGGGATGAACAAGGTGTTGAGAGATATTATTCTTAAGAAGACTGCCTTTTTTAGATGGTGTTCTTATAAAGTGATGCAAAGAAGAAGATAAGGATGAAACTTTAGATAAAAGAAGATATCATAAGTATGTTACTAATCATATACAAGATTGTAAAAAAATATTGATTCAACTTGAGGAAGTTCATCTTACATTATTGGATACAAAATCTACATTGGAATATAGAAGGTTGTGATTGTTGGACATTTATGTGGATTTCATGGAAGAAAACTAAATCCATTCAAGGTTGATACAATTAAAAGAATGAAAGAGGTTTGCAATTCTTTGATAATGGTTCATAAGTTTTTAGGTGCATGTATTTTTTTATTAAATTTGGATTCTTTACTATACTCACATAGCGGATCAATTATATGAACTATAACGTAAAGGCTATCGATTTAAATGGAAAGAAAAGCATATAAAAGTAATACAAAGATTGAAAAAATAATTACCATCATATCTAATATTAAGAAAAATTGATTACAAGTGAGATAGATTAATAATTCTTATAATGGATATTAGTCTGATTGTCATTGAATAGGCTATAAGTTAAGATGATTCGAATGGACATAGATTTGCAATCTAATTTGGAGCTAAAGTTCTAAGTACTTGCTAATGTGCATATTCAAAGGTAAAAAGAAAACTATGGAGAGTTGTTTCAGCTATGAAAGTTGAAAAAGATTATTTGATTGGAACAATGGTGGTAATTGAAATGGATTATTTGCCTTTACTTAGAATGATAACTAATTGTATAATATCAAATATTGTAATATTGAGATAGATTGCTTGTATGAAGTCATTAAATCCAAAAATTAGGTATGTTACAAAAAAGATAATCTGGTAGAAGATATGTTATATAATAGAAAAGATGAAAGGATGTTCATGATGTGGATTCAAAATTTTATTCAGTTGCATAATTAAACAAGGATGATAAGCTATTTCATGAAGAAAATTATAAAGAAGACTTATTGAATATTGGACATTATTTGAGCTCATTAATCAAGCATGCTAATTGGTTGGTTGAAAAATTTAAACAAATCAAAAAAATAAATATATATGTTTATATTACAAAGAAGATTTCTATGGAAGAGGCCAAAATCAAATATTGGAATGTTACAATGAATAGTAAGTACCAAAGAACATCAAAAAAGACTACTCAAGGAGTTTCATGATAGTGTATAGGTAGGATATTGAGGAATTTGGACTACTTTTATTAAATTGAAAGAAAAATATTGGTAAAAGAATATGTAACAAGATGTAGCTTCATTTGAAGAATCTTATGTAACTTATCAGATATATTCAAACATATGACATCGAGATGGTTTACATCTAACATATCCTTTGGTTATTCATTTTAAATGAATTGTGTATTTGATTATTATGCTAATGGGACTATGGCAAATGAGATATTTAATTTTGGCTTCTGAAGATTTATCAAATCAAGTAAAAGACAAGACACTAAAAACAAAGTCTATAAAGGAAATTTGAAAGTTTTTACTTGAATATATTATCTATCACTATAGATGTATAGAAAAGATCACTGTAGATTATAGAGAATTGGATGCATATGAAGCTCGTGAATTTTTTAAGAGATATGGGATTAAATTATCATTGACTACTAGTTACAATCCATGGAGGGAATGCAAAGAGTGAACGTGGACATCAACTAATTATAAAAGCTTTGGTTAAAGCTTGCAATGGAAGAATGAGAGAATGCCCTTGACTTCTATCTTATGCATAATGGACTAATCGAACAACATATAGTTCAGTGAAAGAATATATACCAGTGGAACTTATGATAAGTGAAAAATCAATTATGCCAATTGAAGAATTTGTGCCAACTTGGAATATGCTATCATAAGAAGATAGATTAAGAAGGAAGGAATTATTAGCTATCAAAATTCAGCAACTTAAACAAAGATCAGAAGATGTGGAACTAGCATTAGAAAGGTTATAAAAGACAATGTTAGGGAATAAGACTCAATTTGATAAGCAACATTGGTTGATGCCTAAAGCAATTGAAAAAGATGATTAGGTACTTGTTTACGAGAGTAGTCTAAATAACCAACATAGTGCTTTGTGGAAGTTTTCAAAATGTTGATTTGAACCATATGTGGTAGTTGTGATTGTTCGTTTTATTTATTCTGGAAGAAACCTCCCAGCATAAATTCGTATAGGAGGATTCGAATACGGGGAATGACCATGTATATGAGCTCTAATTGTTAGGGTCATGCAATCAACCGCTACTGCTGAATGCTTACCATATCGAAGAACGCTTAACTTTTCCTCCTACTGTCCACACTCTCATATCAATACAATAACATCCACGACAACAATTTCAATACCCTGTGTAATTCACGAACACACAAGCATATCCCAAACCTTGGAACAAACAACTTTTAATCTATAAAATCTAATCAAGATAATTCCTTCAATTACAATTCCTCTCCACTAAACTTACAACCTTGCAATAAATAGTGACTGGAAACTTCCATACGTCCTCAAACTTTCACAACAATTGATAAACAATGATCCATAAACATCTTCGTAAATCAAATATTAATTCATTAAATCGATTCTCTTCACTAGAATCAATACTAACACAAAAGAAATAAGAAAAATAAGAAGAAGAGATAGTACTAAGCTTATCCCTGGCTCAGTACTCTCACAGTCTGGCCGTCGGCTCACAACTTTCACAGTCTGGTCCTCGGCTCACAACTCTCATAGTCTAGCCTTTTGCTCACAACTCTCACAGTCTGGCATTTTCTTCCCCTCTTCCATCCTCCTTATACTACCTCAAGATATCAATTCCTATATTACAAATGATAACTACTTTTCCTGACTATTCATCCATTCTACCTGGTAAACCACCTTTTTAGCAGTTATCTATCCCTATTTACACTATACACTAGGTATTTACATTCTGAAAATAACTACTTATTCTACAGTAGTAATAGTTCATATTAATACTACATATTCATTAAAGGAGTTGAGTGGTACAAGGTTGAAGATATCGATTGCTAGGAAG
Source organism: Physcomitrium patens (assembly GCF_059467195.1). Taxonomy (NCBI): domain Eukaryota; kingdom Viridiplantae; phylum Streptophyta; class Bryopsida; order Funariales; family Funariaceae; genus Physcomitrium; species Physcomitrium patens. Next base: position 6,644,328 of record NC_143431.1, on the reverse strand, counting down.
CAAGTGAAAGTTTTCAAAAGACGAGATAGAGAAATCAATGTGGAAGATCATGTTGAAGATATCAATATTTTTGAAGAAGATAATTGTTTTGAAGTAGATGGTGAAAATAATAGTGAAGGATTTGATGCAAAAAATAAAAAGTTAGTATGATGTCAATTATGACATATGGTTCATTTGGTGCATGCCAAAGAATGCGTGTGTTAAGAGGGGATGGATGTCATGATATAATACATCTATATAATAAAAATATAATTAAAATTAAATTTATAATTAATATCTAATTATCTTAGTTCAATAATAATTTAAGGTATTTAAACATGGCTTTTATAAACTCCTTTTAGTTTATTTTTTTATCTTAATAGTTAGTAGGTTTAAGGTTGGTTAGTACTTTTATCTTCTAGATTTTAGAGATTTTTTTACTACCTTAGAAAGACCATAAATTAATAAAATCAGATTAAAAGAGATAATTAATTAGTATGGTTGTTACTATGGTTAAATTGAAGGAAAGAAAGTGCTAAAAAATCCCTAGTATAGATTAGGTTGATATCCGAGGATCAACCATTTGTGAAACATGGTCGAAATCAGACCTTTGGCCACTAAAACAACTGCTTATGAAAAAATAGGGAGTCATTTGAAGTTCGGTAATTAGAATTTGAAAGCTAACTTACATCTTATTTTAGAAACATAAGGCTTGCTTTTGTAATATTTGAAGTTTGTTGGCAATCATTATTCAAAATCAAGATTTGTATTGGCAATTTTAGATTTATATAATACAATTAGAATTAGTACTCTTGGCTAATTCATGAAATTGGTGCAACATCTATAATTCAAAATTAAAAAATCCTTGGTGAATTGGATGTGCTAAGTGTATATAAATTTTTTTATTAATCTGATTTGGTGCAATCTAGGATTTGGTGCAAGAAGGTATCCAAAGTTGGTAGTTTGGGGTTGAATAGGGCTTCTATGATATCTAGAGATCTACTAGTTATATCAAAATGAAAATTAGCATGGTATTAGAAGACTTAAAGATAAAGCTACACACCAAATTTGAGTTGAAGTTAATAATTAGAGAAGGAGAAATCACTATTAGAACGTTTGTATCAACCCTCACATAGGTAGTCAAGTAACATCAGCATGGTTTTTGGATATTTTCTCATAATTTGTTACATTGGATTGGAGTGAATTCTTTTTGAACATATAGAAGACTTATAGTGGCATTTGTGTGCTAAATTTTACTCCAAGTAGATGATTAGATTAGAAGCTATAGCTTGCTAAAACTTGTTGATTAGTATTAAGGTTTGCAAAGAAAATTTAACATTGCTTGATTACAAAAGTAATAAGGCAATTGAAGCAAGTGTAGTTGGAATTACTAAAAAGAGTATTTTTAAGCATTTAGTATTGGATTTAAGCCTTTTTGAATTAAAATTCAAATTGCATTCTTTTTATAAGAGTGAATTATATTAGATTCTTGGAAACTTTTAAGACACAATTTTACCTTCTACAGCCAAATGCCTATTGTATTTTCAAACAAAACGATGTATAATACTATATTACATTCATTGGCTAAATATCTTAAATGAATCATAATGACTTATTTTCCTTAGGCACTATAAACCATTGACTAGAATATGGTACAAAAGAAGGCTTCAAAATCTTCATCTTCATCTTCTCTTTTAATAATTCCACCAAGCTTGGTAAATGTGTCCTTGATATAGAAATTAGACTTAGATTCCAAGATACATGCAGTACAATGAAAATAACTATAGGTATTACAATATTTGGATCCATACATCTAATTTATAAGATTCAAAGACAAATGATCTACCTTATTTTGCTAACATCTCTTTGAAGCAAACAATTTCCTTTGGCAATAAAGAACCATCAAAATCAACCTTCAATTCCTCAAAAGTCACTTTAGTAAACCTAAGCCTTATATTTATCAAATCTCATTATTATATTATATATTGTCTTATTTTAGAATACCTTAGGTACCTAGCTATGAAAAATGAGGTTGTATTTTACAAGTATCTAAGAAACCTTAACAGATTTCATCCATATGAAAAGAATATAATCCAAATTTTAATTCAAAAGTGCTAAAAATTACTCTTCTTAATAGCCTTAATCATACATAAATTCCAATTATCTTGTTACTTTCATATTAAAGCAATTTAGATTTTTCTTATAAGCTCCAATCCTAATCAATGAGCTTTAACAAGTTATAACATCTAATCTCACTATTGTCATAATATATGAAGTCTTGTTTAAGAATGCTTTAGGAATCTGGCTGTTGAAGGTAGAATGAAAATTGCTACAATAAAATCCTAACTCTAATAGAACACTAAGAATGCTAAACAAGCTTTAATGAAATTTAGAGAAACCTCAAAGGAATTACAAAGAAATAATAAGAAATCTTAAAAAAATATTAAAATTATTACAAACATATTTCAAATACATCTCAATTCAATCTTAATTTAATCCTAGTTGAAATCCTATTGGACTTCATTCAAACTTTAGGCCAAAAACTAACTAAATCTTAAATCCTAAACAAACTCAAATAAAATCCTAAATCCTAAATCAAATCCTAATTCTAAATCAAATCCTAACCAAAATCTAATCCTAAATCAAAACCTAATCCTAAACCAAATCCTAATCCTAAATCAAATCCTAACCAAATCCTAACCAAATCCTAACCAAACCTTAAATCCTAAACTAAATCCTAAATCCTAAATTCTAAATCCTAAATCAAACCATAACTAAATCCTAAATCCTAAACCAATCCTAATCCTAAATCAAACCATAACCAAATCCTAAATCCTAAACCAATCCTAATCCTAAATCAAATCCTAACCAAATCCTAATCTTAAATTGAATCCTATCCAAACCCTAAACCAAACTCTAAACCTTAAATTAAATCTTAGTAATTCCTACAATAGATTTAAACCTCAATTATTAATGGATGAATTGTTGATATTAATTCAAAATTTTTATACTTATTAATAATTAAGTTAAAAATAAGCATAATTTTTTTTGAAAAGGATCGAAATTACTAAATAGATGATAGCCTCAAAAACACGCTTGGATATTGGCCGCCCTCCTTCTCTGACCTTGATGCCAATCTCTCAAAGCCAATATCTCTTTTTTTCATTGTTCAATTGATCTCAAAATTCTCATACACATAGAAAAATAAGTTTAATATCTTTATATTCAAATTTCACTCCAATCCAACTTATAGATTGCAAGAAATCTTAAAAACCCTCACTAGACCTAAAATTCTACTTTTTGAGATCTTAATCCACTTAAACTTCAATAATCCTCAATTCAACTATTAAATCGAGTTAAGATTGACAACACATATTAAACACAATTATGACCATTAATCTATATAATTTAATCTATAGAACTATTACAAAATTCTTGAAATTACTAGAAATGTCAATCCTATTTTCACAAAACCCAAGTCATCCAAAAACAAATTTGACTTTGTAAAGCTCTTACAAAGTCATAAAAAATCCAAATTGTCCAAAATTAATGCTCATAGAAATCTTATCTAGTTTGCTATCAAATCCTACTCTCCAATCTACAAAAAAATCCTGGAATCGTCGTCAAGACTTGATTTTGTGTCTTAGGGTCTAATTTTGACCCTGATTCATAACCGGCCCTCTTTGGGTATTAATATCTAGTTTTTCTAAGTAAATTTTGATTAAATTTATTCTTAACTTTCTTCTAAAGATGCCTATATCATTTTTTTTTCTAATCTACTTTTTTTTGTTTTCTTTTTGATCCTACAAAGTAAGTAGAAGTCACCTTTCAAAAAAGGCAGCATTGGTACCTTTTAGTTTTATTACCTTTTTGACTATTAACTATGTTTTTAAGATAATTTTTTCTAATGCTTTGAATTAAGATCTCATACATTATAATAATTTTTACATTCTTTCACCTATTAGTCGTGTTACATTACAACACCATCTATTTGATGTAAAACTTTGCATACAATTGTCAATATAAGTTTTCTATACGCTCAAGAATTTTCAGCTCAATTCAACTTAAAATTGTGAGAAAACCTCCAAAAATTGCACTGATATTACTCAGCCACCAACTTCAAAAGTAAAGCAAAAATCTCAACAATGATTTCTCCTTCTCCAACTATTAACTTTAACTCAAAATTGGTGTCTAGCTTAATTTTTAAGTCCTTCAACATCATGCCATATTTCACCTTGATCTGATTGGTATATCTCTAGATATTACAGAAATCCTATCCAACCCCAAACTACCAACTTCCGAAACCCTCTTGTGCTAAAAACTAGATATCTCTAGACCACACTGTTACATTATTTCAAAAAAATTTATACACTTAGTACATTCAATAATCCATACAATATCAAATTTTGAAATCTAGATGCTATACCAATTGCATGAAGTAGCCAAAATTACTATCCCTCATTATATTATATAAAACTCAAATCACCAATACAAACCCTGACTTTGAACAACAATTGCAAAGTCTTCAAAAATCCTACAAAAACAACCCTTATGCCTTTGAAAAGAGCTTTAAGCTAACTCTCAAATCTTAATCTCCAAACTTCAAATGAATCTCTAAATTATCCTAGGTGGTCATTTTAGTGACTAGAGATTTGATTTCGATCCTATTTTACAAACAATCGACTCTCAGGTATCAATCTAATCTATCATAAGGATTTTTTCATCTCATCTTACTATCAACTTGATGCAAGTATCAACCATACCAACTACTTACCTCTTTTACCTTGATTTTAATAATTTATGGCCTTTTTAAGGCAATAAAAAAGTTTCTATATCCTAAAAGATAATAATACTCACTAACTTTTATCTACTTGCTGATAAGATAAGAAATTAGTCTAAGAGGCTTTCATAAAAGTCTTATTAAAATATTTTTAATTCTTATTGAATTAATATTATAAAATATTAATTAAAAAATAATTTTTAGTCATATTTTTACCATATAGTTGTGTCACAACATGACACCATAAGTTCTTTTCTCTTGACGCTTCTTCCATCTATTCTTTAGAATCTTCTAGCAAAAGCTCCGTAATAGATTTCACTTTCTTATCTATTGTCTTACATTTTATCTCAACCATAACTTTTGGTGCTTGAAAAGATTCAATCATATCATAAACTTTTCTTCAATGAATTTTTTTAACTTTATCATTGTTACCTAATCCAATAGATGTAATTAATTTCAAAGGATCTTTTAATCTATTTTTTTCATAAATATTAATAATTTTTTTATTATCTTTTAATATTCCTAATCCATACAACTCTTTTTCAATAGTGCACAACCCTTTTTTTTCTATTCTTTTTAAGTACTCAATCTTCTTATACATAATACTTCCATTTTCAAAAATATCAATAAATCTTGCATCAAAGGCATCTACATCTTGTAACAGTGCATCTATTTCTGTACATCTATAATTTGGCTTTTATAGTAGTAGCCCAAAAAAATCCTTGAATTCTTCAACAACCCTTGGTAATAGATTTTCTCTCAATTTGTTTCAATTTTGCTCATGATTTGAAGGCACAGTCAAAAATTGTACTACCTTCTTTCCATCTTTATTACAAATTTGTACATAAGCTAAACCATTATCAAGTACCTTTGTTCCTAAGTAAGTTGCAATAATATATGGTTGCCTCAAAATAAGACAATAAGATGTTGTATCTTGAATAAAGAAATTTTGTTCCATAGCAATGTCATCAATTTGAATTTTCACATTTGGATAAGTATCATATAATTCATCTCATTTATTATTAGTTGTCCGTATTATCCATCCATACTCCATATCAATTGGCCATCTTTACTTCATGTAAAGATCCTTAGACATAAGATTTATTTCCAAACCATGATTAATCAAAGCAACAACTCACTCATCCATATCTTCAATCTTTACTAATGCCTATGTAGTTGTTTTAGCCTAATGCTTCCAAGTATAATGACTTGAAATCTCTTTGTTTTTATACCTTGATCGTCAAAACATACTTCTTGATTATGACTCTTCTCCTTACTAACTAATTCTTTGCAACAATTATCAAATTCATCTTCTTCATTTTTATATATATATGCATCAATAGTATGACTCAATATAGTTTCTTCTATTAATTACCTCTTTTATTTAATATTATCAATAATTACATCATAGAATTCTTTCTTGGTAATTTTTAAAATCTCCTTCAATGTAAATTCAACCTTAGTATTGAGTATATATTCCTCAAGTACTTTCTTTAAATCTGTTGCTACTTTAATATCAGAAAGTATTTTGTAAGTTGTCAATTTACTTTTATCTTTTGCCTCCTTTGTTTTTTCTTCCAATATTGTTGGAGTATCCTTTGTAGACAATTCTTGTGAAGCCGCTTCATAAGCCTTATTTCCCTGAGTTTGCTTCTTGGAAGAATTTCTTTCCCTTATTGCATTAAAATTTTCTCTCCTCTTTTCTTCTATTAAAGCTTCATATTGGCTTTTAGTAATATATGCATGTACTGACAAAGCTTCAACAAGATCCATCACAAATTGTTGAAATTATTTTCAATAAAGCTTCTTGTGGCATCTTTTCTTTTTGGATTGTAGAAATGGCAGAAGACCAAAGTGCATTTGATTGAATATTTCTAATAATATTTTATTTGTCATTATAATTTAGCCTAATTCTATAACTTACACCTTCTATTGCTGCAATCCTATGTATTGTCAAATAATTCTTAACCAATGCTTTCATATTTACTTTATCAAAGTTGGTTTAAAGAAGATTACCAATATCCTTTAATGCAACTTTTCCAACTTTGCAATAAACAATGCCTTATTGCACCATCTCATTGAATTTTCTATAATCTTTTTCAGAATGAGAATCATTTTCACACGTAATACATCTTTGTATATATCCTTATTTAAAAGTAGCCTTTGAATTTTTTGTAGAAGTCTTTTCCTAAAGCCTTGCAAGTTTGATTTAAAGATCACACATCTCACGTATAATTTCTTTAAGTCTTCTATCTTCTTTCTTTGATGTAGCTAGTGGAGGTTAGACAATAGGTATAGTCAATTGTGTAGTAGGCATTGGAGTCTTTGATATTTGTACCACTCTTTGAGTATTGAATATATCCTTTCTTTTTTTTTTTTTGGCAAGTAATCCAATAGCATCTTCAATAGCCCTCTACTTTGTTATCAATCCTTCTTTTTCTTCCTTGTCTTCAAGAAGTACCTCCAACTTCTTTTGTAATTCTCTATCACTAGCTTGAAGAAACAATTCAATCTTATTTGATTCTAATGTCAACTTTTTTATTTTTTATAATCAAGAAAATTTGTCTTTTAATTTTTTTTGATAATTCTATAGATTGCAAATTCTTATTAGGTTGTTCAATCTATTTCAAGAATTATTTCTTGATAACTTGATTAATATTCTCTAAAAAATATTCATCCTTCAATGCATGTGAAAATACCTCCTATGAACTTCTAAATTATCCCATAATAGATCTTATATGCTCTCTTATTTTTGGTACTATAGCAAGCTCAAATAATTGAATCATCTCCTTCTTAGAAACATGATTCTAAAGAAAATCTAAAAAGATATTAGAATAATCACAAATATATCTTAAATAAATTTCAATTAAGTTCTTATTTAATCCTAGTTGAAACCCTAATGGACTTCATTCAATTCCTAGATAAATTTTAAATCCTAAATCAAAGATTAGAAAAATTCTAAATCCTAAATCAAATTATAGACAAACTTTTAATCCTAAACCAAAGTTTAAACTAAATCCTAGATAAGCCCTAAATCCTAAACCAAATCCTAAAGAAATCCTAAATCTTAAATCAAATCTTAACCAACTCAATCTAACCTTTCCACAATTTAGAACTTCAATATCTATCAATCAAAGTATCGATCTTACTTAAAAATCACACAATTTTTAACAATTAAGTTGGCAATAAGCATGCAAAATTTGAAGATAATTGCACTTATCAAATGGAAGAAAAATCCTAAAATTCACTTAAGTGTTGGCTTGCCTCCTACTCCAATTTGAATGTTGAATTTTCAATTCTAATATCTCCTTTTCAAACTATTCATTTATTCTAAAATTTCACATATGTGTAATAAATCAAGTCTATTATCCTCAAAGATAAATTTTATTTGAATCTAATGAATAAATTATTGAAGATCTTAGAAATACTAACTGCCTTTTAAAGTCCAATTTCCAAGACGTCAATCAACTTGAAATTTAATAACCTTCAATTCAACTATTTGATCAAGCTCAAACTTAAAATATTCATTCAAAATAATCACCCTCATAAATTCTCAAAATTTGAACTATAGATCTACTTCCAAACTTACAAAATTTTCAAAAATGTAATATCCTTTTTATTTCATAAATTCTGGAGTCACCCAAAATAAATGTGATTTTACAAAGCTCTTAAAAAGATAATACATATTTGAATCCTCAAAATCAATGCTCAAAGAAATCTTATCAAGTCTGCCCTCAAACTCTTATCTTTGATCTACTTATGAACCTTAGAAATGCTATAGAACTAGATTTTGTACCTTAGGATCTAATTTTGATCCAAGTTGATAACCGGTCTTCTTCAAGTATCAAAATTTTCCCTTTAATTAATTTTTGCTAAAATCAACTCTTAACTTCTTTCTACATATACTCATCTCTTTTATTTTTCTAATCTATCTTATTTTATCTTATTTATGGCCTTACAAAGTAAGTAGAAGCCTACTTCACTAAAAAGTAGCATTTAAAGCTTTAGTTTTACCTTTCTTTGGACTATTTTCTATTTTCTAAGATAATTTGATATAATATTTGAATTAAGATCTTCTATAATATAATAGATTCTTCATTCCTTTACCTATTAGCCATATTACATTACAACATCATCATTGAAAAAAATGCTTGGATTTTGCTCTAAAGTAGAAGGAATAGACTGTAGAAGATTGGAAGAAGGTAATTTAGTCATATGAGATAAAAATGAATAGATTTGGATTAGATGGCAAAAAGTGGATGTAGAAAAAAAAGGATCAGTCTTTGCTTGATAAAAGATCTATGAAAGAGTTAAGTAGGAAGTAAAAATATAATAGTATGGAATTGTATGGCATAGAATGGAATTGAGAGGATGGCATGGGTTGATAAGAGGATGGATGCCAAGCAATTTGTGGAAATGCTTCAAAAAAAACTTATTCCTTAGCATTGAAGAATTTGGTATTTTTGACAAAGAGGTGATTTTTGAGTAAGGTAATGACCCCAAGCATAATTCAAAACTATGATGGAAGTGGTTTGATCATCATGAGATTAAAGTGATGGATTGGCTTGTTCGCTCTTCTGATCATAATTCCATTGAATATCTTTCGAAGTACCTCAAAAACCAATTCAATATTTAGAAGATAAAATAAAAAAAAAAATGAAAGTATAAAAAAAAAATAGTTGTAGAATGGAATAATATTGAAACAATTTTGTACCAAAAGTTATTAAAAAGTATGCCTAAGAGGTTGGAAGCAATTATCAAGGCCAAAAGTCGTCCTACAAAGTACTAATATGTAATTGGATACCACATTTAATAAAATATTTGAATACTATTCTAAATTAGATTGGTCATAGTTCCACAATTATTTGATAGATTCTTTTTAACTTTGGCTCATTTGGTAGCTATAAAAGAGTACTTTATTTTCTATATAAACCACATGTCATTATCTACTACAATTTATTTGTAATACTTTATTTTTTCTAAAATATGTCAATATTGAAATAGTTTTTTGAATCGTTTTCTTGTAGATGACTATAGTTTTATTTCTTGGATTTATTTTATGAAAAAAAAATCAAACTATAAGAATATTTTGGTAATTTCATAACATGATGAAAAAAAAACTTCACACTACATCCTCTGTGTGCAATCCAATTCTATTAGAGAATTCACCTCTATAGAATTTGATTGATATCTCTAAGCACAAAATTTTTTATTATAATGAATATTGTTCAAACATCTCAACAAAATAGGGACTTTGAGAGAAAAAATTGTTTTTTTTTTCAATTGAATTTCTGCTATACTCCTTGTTGGGCATGTCTCCACTTTTCTTTAGGCTGAAGTAGTCGACACAATTCTATAGCTCATGAATTCTAGTCTAACTAAGTCCAACCATAAAAAGACTTCTTATAATTTGTTAACAAGTTAGTAATTAAATCTTAGTAGTTAAATCTTAGAAAGATTAGGATTTTTGGTTGTGTTTGGTTTGTGCATTGAGATTAAATGTAAAGACAAAAACTAAAAGATTAATCCACTCTAGAAATTCATCTAGGCTTAAATGACATCTCCAAAGGCTATAGAGTCTATTTATCAAATATAAAAAAAAATCAAATTATATGCGATATTTTATTTGATGAAGATAATTTTTTCACTCAAAAATCTAAACCATAGACCAATGTTTTTTGCACCTTTGAACCATCATCAATTGACCATTGGTATAAAAAAATTTAAATCCATTGTGGAATTCAAAATCCATATCAAGACCAAAATTTTTTTCTATTCAACCTAAACTCCAATATTGAAGAATTACCTCAAACTAAAACTTAGGTTCTTCATAATACAAATATTTTTTTAGAAGATCACGATCCAAAAGAAATATCTTCTAATAAAAATCTAATACTAATAGTAGATTTTACATCTTCTTTACTTGATTTCAATACAATAGTATTGAAGAAAAGAAGTCTAAAAGCTACAAACACTTAGCATCAGCAAGGTTTGTAGTCTAAGAGAAGTGTGGAGAAAGATAATTCTTACTTCCAACACTCTTTACTTATACGTGGTGGTTTCTTCACCAACGAGGCAACTTCCATTCTTTTGATATTACATCCATTTTTACTTCATCTAACTAAATCCTAGATGCCACCACAATAACTTACTTTAACTCTTTGCTACCTTTTTACTATTAGTAACATACTATGATTAATCTCTATGTAGTTGTAACTAAGCAAGTACTTGCTGATTTTCAATACTCTCACTTTGCTAATAGTCAAAAGGCTTTTAATCCTAATTTCCTAATCAAGTCATGATGTCTATCCTTCACTAATGCATGTCAAGGAGAAGAACTCGATGACAAAGTAATTCAAACAAGTGAGCCTTCACACAAAGAAAGGTAAAAAAATATAAATAAACAAGTATGTATATTGAATGAGAAACTGGAATGGCTATTACCAAAGACAAGAAAACTAAAGACCTTTGAAACTAGACTTCAAGCAAGAAAGGAGTTGACAAGAGTGAAGAAGGCTTCACTCTTGTCTCTATATATACTATCTAACTAAGGGCTATGTGGTGATGTTCTATAGGACCTCCAATATGTGTTGACTTTGTAGGACACATGCCTTGACTTACAAGGCAAGTTTTTCTATGTGTGGGCCATATAGTTAGCTTGGTCTTCAAGCCAACAACATGTGTGGCACATGGCCAACTTGTTGACCACGTTTCTAATCCAAAAAGTCAATTAAAGGTACATATGAAGTCAAAGCAACGTCTATGAAGCTTCTAAAAAGCTTCCATATCAAATACTATAGAATTAACTTACTTTTACTTACTTCTATCTATTTGTATATATAATTACTGGCTTACATGAGTATGTCCATGATACTATCCCTCCTTCTAGGGATGAGTTCAACGAAGAGCGGTCATCATATGTTGAAGAAAACTATGATGCAATGAATTATATTCGCCACATACTCTGATCTTTGTTCTCTTCAAAGATGATTGATAAGGCCTCGCAACCATCGGTAGTATCCTATACCAGGGTGGGAAGACCACCTTGTTATTTGATCATTGTTGAGCCCTTCATAACTTCCTTTGAATAGAATATTTGGCACACCATCAGGAGTTGTTCCTACCTCTAACAAAATCACCAAACATCGGGAGTCCCTTCCCAAATCATAATACCAAATACATTATAACTTGCCATCTATTCAAGGAAGAACATGTCGTTCTTAAAGATCTTCATCTCAATTGCATCGTCTTAAAGGTTGTGACAATCGTAATGTCTTGTCTGGCAGGTCAGTAAATGAAGGCTCTTGAGTCAAATCAATTGGTTGTTGGTTATCCATCTCTTGAGCATCACAACTATAAAGAAGCTACAAATAAGGATTGAAAGTAGAATATTATCTTGCCTAGATGTTTTTTCTTTTATAAAGAAGGTTTTCATCTTATTTTTTATGGATGTCGTCGATGAAAAGCCTCCACCGGCTTTGTTGCATTTACAAGATTCTTTATTGGCTCCTATGTGCATTCACTAATATTAAATCAATGCCAATGGATAAGATATTCTAATTTATTTTGGCGCCGCCTTGAATCGAAGACTTCTTCTACTTCAAACTCTTCATTATTATCCACTTCTATAGGAGGAGGTAGAGCTTGTCATCTTTTTGATATGTCCATTGTCTTGTATGGTTCAAGAAGAGACATGTAGAATACTGTCACGGACATACTCATAATAACATATATAAATATATAGAAGTAAGTAAAAATAGATAAAAGTAAGTTAATTCTATAGTATTTAATATGGAAGCTTCATAGAAGCTTTATAGACGTTGCTTAGACTTCATAGGTATCTTTAATTGACTTTTTGGATTAAAAACATAGTCAACAAGTTGGCCATGTCCCACACATATTGTTAGCTTGAAGACCAAACTAACTATGTAGCCCACACATAGAAAAACTTGCCTTGTAAGTCAACGCATGTGTCTTACAAAGTCAACACATATTGGAGGTCCTATGGAACATCGCCATATAGCCACTAGTTAGGTAGTATATATAGAGACAAGAGTGAAGCCTTCTTCACTCTTATCATCTTCTTTCTTGCTTCCAATCTAATTTCAAGGATCTTTAGTTTCTTTGTCTTTTGGCAATAGCCATTCTAGTTTCTCTTTCAATATACATACTTATTTATTTATATTTTGTTACCTTTCTTTGAGTGAAGGCACACTTATCTGAATTATTTTTTCATCGAGTTCTTCTCCTTGACAGATTGACAAGAGTACACCTATAATATTAGAGCTTTGTCTAATCTTGATTAAAAGTGGATTATCTCTTTTTCTTGATAAGATATAAGCATATTAGAAGTTGTGGATTATCCTCTTCTGAACTGATATTGTCCTTAGTATTTTCTTTGTTCTCAAGTCCTCTCTTCTATTTGTCTTGGGCGATATTAGACATCTTCTCTTTTCTAAGTTTTATCATGGCAGAACTTTTTAAATGAAGAATACAATGGCACAAATGCAAGAGCAATTGAGGGAGTTAATGCTTGCGATGCATCAACTCATTTTACCACCACAAGGAGCAACAAGATTAGCAGGAAGTGGAGATATAGAAATGGTTGGAGCTGCTTCAACGTCTACACCAAATCATGTCCTTTCTCCTACGGTGGAACACCCTTCCAGTGTTAGAGAACCAAGAATTTTCCTATCCGAGAAGTTTGATGGCACCAGATCTAAGTTTCGAGGATTTATCAATCAAGTGTAACTTCTGATTGAACTTCAACCCTAAAGCTATCCAACTCCAAGATCGCAAGTTAAATTTATTGATATGCTTCTTTCAGGTTCAGCACTATCGTGGTTTTCATCTTTTTTTGAACAACGAGATCCAATATTAAATAATCTAGAGACTTTTTTGGTAGAGTTTCGATCCATGTATGGAGAACATGATATAATTCGTGTTGCAACCAATAAGATCCGTATTTTATTATAAGGCAATCGATCAATAACGTTGTATGATTCACAATTTTGACAACTTATAATTGATATCAAGTGGCTAATAAGTGCACTATAATTCAATGGCAACACCAACATCTCTTCAACATATACATTAAGAAGTAGAGGATATGCAAATTGATGCAGTACATTTCAAACTTCTTATTGAGCAAGAAAAGACTCGTCGTCATCAAGAAGGATTATGTTTATATTGTAGAGAACCAAAACACACTACTCAACATTGTCCAAAGAAATGACGCAACCACAAAATGAGAAATATGGCTATGAAAGAAGACAATATGTCAGAAAACAAGTTTGTTCAGCTACAATAGGGACCGTGCGGTTGAAACCTTGCACAATATTTAGTAAAGATCCTATTTTTTCTTCAAAGCCTTCTCCTTGTTTTATATTAAATGTTATTTTAGGACCTAAACATTACAAAGCCTCTACCTTGTTAGATTCGAGAGTCTCAGCATGTTTCTTAGATGAAGAATTTATCAAAAGACATAGCATATCTTTAGTAAAGAAAACTAAACCTGTTCATATAAAAGTCATAGATGGTCGTCCATTATCTTCTAGAGATATTACTCACAAAATCCTTCCTATAGAAGTAATAATCAATGGTCATAATAGCTTTGTAGTATTTAATATCATTAGATCTTCTTCTAATCCAGTCAAATAGAACTGGTTTATTGTGGTTAGAAAAATACAACCCTCAAATAGATTGGATTTCCCAAACTCTTACTTTCTCTAAAAGTATAACTAACAGTGTAGTTAATCAAGTAGAGAGTCATAAGTCCAGTTCAATTAAACCCATGTTTATAGGTGCAAAAGCTTTCTTGCATGCTACTATGAAAGAATCACCATATATTATTTAAGCCATACCTGTTTCTACTGGTAGAAAGACTTTAAGTGGCATTCCAAGCCAATATCAAGAATTTCAAGATATATTCAAAAAAAAGAATGTAGATACATTTCCGAAACATCATTCCTATAATTACTCAATTGACCTTCAAGAAAGAGTACAACCGCCATTCGGACCAATCTATAAATTATCACAAAATGAATTGACTGAACTCAAGGAGTATATTGAAGAAAATCTAGCCAAGAATTTCATACGCCATTCTAAATCTTCGATAGGAGCTCCAATTCTATTAATGAAGAAAAAAGATGGATCATTGCAGATGTGTGTTGATTATAGAGGACTCAATAAGATTACCATCAAAAATAGGTATCTACTACCTTTAATATTTGGACTTCCTAATCAACTGAATCAAGCTAAGATCTATATAAAAACTTCATGTTCGTTGTGTGTTAAAAAAATTAAGAGATGCAGGACTCTATGCCAAGATAGAAAAGTGTGTATTCGACACTACTCAAGTCAATTTCTTAAGTTATATCATTTCAAATGATGGACTTATGATGGATTCTAAGAAAGTTCAAACTATTATACATTGGAAGTTTCCACAAATAGTAAGAGATGTCTAATGCTTTTTGGGATTTGCCAACTTCTATCGGATCTTCATCAAAGACTTCTCTCAAGTTGTAGCTCTTTTTTATACGTTTGACTTGTAAAGACAAATTCCAATAGAATCAAGAAGCGAAAGTTGCTTTTGAATCTTTAAAGATAGCGTTTGTTTTTGCACCAATCTTATATTGTGTTGATTTTTCCAAAGAATTCTTTATGAAAACATATGAATCAGACTTTGCTCTGGGTGTGGTTTTGTCATAAATGGGAACAGATGACAAACTTCATCCAATAGCCTTTTATTCAAGAAAATTCTCAGCAGTAGAAATCAATTATGAGATCCATAACAAAGAATTTCTTGTAATTGTGGATTCTTTTCAAGAATGGCATCATTATCTAGAAGGCGCTTCCAGTCTAGTCATCATATATATGGATCACAAGAACCTTGAGTATTTCATGTCAACATGCATATTAAATCGTCTTCAAGCTCGTTGGAACATGTCCTTATCAAGATTCGAGTTCATCATCACTTATTGGCCAGAAAAACAACAAGGTTTATCCAAAGCTTTGTCTGGAAATTCTTATCTTGTACCAAAAGAAAGAAATGGAGCTTTTGAGCAACAAAGAACAGTTCTCTTGAAGCCAAAGCAATTTCATCTTTGAGCAATGAAATCAACATTGACTGTTGATTTAACTTTTATCAAACAAGTCCAGTTAAGTATGTCTTCAGACCCTCTTCTTCATGATATCAAGAATAATTCTTCTAAATCTCATGATTCCTCTAAATTCAAGTTCAAAAAAAACCTATTCTATTTCAAAGAATGCCTATATATTCCAGAAGGAGAAGCACGTTTATGTATTCTTCAAGCTCATCACGACTTCCCAATAGCAGGACATTTTGGATACAACAAGACTTTGGAACTGATATCTAGGGATTTTTGGTGGCCTCAAATGTAAAAGACAGTCAAAGATTTTGTACAATCATGTGATGTTTGCTCAAGATCAAAAAATCCTCGTCATCAACCTTTTGGACTTCTTCAGCCATTACCCATTCTAAAACAACCATGGTCATCTGTTTCTATGGACTTCATCACGGATCTTTCAATCTCAGGTTCTTATGACTCTATATTCATGATAATAGATCATTTTACGAAGATGGCTCATTTTGTACCATGTACAAAATCTATCACAAGTAAAGAAACAACTAAGGTTTTTCTTGACAATATCTATCGCTATCATGGATTATCCAAGGATATTATATCAGATAGGAGAACTCAATTTGTATCAAGATTTTGGTGGACTCTTTTCAAGATTCTAAAAGTGGATATAAAACTATCTTTGACATTCCATCCTTAAATTGATGGACAAATGGAGCATGTTAATCAAGTTTTGGAGTAACATTTAAGATGTACCATCAACTACGAATCAGATGATTAGACAACTCTTTTGCCATTGGCAGAGTTTGCTTACAATAATACAATACATTCTTCTACAAAACAAACACCTTTCTTTGCTAATTATGGTTATCATCCACGATTTGATACTTTTGACTTTTCAAAAGTTGATAATCTTACTACGAAAGATTTGATGACTCATTTGTTAGAGCTATATGCAACGATGAAGGTGCAGTTAAAAGAGGCTCAAGTACAACAAAAGATCAATGTGGATGTCTATCGAAAGGAACAACCACCATTCTTCTTGGGTGATAAGGTATGGCTACTTCATTGCAATATCAAGACTACTTGTCCTTATCATAAGTCGGACTGTCAAAGGCTAGGACCATTTTCTATTTCTGTACAAATCAATCCAGTTGTATATCATTTATATCTATCGGAGTCAACGAAAATCCATCCAGTATTTGTTAAGGACAAGAACTCGATAAAAAATTAATTTAGATAAGTGTGCTTTCATTCAAAGAAAGGTACATAATATAAATAAATAATTATGTATATTGAAAGGGAATCTGGAATAGCTATTGTCTAAAGATAAAGAAACTAGAGATCCTTAAAACTAGACTGGAAGCAAAAAAGGAGATGATAAGAGTAAAGAAGGCTTCACTCTTGTCTCTATATATACTATCTAACTAATGGCTATGTGGCGACGTTCTATAGGACCTCCAATATGACTTACAAGGCAAGTTTTTCTACATGTGGGCCACATAGTTAGCTTGGTCTTCAAGCTAATAACATCTGTGGCACATGGTCAACTTATTGATCACGTTTCTAATCCAAAAAGTCAATTAAAGATACCTATGAAGTCAAAGTAGTATCTATAAAGCTTCTAGGAAGCTTCCATATCAAATACTATAGAATTAATTTATTTTTACCTACTTTTATTTACTTCTACATATTTATATATATAAATATAAGTATGTCCGTGACATTATCCTCCCTTCTAGGGACGAGTTCCACAAGGAGCAGTCATCATATATTGAAGAAATCTATGATGCAACGAGTTGTATTCGCCACATAGTCTGATCTTTATTCTCTTCGAAGATGATTGATAGGGCCTCTCAACCATCAGTAGTATTCCATACCAAGGAGAAAGACCACTGAGTTATTTGATCATTATTGAGGCCTTCATAACTTCCTTCGAATAGAATATTTGGAACACCATCAGGAGTTGTTCGTATTTCTAGTAAAATCACCAAACATTGGAAGTCCCTTCCCAAGTCGTAATACCAAACACGTTGTATCTTGTCATCTATTCAAAGGAAAACATGTCGTTCTTGAAGATCTTCATCTTAATTGCGTTGTCTTGAAGGTTGTGACAATCACAATGTCTCGTCCGACAGGTCAACAAATGAAGGCTCTTTAGTCAAATCCGTTGGTTGTTGGTTCTCCATCTCTTGAGCGTCATAACAACAAAGAAGCTACAAAGAAGGATTGAAAGTAGAATGTTATCTTGCCTAGATGTTGTTTCTTTTATAAAGAAGATTTTCATCTTAATTTTGATGGATGTCATCAATGAAAAGCCTCCACTACCTTTGCTGCATTTGCAAGATTCTTTACTGTCTCCCATGTACATTTACTAATATCATATCCGTATCAATAGACAAGATATTCCAATTTATTTCGACGTCACCTTGAATTTAAGACTTCTTCTACTTCAAATGTTTCATTATTATTCACTTTTATAGGAGAAAGTTTGAGTGAAAAATTCATCCGAATACTCAAGTTATGGCTCCAACCGTTACTACAAACAAACTGCTTACTTACTTCCTTTGATTCGAAAGCGCCGCCTTCAACTCCTTACAACTCTTTTATATAAACTCCAAAATCAATAATTCTCTTGTAAAAGATTTAGGTCTTGAAATCGCCGTTCCAATCACACCTTCTGATCTTTAAAAGCTATTAAAAAACTCCTTGTACTCTCAAAAGAGTAACAGTATGACTTAAATAAACACCTTAACTTCAAACGGCTATAACTTTTTCACCCTAACTCCAAATCCTCTAATTTTTACACACTAATTGTACCCTAGATCCTTAACTTTACAACCTTAGCTTGTTATCTCTCAATGCGCTTTTTGAAGTCGCCGAAATCCTTCTTAAGGTCGTGGGTAGCCTCCTCAAAGTCCATTAGGCATAGTATTCGACCAATAGGGATGAAGTTCTCCATTCCTTGCCTTCATCCGACCATGCCTTACTTTCATCCCTTTCAATTAGCCTCCTACTAGTTTAGATTTTCATCCTTAGATTTCCACCTTCTCTGAAGGCTTCATACTAAATATTTAGGTCCTATATATATATATATATATTTTTAATGTCAAAATCAAAAGAAGTAAAGAAACAAAGTAAAGTTTCTTATACCAACTCCTTTTAATTTAATCTACTAGCCACTCTAACACACATCTAGATTTATCAATATGTAATATGTTTTAGCTAATTTTTACATATTGTAAGCATTTACAGTAGGACAACGACGAGTCTTTTCTTGCTCAGTAAGAAGTTTGAAATGTACTGCATGAATTTGCATATCCTCTACTTCCGAATGTATGTGTTGAAGAGGTGTTCGTGTTGCCATTGAATTATAGTAATGTTGAGGTCTACTTGTATGGTTCTCAGATCAAAATTCAAAAAGGCGATTGTCACACTTCACAACAAAGTCAATTGCTTGACTCAATGTTTGAGGATCAGGTAAGTTGAGCATTAATTTTTTTACCTCATGTTGTAACCCGTAGAAAAATTGGCTAATAAGTGCAGTATCATCCCACTTGATATCAATTACAAGTTGTCAAAATTGTGAAGTATAGAATATTACTGATTGATTGCCTTGTTATAAAATATGGATCTTATTGGTTGCAACACGAATTGTATCATGTTCTCTATACATGGATCAAAATTCTGTTAGAATAGCCTCTAGATTATCCAATATTGGATCTTGTCATTCAAGAAAAGATAGAAACCATGATAGTGTTGAACTTGAAAGAAGCGTACCAATGAATCTAACTTATGATCTTGGAGTCGGATAGCTTTGGAGTTGAAGTTCAATCACAAGTTGCACTTGATTGATAAATCCTCAAAACTTGGATCTAGTGCCATTAAACTTCTTGGGTAGGAAAATTCTTGGTTCTCTAATACTGGAAGGGCGTTCCACTATAGGAGAAAGGATATGATTTAGTAGAGATGTTGAAGCAGGTCCAACCATTTCTATATCTTCACTTCCTGCCAATCTTGTTGCTCCTTGTGGTGGTAAATTGAGTTGATGCATCACAAGCATTAACTCCCTCAATTGCTCTTGCATTTGTACCATTGCACTCTTCATTTCAACAAGTTCTGCCATGATAACACTTAGAAAAGAAAAGATGTCTAATATCACTCAAGACAAATAGAAAAGACGACTTGAGAATAAAGAAAATACTAAGGACAAAATGAATTTAAAAGAAGGTAATCTATAACTTCTAATATACTTATATCTTATCAAGAAAAATGAATAATCCACTCTTAATCAAGATTAGATAAAGCTCTGATATTATAGGTGTACTCTTGTCAATCTGTCAAGAAAAAGAACTCGATGAAAAAGCAATTCAAATAAGTGAGCCTTCAAACAAAGAAAGGTAACAAAATATAAATAAATAAGTATGTATATTGAAAGAGAAACTAGAATGGCTATTGCCAAAAGACAAGAAAACTAGAGACCCTTGAAATTAGACTGGAAGCAAGAAAGGAGTTAACAAGAGTGAAGAAGGCTTCACTCTTGTCTCTATATATACTATCTAACTAGAGGCTACGTGGCGATATTCTATAGGACCTCCTATATGTGTTGACTTTGTAGGACACATGCCTTGACTTACAAGGTAAGTTTTTCTATGTGGGCCACATAGTTAGCTTGGTCTTCAAGCTAACAATATGTGTGGCACATGGCCAACTTGTTGACCACGTTTTTAATCCAAAAAGTCAATTAAAGATACCTATGAAATCAAAGTAGTATCTATGAAGCTTCTAAGAAGCTTCCATATTAAATACTATAGAATTAACTTACTTTTACTTACTTCTATCTATTTGTATATATAATTATTGGCTTAGATGAGTATATCTGTGACAATACCTTTGTAAGCACATCAACAAGTATGTCATTTGTAGCACAATACTTCATATTTATTAACCATCTTCAATCTTCTCTCGTATGAAATGATGTTAAATAATAATGTACTTGATCCTTGAGTGATGTTTTGAATTCTTGGCATTTTCCATATACTATTAGCTATAAGAGATTGGTACTATTCTTTCATAGCCTTCTCCCACTTGATTGCATCTTCACACTTCATACCATTACACAAAGATAATGGATTAGCAAGAAGAGCAACATTTGCATGTTCTTTACTTTGAGGAAGGATGTGATCCTTCCACCATTCGCCACGTTGCCTTCTTTCTCTCAAAGGATATCACTTTTCACTTGTAGAAGAACATTCACCTTCTTGTACTCCTTTTTCTTTTCCAACTCTTAAAACTTATCATTTTTCACTCAATGGTTGGTACTCTTCATCATTATTATCATCCCAATCTTCAACATCTTCATTTCTTTCATTGTTGGTTGTAGCAATTGTAAGAGCCTTCATCTTTTCAATCTTCTTTGGCTTTTCATCTTCATCATCTTTATTATCTTCATCTTCTTGTTTCTTTGTTGAATTCAAAGATGTGTCCACAAATACACCATTACTCCCACTTATACACATCTCCAAATGCTTACAAGCATTCTTATGCTTCAAAAACTCAACATCACGACTTTTGATGATCTTTTTGGTTTCCAAGCACATTAGCCTATATGCCTTAGTACCTTCACAATAACCAAGAAATACACACTTAGTACCTATTGTATCAAGTTTGGACCTCATAGAATTTGTTATTTTTGCATATGGAATGCAACCAAAGGTCCTTATATGGAAAATGTAAGGTTGGCTTCCACTCCAAGCTTCTTGTGGTGTCATTGATATAAGTACACTTGTTGGACACCTATTTCTTGCATACACTACATTCACCACAGCTTCTGCCCAAAACTCATAGTCAAGGTTTTGAGCATGAAGCATGCTCCTTGCCATCTCTACAATGGTTTGATTTGCCCTTTCTGCAACACCATTTTGTTGTGGAGTGTATGAAGTTGTGGTTTGTCTAGCAATTCCTTCATTCTTCAAATAAACATCAAATTACTTAGACATATACCCACTTCTATTGTCCATATGCAGCACCTTGATCTTGCATTCATTTTGATTCTCAACAAGTGCTTTAAACTCCTTAAACCTCCAAAAGCATTCACTCTTGGCTTTAAGAATATAGATCCAAATATTTCTTGAATAATCATCAATGAAAGTGAGAAAATACCTTGATCCTCTAATATTTGTGTTTTTTATAGGTCCACATACATTAGAATGGACAATCTCCAGTAACTTGGTAGCACGTTGTCGTGTTGTAATACGAGTATACAGTGAAAATAAAAAGAAAGGGGAATTTTATTAATATTCAGTTACCTCGAATATTGGGAGCAACGACCAACTCCTGTACAAATACTGAGTGGCCAGGTTCAGTCACCCCGTTACAGTCAGCCGGGGCATACTGAAATACTCCATTCAATTCCAATAACAGGAGTCAATAGGAAGAGAAGCACCAATTCAAACAACGGGTTCGAAGAGCCAATTGAATCCAATTTTGAGAATCCAATCCGGGTCCTCTTACCCAATATGAGACCTGAATTGGCTGGGCAACCCAATGCAGACCCAATTACGGGAACATCCAGGTTACTACTAGACTCTTATCCAATATGAGACCTGAATTGGCCGGTCAACCCAATGCAATCTAATTACGGGAAATCCAGGTCTTACTACGGGTCTTAGCCAATCTGACGTGAGGACCAATTTGACCCAATTATGCGAACATCCAGGTTACTACGGGCATCTTTCTCAATATGGGACTTGAATCGGTCGAGCGACTCAATGTGGACCCGAGTATGGGCTTTCGATTTTGTTTCAGGCTCTCCTATTCTCTGTGCCGTTTCAGGGAACGTTGTTTGCAGTAAATGGATCTCTTAAAGGTAAAAACGGAGGAGAAGGCCTTGATGACGTGAGCCAATTTTGGATCTAAGCTCTGACGGCGGAAGCCAATTTCGGATCCAAGACGAAAGATTGAAGGAATTCAAGAGGATAAGGTTAGGGAGAGAATAAGTTTGAAGGGGAATCGGGGGAGCGGGCAGAAAGCTTTTGTAAGGTTACTAGTTCGGTTTTCATTGGAGGTTTTTGGAGATCAAGGGGATTAGAGAGAGAAGCTTCATGCTTTGGGTCGAGGAAGGAAAGACATAGAATTTGAATTTTTCTTCTTCGTAGAGTTTTGGAAAGACTGAAGCAATCGCTGTTGAAGTCAGTATTGTAATGGTGAATTGGGATTTTTAATGAAGTGGGTTTGAATACTCTTGACTGTTTTGTGAAATCGAGTTACGTCTGTGATTGAAGGATTAAAAGGGTGTCTATAGGATTGAGTATGCGGAGTGAATGAAATTTATTGGGTTAATCTAACAAGACAGTCAGTGGATATAAGATCGTAAGTACAAAGCGGTATTGAAGATTAACAGTTTGGGTTGTTTGGGGTTCTCTGTAACGTCTAGAGACCTATTGGCTGGGGCAAAAAGGACTTCGACAAGCAGTTGAAGAGCATCCGTATAGATTTACGGTATATTATTGCAGTCGTTTATATTTCAGCAGTCAAAAACTGATAGACTGCTTGACTATCGGTGAATCTCCATATTACCTTCTACAGCCAGACGCCCGGCGCGTTCTCGAGCAGGAAAGCACGCAATACGACAAAAAGTGGTGAATCCGACGTGAAAGCTTGAGGTGGAAGGTATTGGATTTCGGTTGATTTTATCTTTATTTTTATGGAAAACGAAAATAAAAATTTTGAAGGATTTTTGGGAGGAGTTTCTGGTGGGGAGTCTTCTAAAGGACAAGGTATGCACATGGATCCGTCTATCGCTAGTTTGTTTCAAGCCTTCTCATTGTCAATGTAGCAACAGCAAAGCAATGATCGAAAGGAAGCTTTGGCAACCAAAGCATTGCAAGCAGTGGTCAATAAAATTGATCAATTTGATGGGAGGAATATTTCAAGGTATTTAAGATGTTATGTTCGTGAAATGGAATTAAATCGGGTTTCTGAGAAGAAAATGGTTGCACTATTTGGACTTGCCATAATACCGGAGATAAGGGACTACATTACATCGATTACGGATTATTATGGGAATTCATGGGAGGATTTTTCACATGCATTGAAAGACGAATATTTCTTCAAAGATGTTGATCGCGTTACTAAGAAGCTGTTTCTGGGATGGATTGAACGGCCCAATAAGAATTTGTAAGCAACTGAGCTACTAAGGGAATTTGAGAGGCAGTACTCTCAATTATCGAAGGTAGAAAAATTGACATTGGAGCCGAACAAAGTTGATCTATTTCTTCAAGCTGCTGATAGAGAATTGTAAGAGAAATTAGAACCCCTTCTTGAAGACAAAGAAGAAGATGAAGGATTGACAACGAAGTGGAAGAACGTTGAAGATGCGGTGGGGTTGCTTACAAAAAAAGAAAGGAGGAAGGATAGGAGCAATATTCCAAAAATAGTACAAGCACCCAAAGCTCCAGTACGTACAACACCACTGACAATGCCTACAGTTCAACCTTCGACATCCTTGTCAAAGAAAGAAGATATGGCTATGGAAGAAATTATACGAGGAATGCGAGATCTTCAAATCAAATTGGCAAGACTTGAAGAGAATACTTCTATAAATAATTCGAAGAATGTTTCAAAATAAGGATATGTACAAAGATGCATTTGGTGTGATGATGCTTCACACACTAGAAAAGATTGCAATGAATTTAATAATATGATACGGCA
Organism: Physcomitrium patens; assembly: GCF_059467195.1. Taxonomy (NCBI): domain Eukaryota; kingdom Viridiplantae; phylum Streptophyta; class Bryopsida; order Funariales; family Funariaceae; genus Physcomitrium; species Physcomitrium patens. The sequence goes on along the minus strand of NC_143431.1, from coordinate 6,619,755 downwards.
GGGAATTATTTGCTGGAAAGATGGGAAGATAGCATTGAAAGATAGGGAGGATCTTCTTCAAACCAATTTTGGCAAAGGAGGAATGAGAGCATTTATTCAAGATTACTTAAAAGAGCATGAAACAGTAGCAAGAGAAAGTGCAAGTTATGGTGCTAGAGTAGATGATGAAATTGGTGGAAGTACGGAAACTAGTGAGTTTTGGGCTTCTGCCGTTTCTACAATGCAAGAAGGGAAATTACCTCGAGAAGCGTTATTGAGAACTGCAGCTACAATATGAGGTAGAACAGGTTGGGAGGATCTTGTTGAGTCTCTTTCAGTTCATGCATATATTGCTAAGAGCCAACATAAAGCTTTGATGGAAGAAAAGAAACGAGGAAATTTTGATGATACTAGAGAAGGAAATTCTTTTAAGAGGCAAACTCAAGGAGACAAGGCTCGTGAGGCAGCTTCACAAGAATTGCCTGTAAAGGATACCCCATCATCATTGGGAGAAAAAACAACGGAGACAAAAGATAAGGGCAAATCAATTGCTTATAAACTACTTTCTGACATTGAAGCGGCAACAAATTTGAAAGGGGTGTTGGAAGAACGTGTATTAAACGCTAAGGTGGAATTCACATTGAAAGAAGTCTTGGGAATTGCAAAGAAGGAGTTTCATGATGTTATCATTGACAACATTAAGCAAAAGAGGCAATTAATGGACGAAACTGGAATGAGTCATGCTATTGATGCAAGAATATGTAGAGATGAAGAAGAGGTTGATATTGGTTACAGGCAACCAACAAATGAAAAGAATGGGTAAAATCAGCGAGTACGTTTCGAAGATTCTAGTGGCAAGGAAATAGAAACTTTGAGCCATTATACTCGAAAGCATTGGACAAGGGCAACTACTGAGGTATTAGTGAAGGTAGGAGATATAGAAGAACCAATAGTTGCTTTGGTCGACCATGGTTCTGAAATAAATCTCATGTCTAAAGATCTTTATAAGAAGCAAAAATGGCCAATTGATATGGAACATGGATGGGCAATACGAGCAGCTAATAACACACGGGACGAATTGTATGGAGCTTGTCCAGATGTCAAAATTCAAATTGGGGATAATGCGACGGAGCAACATTTCTTCGTTCAAGTTACAACGTCTTATCCGTTGATTTTAGGACAACCTTATATCACAGCAACACGGATGGAAACAAAAGTACTTGACGATGGTTGTGCTTATGCAAGAGTACGGAGCGAAGATGGAAGGAAAGCTGTACAATTTCTAACAGTACCTCCTAACCATGAACGGAATCGAGATAGGTTGAGGGAGAAACCATTGCCAAAGATTGTTGAAGGATTTAATGATTTTGGGGAGGTACCACTGTAAAGCGAGATTATGGAGGTACAAAAGAGGAGGTACTCTCGCGAGATGAAGGTGCCTTTGATGCGAGTTTTATTGATATATTGGAGAATGGAAATATTATGTATAAGAAAGTTGATGATTTTAAAAGAAAAGAAAGAAAAATATTATATAATATTGAAGGACAATTACGCAAGATAGGTGCATTGCAAGATGATGAGAGGATTTTGGGTGTTTATGAAGAAAATGGACTGGAAGATTCATTGGAATTGATTACATCTATTGGGTTAGGGGATAATGATAAGATTGTTGAGATTCATTCGAGAGAGGTTTATACCATGCTTGAATCTTTTCAAGCACCAGAAGTCATAGTAGAGACGAGATATAAAACGGCAGATAAGAAGGTAAAGCCTGTTGTCGGACCATTACCAGAGGATTCTAAAGAACAAATGGGAGAAGCATCAAAAGAAGCAAGTTTAAGAGATCCAATGAGTATTGGACATCAGTTTACTGAAGAGACTTTTGAAGAATTGAAGATTGGTTCTGATGGTTCTTTATTGCCGGAGGAAATTACTTGCTTCAAAAAGATGTTGGCTAAACAAGGTAGATCGTTTGCCTTCGAATCTCATGAAATTAGGTGTGTGGATCCAAATATTATAACACCTATGGTTATCTTCACTGTACCGCATGTACCTTGGAATCTAAGACCGATTCCAGTATCGAGGGCACATTTACCTAAATTGGTGGAACTATTGAAAGAAAAGATAAAGATGAAAATATTGAAACCTTCATTTGCGCTGTATTCTAGTCGATGGTTTACGGTACCTAAGAAGAATGGGTCACTACGGTTTATTCAAGATATGCAGCCGGTGAATGCTGTAACTGTCAGGAATGCAGGAATTGGACCTATTGTGGATGAATTTGCTGAGGCGTTTGTTGGAAGGGCAATCTATTCAATGGGTAATTTGTATTCAGGTTATGATCAATTTCAACTTACCGAAGGAAGTAGAGATATGACAACGATGAGGACACCACTTGGATTGGTTAGAATGTGCACTCTTCCTCAAGGTGCGACGAACTCATTTGCGCATATGATGAATGGGATGAATAAGGTATTGAGAGATTTTATTCCGGAAAAGACTATGCCTTTTCTAGATGATGTTCTTATAAAAGGGTGCAGAGAAGGAGACAAGGATGAAACTTTAGATACGAGGGGGTGTCGCAGATATGTTGTTGATCATATACAAGATTGTGAAAAGATTTTAACTCGGCTTGGAGAAGTTCATCTTACATTATCGGGTATGAAGTCCGTATTTAGAGTACGAGAGGTTGTAATTGTTGGACATTTCTGTGGATCTTACAGAAGAAAACAAGATCCGACTAAAGTTGATGCAATTGGAAGGATGAAAGAGGATTGTGATTCTTTAACAGAGGTTCGCAGGTTTTTGGGTGCATGTGTATTTTATCGAATCTGGATCCCTCATTTTGCTCACATAGCGGATCCATTATATGAACTGTTACGCAAGGGTTACCGATTTAAATGGAAAGAAAGGCATATTCAGGTAATGCAAAGATTGAAGAAATTATTGATGTCACCTCCAATATTGAGAAAGGTTGATTATAAGTGCAATAGACCAGTGATTCTTACTGTAGACGCTAGTCCAATTGCCGTTGGATGGGCTGTGGGTCAAGATGATTCAAATGGGAGTAGATTTGCAGTTCGATTTGGGGCTAAAGTTTTAAGTATTCGTCAGCGTGCATATTTGCAAGTCAAAAGAGAACTTTGGGGAGTCGTTTCGGCTATGAAAGCTGAAAAGGACTATTTGATTGGGGCAGTAGTAGTAATTGAAACAATTTACTTGCCATTGCTTGGAATGATTATTAACTGTTCAACGCCAGATATTGCAATGTTGAGATGGATTGCTTATATTAAGTCACTAAATCCAGAATTTAAGCATATCACTGGGAAGGACAATTTAGTAGCAGACATGCTATCTCGAGCAAGATACGAGAGGGAGGACGAAATGGTTGAAGACATTGATGATGTCGGATTGAAATTCTATTCAATATCAAATCTCAACAGAGAAGACAAGCTATTTCTTGAAGAATCTTATGAAGGAAAATTATTAGATATTGGTCATTATTTGAATACCTTGACTAAGCAGGGGAATTGGTCTACAGAAAAATTCAAACAAATAAGAAAAAAAGCATATGGATTTTTACTTCGAGATGGATTCTTATGGAAGAGACCGAAGAAAGGAATTGGGATGCGACAATGAGTGATAGGCAAAAGGGAAGAAAAACTAAAATTATTAAAGGAGTTTCATGATAGTTTATGGGCAGGGCATAGAGGAATCTGGGCTACTTTTGCTAAACTCAAGGAACGATATTGGTAGAAAAATATGTATCGAGATGTGCTCTCATTTGTAGAGTCATGTGAAATCTGTCAATCGTATTCTAATATCCGACATCGAGATGGTCTTCATCCTACGTATCCTCTGGCTATTCATTTTAAATGGGTTGTTGATTTGGTTATTATGCCAGTTGGGTTATGGCAGATGAGATATTTGGTTTTAGCTCGTGAAGATTTATCAAATCAAGTAGAAGGAAGAGCATTGAGGACAAAATCTACAGAGGAGATTTGTAGGTTTCTGCTTGAAGATGTCATTTGCCGTTACATGTGCGTAGGAAAAATCACTGCAGATCGTGGAGAATTAAATGCACAAGAAGCTCGTAAGTTCTTTGAAAGATGTGGAGTTAAACTATCACTGACTACTGCTTATAATCTGGAAGGGAATGCAAAAAGCAAACGCGGTCACCCGCCGATTGTGAAAGCATTGGTTAAAGCTTGTAATGGGAAAGTTAAAGAGTGGCCACGGCTATTGTCATTTGCATTATGGGCTAATCGAACAACACATAGTTCGGTGACAGGATATATGCCAGTAGAACTTATGACAGGTCAAAAATCAATTATGCCGATTGAAGAAAAGGTACTTACTTGGAGTATGCTACTATAGGAAGATGGATTGACAAGAGAAGAACTTCTGGCTATTAGGATTCGACAATTGGAGCAAAGAACGGAAGATGTCTTGATAGCATTGGAAAGGTTAAAAAGAGCAAGGTTACAAAACAAGGCGCGATTCGATAAGCAACATCGATTGACACCAAAAGCAATCGAGGAAGGTGACTGGGTACTTGTTTATGACAATAGTCTGGATAATCAACATAGTACTTTGCGAAAATTCTCAAAACGTTGATTTGGACCATATGTGGTAAGAACTGTTCATGATAATGTGACTTACTCATTACGGGAGTTAGATGGTACAAAATTGAAAATACCAATTGCAGGGAAGCGAGTAAAAATATTTAAACGAAGACACGCAGAGATGAATATGGAAGACCTTAATGAAGGTATAGAGATTCCGCAGCAAGAAGATGAAAGTGATTTGGATAATGAAGGTGACGAAGACGAACTGGACAAAGACGTAGAGGATATATTTTCTGAATCAAACAGCAATTGGGTAAATTGGTGCATACCGGAGGATGCACAGGTTCAGAGGGGGTGGATGTCGTGTTGTAATACGAGTATACAGTGAAAATAAAAAGAAAGGGGAATTTTATTAATATTCAGTTACCTCGAATATTGGGAGCATCGACCAACTCCTGTACAAATACTGAGTGGCCAGGTTCAGTCACCCCGTTACAGTCATTCGGGGCATACTGAAATGCTCCATTCAATTCCAATAACGGGAGTCAGCAGGAAGAGAAGGACCAATTCACACGACGGGTTCGAAGAGCCAATTGGATCCAATTTCGAGAATCCAATCCGGGTCCTCTTACCCAATATGAGACCTGAATTGGCCGGACAACCCAATGCAGACCCAATTACGGAACATCCAGGTTATTACGGGCATCTTACCCAATATAGGACCTGAATTGGTCGGGCGACTCAATGTGGTCCCGATTATGGGGTTCGATTCTGTTTCAGGCTGTCCTGTTCTCTGTGCCGTTTCAAGGAACATTGTTTTCGGTAAATGGATTTCTTAAAGGTAAAAATGGAGGAGAAAGCTCTGACGGCAAGAGCCAATTTCGAATCCAAGCTTGACGGTGGGAGCCAATTCCGGATCTAAGACGGAAGATTGAAGAAATTCAGAGGATAAGGTTAGGAGAAGAATAAGTTTGAAGGGGGGTTTTTTTTTTTCTTTGGGAATCGGGGGAAGCTAGTTTTCAAGCTTTTGCAAGGTTACTAGTTCGGTTTTCATTGGATAGTTTTGAAAGGAGGGATTAGAGAGAGGAGCTTCATGCTTCGGGTCGGGGAAGGAAAGACAAAGAATTTAGATTTTTCTTCTTCATAGAGTTTTGGGAAGATTGAGGCAATCGTTGCTGAAGTCAATATTATAATGGTGAATCAGGATTTTTAATGAAGTGGGTTTGAATACTCTTGACTGTTTTGTGAAATCGAGTTACGTCTGTGATTGAAGGATTAAAAGGGTGTCTATAGGATTGAGTATGCGGAGTGAATGAAATTTATTGGATTAATCTAACAAGATAGTCAGTGGATATAAGATCGTAAGTACAAAGCGGCATTGAAGATTAACAGTTTGGGTTGTTCGGGGTTCTCTGTAACGTCTAGAGACCTACCGGCTGGGGCAAAAAGGACTTCGACAAGCAGTCGAAGAGCATCCGTATAGATTTACCGTACATTGTTGTAGTCGTTTATATTTCAGCAGTCAAAACTGATAGACTGTTTGACTATCGGTGAATCTCCATACTACCTTCTATAGCCAGACACCCAGCGCATTCTCGAGTAGGAAAGCACGTAATACGACAACGTGAGGACTAATTTGATCCAATTATGTGAACATCCAGGTTACTACGGGCATCTTTTTCAATATGGGACCTGAATTGGTCGGGCGACTCAATGTAGACCCGAGTACGGGGTTTCGATTTTGTTTCAGGCTGTCGTGTTCTTTGTGCCGTTTCAGGGAACGTTGTTTGCGGTAAATGGATCTCTTAAAGGTAAAAACGGAGGAGAAGGCCTTGATGACGTGAGCCAATTTCGGATCTAAGCTCTGACGGCGGGAGCCAATTTCGGATCCAAGACGAAAGATTGAAGGAATTCAAGAGGATAAGGTTAGGGGGAGAATAAGTTTGAAGGGGAATCGAGGGAGCAGGCAGAAAGCTTTTGCAAGGTTACTAGTTCGGTTTTCATTGGAGGTTTTTGGAGATCAAGGGGATTAGAGAGAGGAGCTTCATGCTTCGGGTCGGGGAAGGAAAGACAAAGAATTTGGATTTTTCTTCTTTGTAGAGTTTTGGGAAGACTGAGGCAATCGCTGCTGAAGTCAGTATTGTAATGGTGAATTGGGATTTTTAATGAAGTGGGTTTGAATACTCTTGACTGTTTTGTGAAATCGAGTTACATCTGTGATTGAAGGATTAAAAGGGTGTCTATAGGATTGAGTATGCGGAGTGAATGAAATTTATTGGGTTAATCTAACAAGACAGTCAGTGGATATAAGATCGTAAGTACAAAGCGGTATTGAAGATTAACAGTTTGGGTTGTTCGGGGTTCTCTGTAACGTCTAGAGACCTATTGGCTGGGGCAAAAAAGGACTTCGACAAGCAGTTGAAGAGCACCCATATAGATTTACGATACATTGTTGGAGTCGTTTATATTTCAGCAGTCAAAAACTGATAGACTGCTTGACTATCGGCGAATCTCCATAGTACCTTCTACAGCCAGACGCCCGGCGCGTTCTCGAGTAGGAAAGCACGTAATATGACAACGTATTGCTACATTCTTTGGAAATGAGGCCCTTTGTTGTTTGCCTTGTATGCATCCTTCACATGTAAGTTGTTTTGCATTATGGCTTGTATTACCAAGATCTAAGCTAGTAACCATGGTCTTGAGCTCTCTCATGCTCTTCACATTTAAATGGCCAAGGCAACGATGCCATATATTCAACTTGTCTTGGTTTGATGTAAACTCAGTAAATACGGCTACCTCCACTTCATTCACCTTCTTACAAATGAGATACTATAAATTTCCTTCTTTTAAGCCTTTGAAGACCTTGTCTCCACTCAATGTTCTTACAAAACATCCATTCTTATCAAATTAAACTTTAAAACCTTCTATTACAAGTTTACTCACCAAAAATAGGTTTTGCTTCATCTTAGGCTCATGAAGGACGTTTTTGAGTCTGATTCTATTGGTTTGTCCATTCACAAACACCTCCACCATAATAGAGCCAATTCCAATGGCTTCACATATACCACTATCTGCCAACACTACGTTTGATGCTGGAATAGCCTCATAAGTGTCAAATGAACACTTATAAGGTATCAGATGCTTAGAATAACCTAAATCCACAATCCATCTTGACATGGTAGCCATAGAGGTCCTATTTATTACCGTGAATGCATAATCTTGTCCTCCAAACTCATCTTACACACTATTTATATTCTTCTTCTTCATCTTTTTACCTTTGTAGCAATTTCGAGCAAAATGGCCTACTTTGCCACAAATGAAGCAAGATTTGACATTTCCTCATTGATTTTAATAATTTCCCTTGCCTTAACGTGAGTTGAGTGCTGAATATTCACTTTGAGGCTCCTTTTCTTTCTTCTTGGTTATGAATGAAGACATTGTTGATATAGTTTATTATTGATCTATAGTTTGTAAACTTATACAATTAGGTCAGCCTTGATCCAATATTTCATAATTTATTGGAATTCTTAGTCATTTCATGATGAAACCACAAATACCATATTTGACAACAATAAAAAGAATTTTAACGTATATTGCAAGAACATTGGATTATCAAATACTCTACCATACAAATTCACCAATAATGCCATGGAGCTATGTGGATACAGATTGAGCAAGAGACCTAACTGATGGTCGATCAACAATGGATTTTATTTTTAAATTACGAGCCAATCTAATTATTTGGCTTTCAAAGAAATAAGCCATTGAAGCAGAATATATAGGCTTGTCTACAACATCTAGAGAAGCAGCATGGTTGAACAAACTTGCATGTGATTTTGTACTTCAAATTAGAAAATCAATTCTAATATATTGTGACAATAGAGAGATTAACAAAATGGCAAAAAATTCAGATATCAATCAAAGAACAAAGCGTATAGCTACATATCATCATTTTAGAAGAGAAAAAATAAAAATGAGAGAGATTAAATTAATTTATGTACCATCTCTTGAACAAATAATTGATATCTTCACCAAATCCTTGGGGCGTGGTCTATTTGAGAAATTTAGATTAAGATTGAATATCATTTCTACAAGAGAAGCACAACCTTAACAAAACTACTCCCTTTCTCATCTTCTCTCTTCATAGCTTATAGTTATTGGCATAAATTAGCACATCCAACTTAGTAGAAAACAGATCATGACTTTCTCCTCTCTCACCCACTGCCTCTACATAACAAACCCTTGAGATGAACCTTAGACATCTAAAATAAATTTCTTCACAAACTAGAGTCAAAGAGTATAAGTAGTTTCTTAGTAAGTATTAAAATTGATGATTTTGTAGTGAAGGGGAGTGTTGGAACATTCATCCCTACTTCATCAATGAATGAAGTTTGTATGGATGATGTGAGATCCGACATTTGTGCCGAATAATCAGATCTTTGACTCATGTAGTAAAGACTGCATCAGCAGTCTCGTAGTAAGGCAGAAAGCTCCTTTTGTTTTGTTCATTCATTTTGTTGTTCTGTCAGCCACTTCTGGTCACCCACTACTGACATGCGCCTGTGAGCCTGCTGATGCCCACGGCTGGGGATTGTGGCCACCTGAAACTGCAATTTGAGGCCGAGCTGAGCGGATGCGTTATCAGTTGAGCTGATTTTGGGGCATCTTGTTGAGGTTGGGCAGTGATATGAAATTTTGACTGTTCAGAGAGGAATTTGGAAAGAGTTTTGTGAGGATGAAGTCTTAAGTGCCCTCGATGTTCAGTATGAAGTCGACCAAGAGCTTGAAGCTGGGTTTAGTAGGAATCGTAGCAACTCTTGTAACTCTGCTGCTTGTGGTTGCTTTCCTTCCACCATTGTTGCGCAGCTTGGTAGAGTACGATGTCTGCGACTCCGTGACGACTTCGGCACAAACTCGGGCTTGGATGATCCAGGAGCGAGAGACAGAGCTTAGGGCACTGATGAAAGGCATCGCCACTCCAACTCCCCATGGACCCGAGTTTCAGAACTTCTCCATCTTTATAGGCGTGTTTAGTACAGCTTCAAAGGTTGAGAGACGGAACATTATCAGGCTTGCCTACGGGATCCAGCACACCAATATCGCGAACGTGTCTATTAGATTCGTCATAGGGACACCGAAGGGTGAAGAGGAGCGATTGCAGCTGGGTTTGGAGTCCCTCCACTACGGGGACCTGCTGATCTTGGACATGGAGGAGAACATGAACAAGGGCAAGACGTGGAAATACTTCTCCACGGTGGCGATCATGGGCGTCCACTTCGACTACGTGATGAAAGTGGACGACGACTCATACGTGCGCATCCACAACCTCGCGGCGTCTCTCGCGGAGCAACCCAGAGTCGATCTCTACTATGGATACGTTCTCCCCTGCGAGAATCAGAACGCGTACATGAATTACATCGCAGGAATGGGGTACATTCTCAGTTGGGACCTAGTGCAATGGATTCATGAGTCACCCATTGTGCGCAAGCGGATCGGCGGGTACTCCGAGGATCGCATGACGGGAGATTGGCTGGATGCCGGCAACAAAGCATTGAATCGCGTGAATATGAAGCCCATGTTCTACGATCACCCTGCGTACAAGGGGCGCGATCGATGCTCGCACGAGCTCAATCCCGAGACAATCCTGATTCACCAGCTCAAATCCACTGCGCTCTGGCTCCATGTGCTACGTTACTTTGAGGGTGCTCACGTCACGGCCCTCTCGACGCCGCTGCGTCCGTAGCCATTGCCGCGAGCGAGCCTGCACTTCACTTCACTTCACTCACTCACTCTTCACCCAGCGCAACGTTACTAGCACAAGCTTCTTCTTCTTCTGATTTTTATTATTTCTTTTTTCTTTTTTATTATTCATTTCACTTTGTAACTGGGTTTGTTTCCGACCTTTTCTTTCCAATCTTGTTTTGGTGAAATTGGTGAACAAGATTCATCATACCGAACAAAGTCATCGTTGCAAGGATTTAGTGCTTTTTGTGGGGTTTGAAAGTCATTGATGGATGGGTGGATTTGAATTCTCCACAAGTTTTCAACCATTCGGACTTTCTTTCATTACAAAGCTCATCTACGATGATAAGAAAGGATTCTCTGGTGTAGATTCCCAACTTGTGCAAACAAATTTGAGTGTAGAATAGAAATATCGAACGTACGAGCAACAAAAGAATTTAGCCGAAAAGCTTTAAGAGAATAACCAAAAAACAACAACAATAAAAAATAAAAATAAAAAAACAGAATGTTATTTGACAAGTAATTTTGTATCGCAGTTCTTAGATTAAGATGTGGTAATAGATTTTGACCTCTAGCACAATTGGCTTGTAATTGATGATTATTTTGTACAGATTTGGAAATCCTAATATATATATATATATATATATATTTTTGTCGTTTGAGTTAAAATGTCAATAAACCTTATAAAAAAAAAATCAAAAACCATCACTTTTTCAAACCAATTAGTTTTTATGTCATTTCAATTTGTAGCTCAAAAAACTATTATATGTTATAAGGTTTAAGAACACATTTATTCTATAAATCAAGTTCTTTCTATACCAATTTGCATAATTAGTGTCTTCAAATTTCAGGCAATAACTCATAGATCTGTGTATTATTCATATATATATATATATATATATAGATATAAGGACTTGTGGCTTAAAAGTTTTTTTTTTAAAAAATTGATCCGACTGATTCTTTATAGGATCATAGTTTAATAAAATCATCATTTGCTATTGCATAGTAATTTTTGTTGCACAAAATCAAACATGCATTTTGAACTTCATGTAATCAATCTTCAGTCAGAGTGACAAAAAAATTGACAATTTTTTTAGTCAAATTAAAATGATTTATCTTTTCTTCTTTATGTATTATAAATATGTATTCTATCATGTATTAGAGTTTTGTAATTTTATATATTTTAAGTAGAAAATTTTCTAATTCATTTGATGATAGCATATTTTAAGCAATTTTTTAAATTGGAAAATGCAAAATATATATATATATATATATATATATATTTGAAAGAAACAGTACATATTTGTGTCTAAATCAACAATCAATATGCCACTTGGCGTACACTAAGTTTGCCTACCTCAAATAAATAAATAATAGCATCCAAAATGTTAGTAATCCAAAAAATTATTTCCGTCAATTGATTATTAGAAACCACTGAGACACAGTCACCCACATCACTTCAACAAAACAAACAGCACTCCACCAAATGAAAAAATTCAAATTAAAGATCTACCGAAACAAAGTTTTTTAATTCGCAGAACCTGGATAGCACCTTCAAAACAAATACTCTGGAATCATTTTTTGTAGCAAATCTCAAACATGTAAAGCTTCTGTAAAAACAATGAAAGACTCAACGATTCCACCCAATAAGCTTCAACCATGGAAACAGTTTTAACGAGTAGTGGTGGCATGATGCTCAAGAGTTCACAACAAACAAAAGCAATGAAAACAGTTCCACAAAAGCAGAGCAACCAACAAGGCAAGCCTCAGATCTCACTCACTCACTCAACCACCCTCACAAATGCTTTTTGTTTGATTGTTTGTTTGTTTTTCTTTTCTTTGCTTTTCTGTTTGTGTGCAGAACTGTGTCCATGGAGCTGGGCTGCAAACGGCACCGCAACGGCAGCTTGAAGGAATCCCAAACCACAGCCATGACTATGGCCTAGTTAAGAATCTGGAGCACTGGGTCCCATGTGTAGAGAGGCCTGGAAGAAGAGACCCACCTGGTGCCTGCCTTGCCTTGCCTTGCCTTGTGTTTCAGATGCTTCCATTTCATGCAGCGATGCACCGGCATATCCTGATTCATGTGATCCTTTACAGACAAAGGTCAGAGGCAGATTGATATGTCGATAGATCGTGTGTGGGTTGTGTGTGGGCTCCCTGCCTGGGGGTCACATCACTTCGCAGCTGATCAACTCACGCTGTACTTGGCACTCACTCGGTATCGTTGTAATCTGTTAGCTTTTGCTTGTTTCAGAACAGCAACAATATCTATTTTCTGTTGTTGAGCTGGAGAGAAACTGGAAGTTGCAACGTTTTGTGAACTGCCATCAAGTCCCATGTTCCGAGAACCTGGCGCAGATTTTTGGAAGTTGATGTCGGTTTGGTTTATTACTGCTTGGCTGGGCTATCTGTCGTTTTCGAGTTGAGTTACAATGTCTCTGAATTCGCCTGCCCGGTCACTGTATTCCTCTCTCTGGCTGTTGTGTCTGTTTTTTCTTGAACGAATTCGGAATAGGTTCGACTGTCCAACGAAGAATCAACATTACGTCAAGTCTTCATGTTTGTGGCAAGGGGTGATGTCACTGAAGCATTTCAATCCAAGTGTCTCTGCTTGTTCTTTGGCAGTTGGCAGCTACGTCTTTTTTGAGCGATTTTTGATGCGAGTATAAAACCCAGTTAAGAATCCAATTGTGAATCACCGGTGAATGGCTTATGCAGGATTTAGAATGTCGCCAATGGGTGTGAGCGCAACCAACACTACAGTGGAGTAAAAACCATGAGAGTTGGATGGTTGTGCAATCGTTATTACAATCTAGCTCTGATATGTAACGTGATGTTTAGACAAGTAATTCTGGACTACCCTGTTTGTGATTCGAGAAGGAGTTTCTGAGTGAGTCTGGAACTCTTCCCTTGTACATGTCCACAAATTAGAATGAGGGTTTCACAAGCGTTATCTTTTTACTTAGATCCGCCTCTAGGTGGCCGAATGTATTTGTTGGCCGCAACCAGTGAGACAAGTCGCCGCTGAATCTGCCATTTCAAGGTCATCCAATCATAAAATGCGAAACAAAGAAGAGGTAGAAGAGGGAGAAGAAGAAGAAGATAAGAAATTATGAGGAAAGAGAGCAAATAGTATAGGCTAGGATGACAGATGGTATAAGCAACGAACTAGAAAAGAACAAAACATTTCGAATATGGTGAGAGCCATGTTAGTAGATTTTAGTTGGTTGTAGAATATAATTTGATCATTACCTTGAGAAGAGGTTGTTTAAAAAGATTACTATAGAATTTTTATAACTTTAATTTCCATTTTGATAGTGGCTTTTAAGATTGGTTTGAATTGATAGTAACTTCTAAATATTTAGAGTCACCTTTGTTAGACATTGGTGACCTTTGAAAACTTTTTTTGGTTCTTTTATTTGGTGTTTAGAGCATAAATTATGTAAATCTTATAAGAAAAAGGATTGAAGAAGGATTTTGGTAGCAAAGGGAGTAATTAGGGCACCAATATAGATGAATGGAGATGAATAATGAAAATCTCCATTCCTATTGATCAAAAATCATGACCAATGGACTTTGAGGAGGCTGCCTGAGGCCATATTAGATATTAGGGTTAGTTTCTTGGATCCATTTGAGCTTTGAAGGTTAAGGTCAGCAAGTTTAGATTTTTGGCTATGGTTTTGGTACAAATTTTGTATGGTTTGGAGTTTATATGAAGGAGATACAAGCACTCAAAGTTAAGGTATTGATTTGAAAGCTACTGTCACTCTTTTTGGCATAACGGATGCATATGGACAGTAATTGAGGTTCAACGACTGCGACTAGAGAAAACACTTTTGCGGCTACACTTTTCACATATTGTTTACTGGATTTCAAGTTGAAGTAAAAGAGTTATTGGATTTTGAAGTCAGTGCATGCAATCTAAGGATAGTAAGTGACCCGATTTACTACTGGTTGTGTCTTGAGCTATATCTTGAGCAATTTGATAAGGATTTGCCTCAAAATTTCAAAAAATATGTATATTCATATTAGTAAACTTTATGCATAAGTTTGATGACATTTGAGTATTGGTTTCTTGAGATATTAAGAAAATAGTTCTGAGGTGCTTGTAAATTAGGGTTTAGAGTGTCTGCTAGGATTTCTTAGATGCTAGAAGATCAGACGTGAATTTGAAGTTGGTTTTTTTTTGTGATAAAATTAAAGGATGAATTCTACCTATTCTATAAATTTTAGACAAACTAAATGGTTAGATCAAGAGTTATGAATTTCTAAAGTTTGGAAAAAAAAAACCTTTTTGTAGAAAGAATATATTTTGAAGGGATTTTGTTATATTTTGGGTTTAATGCAAAATAAAGGAGTTTTGAAAGCTAAGAAAAGATTCATATAAAGGTTTAAGCTATACTATCTATAGCTAGATATCCAATATATTCCTAAGTAGCAAATCATGCCATCCGACAATGGCGATCAAATGAGATAGTATGTCAGAAAACGAATTTGTCCAGCTACAATAGAGACCGAGCGGTTGAAACCTTGTACAATGACTACTGAAGGTCCTATTCTCTCATGAGAATCCTCTCCATGTTTTATGATAAATGTTATTTTAGGACCTAAACATCTCAAAGCCTTTGCCTTGCTAGATTCAAGAGCCTCAGCATGTTTCTTAGATGAAAAATTTGCTAAAAGACATATCATATTTTTAGTAAAGAAAAATAAATTTATTCATGTAAAAGTCATAGATGGTCGTCCGTTGTATTCAAGAGATATTACTCATGAAATCCTTCCTATAGAAATAGCATCTAATGATTATAGTAGCTTTATAATATTTAATATCATTAAATCTCTTTCTAATCCAATCATTTTAGGTTTATCATGGCTAGACAAATATAATCTTAAAATAGATTGGAATTCTTGTATTCTTGGCTTTTTTCAAAGTATAACTAAGAGAGTAGTTAATCAAGTAGAAAGTCATAAGTCTAGTATAATTAAACCTATATTTGTAGGTGCAAGTACTTTCTTGCATGCTACAAAAGAAAGATCACCTTGTATCATTTATGCCACACCTGTTTGTATTGGTGGAAAGACTTCAAATAGCATTTCAAGCCAATATCAAGATTTTTAAGATGTATTTGAGAAAAAGAATGCGGATACTCTTCCAGAACATTATTCCTATGACTACTCAATTGACGTTCAAGAAGGAGCACCACCGCCATTTGGATCAATCTACAATTTATTTCAAAATGAGTTGGCTAAACTCAAGGAGTATATTGAAGAGAATTTGGCCAAGAACTTCATATGCCATTCTAAATCTCTAGCAGGAGTTCCAATTTTATTTGTGAAGAAAAAAGATAGATCATTGCAGATATGTGTTGATTATCGAGGACTCAATAAAATCACTATCAAAAACAACTACCCGCTGCCTTTGATATCTGGACTTCTTGATCAGTTGAATCAAGCTAAGATCTATACAACAATAGATCTACGGGGAGTATACAAATTGGTATGCATCAAAGAAGAGGATGAATGGAAGACTGTGTTTCGAACAAGGTATGGACATTTTGAATACAACATCATACCTTTTGGACTTATAAATGCACCAGCGGTATTTGAACATCTAATGAATGATGTCTTTCGGGAGTTTTTAGATTATTTTATTCTCTATTACCTAGATGACATCTTAATCTATTCTAAAAATCCAGAACAACATGAACTTCATGTTCGCGAAGTATTACAAAAACTAAAAGATGTAGGACTTTATGCCAAGATAGAAAAGTGTGTATTTCGCACAACTCAAGTCAACTTCTTAGGATACATCATTTCAAATGACGGACTTAAGATAGATCCTAAGAAAGTTCAAACTATTATAGATTGGAAGATCCCAAAAATGGTAAGAGATATCCAATGTTTTTTGGGATTTGCCAACTACTATCGGATCTTCATCAAAGACTTCTCTCAAGTTGCAACTCCACTTACACATTTCACTTGCAAAGAAAAAACTTCAATGAAATCAAGAAGCAGAAGTAGCATTTGAAGCTTTGAAGACATCCTTTGTTTTTACACCAATCTTGTATCGCATCGATTTTTCTAAGCCATTTTTTATAGAAACAGGTGCATTAGATTTTTCTTTGGATGCCATATTGTCACAAATGGGAACATATGATAAACTTCATCTAATATCTTTTCATTCCAAAAAAATTTTGGCAGCTCAGATCAACTACGAGATCTACGTCAAAGAACTTCTTGCAATCGTGGATTCGTTTCAAGAATGGTGCCATTATCTAGAAGGTGCTTATAACCCAATCACAGTGTATACGGATCACAAGAATCTTGATGATTTTATGTCAGCATGTATTTTGAATTGTTGCCAAGCCCGTTAGAGTATAACTTTGTTAAGATTTGAAATCAAGATCACTTATCGACCAAGAAAACAATAAGGTTTGTCAAATGTACTCTCTAGACGATCTTACCTTGTACCAAAGGAAGGAGATGCTCCTTTTGATCAACAATGAATAATTCTCTTTGAGCCAAAGCATCTTCATCTTCGAGCAATGAAATCAACACTAACTATTGATTCAACTTTCATTAAATAAGTTCAGTCAAGTACATCTTCTGATCATCTTATTCGTGATCCTTCAAAGTCTCATGATACTTTCAAGTTTGAATTCAAGAAGAATTTACTATATTTTGAGGGACGCCTATATGTTCTAGAAGGTGAAGCTCAATTACGTGTTCTTCAAACTCGTCATGACTTTCCAACAGCAAGACATTTTGGGTACAATAAAACTTTGGAACTAATATCTAGGGACTTTTGGTGGCCACAAATGTGGAAAGGAGTTAAAGATTTTGTACAATCTTGTGATGTTTGTTCGAGATCAAAAACTCCTTGTCATCGACTTTACAGACTTCTTCAGCCATTATTCATTCCAAAACAACTATGATCTTCTATTTCTATAGATTTCATCAAAGATCTTCTAATCTCAGGTTCTTATGACTCTATATTCATGATAGTGGATGGTTTTACTAAGATGGCACATTTTGTACTATGTACAAAATCTATTACAGGTGCAGAAATAGTTAAGCTCTTTTTTTACAATATCAATCGCTATCATGGACTACCCAAGGATATTATATCAGATAGAAGAATTCAATTTGTATCAAGATTTTGAGGGACTCTTTTTAAGATTCTAAAAGTAGATATAAAATTATCTTCGACATTCCATCCTCAAACTGATGGATAAACGGAGTGTGTCAATCAAGTTTTGGAGTAGTATTTAAGATGTACCATTAACTACCAACAAGATGATTGGACAACTCTTTTGCCATTGATAGAGTTTGCTTACAATAACACGGTACATTCTTCTACAAAACAAAGACCTTTCTTTACTAATTATGGTTATCATCCACAACTTGATACTTTTGAATTTTCAAAAGTTGATAATTGTGCTACAAAAGATTTGGAAATACATTTGTCAGAGCTACATGCAATGATGAAGGTGCAATTAAAAGAAGCTGAAGAACAACAAAAGGTCAATGCGGATATCTATCGAAAGGAACAACCACCATTCTACATAGGTGATAAGGTATGGTTACTTCGTCGCAATATCAAGACCACTCATCCTTGTGACAAGCTGGACTATCGAAGGCTTGGACCATTTTCTATTTCTACACAAATCAATCCAGTTGCATATCATTTACACCTACCAGAGTCAATGGAAATCCATCCAGTATTCCATGTCTCTCTTCTTGAACCATACAAGATAGTAGACATACCAAGAAGAAGACAAGCTCCACCTCTTCTTGTAGAAGTGGACAATAATGAAAAGTTTGAAGTGGAAGAAGTCTTAGATTCAAGGCAGTACCAAAATAAATTGGAATATCTTGTTCATTGGCGCGATGTCGAACTGTAAATGCTTACAGTATGTAAAAATTAGTTAAAATATATTATATATTAATAAATCTAGATTTCTATTAGAATCGCTAGTAGATTAAATTCAAAGAAATTAGTATAAAAAACTTTACTTTGTTTCTTTATTTGTTTTGATTTTGGCATTAAAAATACATATATATATATATATATATATATATATATATAGACCTAAATGTTTAGTATGAAGCCTTGGGAGAAGGTGGAAGCCTAGAGATAAAAATCTAAACTAGTAAGAAGCTAATTGGAAGGAATGAAAGCAAGGCATGGTCGGATGAAGGCAAAGAAAGGAGAACTTCATCCCTATTAATCGAATATTATGTCCAATGGGCTTTGAAGAGGCTGCCAGTGAACTTAAGAAGGGTTTTTGGTGACTCCAAAGATGGCTTTCAGAGATTACAAGCTAAAATTGTAAAGTTTAGGATTTGGAATACATTTTGTGAGTAAAAATTAGAGAATTTGGAGTAGGGTGAAGAAGTTATAGCCGTTTGAAGTTAAGGTATTAATTTAAGACATATTGTTACTCTTTTGAGGATACGAGGAGTTCTACAAAAGATTTCGAAGATTGGAAGATTTGACTGCAATGGTGATTTTAAGGCCTATATTTTTTATAAAAGTATTATTACTTTTGGAGTTTATATGAATGAGTTATAAGGAATTGAAGGCGGCACTTTCAAATCAAAGATAATAAATAAGTAGTTTTGTTTGTAGTAATGATTGGAGTCATAATTTGAGTATTCAAACGAATTCTTGGTTCAAAATTTTTGGAAAATATAAATTTTTGTGTTAAAAAGCTATACTTATAAATTTCGTGGAACTTAAACTTATATTTTGTGAGATATGGAGAAAATTGCATGCGGGTACATAAAGACAAGGGTTTGAAGCAATTATTAGGGTTTTTAAGATATCTCAAGATCCGCAATGAATTTGTAGTTAAAAATTATTGTAGAAGTTAATAAAAATACATTTGTACTTCATATAAAATTTGAGTTTGTTTGGATAGTCGAGTTAGGAGATATGAGGTGTTGAAGTTCAGAAAAATCTCCGTATAAGAGTATACAAGGTTTTAGAGGATTTTATCATATTTTGGGAGTTGTTGGTTACTTGAGGCTTGTGTATTTGATGTAATTTCTTAAAAAGAAAAAATTTGTATATAAACTTAAGGCTTTCCTTATTTTCAAGCTTGATTGAATAATTAGTGACTACTAAAAGCCTAACATTTTCTTGAGGTAAACTCTCTTTACCTCGATAGTGGATATGATATTAGTGAACGCTCAAGGGAGCCCATAAAGAATCTTGTAAATACAAAAAAGGTGGTGGAGGCTTTTCATCAATGACATTCATCAAAATCAAGATGAAAACCTTCTCTATAAAAGAAACAAGATCTAGGCAAGATAACATTCTACTTCAATCCTTGTTTCTAGCTTCTTTGAAGTTGTGACGTTGAGGAGATAGAGAACCAACAACTAGTGGATTCGACTCACGAGCCTTTATTTACTGACCTATTAGACGAGACATTATGATTGTCACAACCTTCAAGATAATGCAATTGATATAAAATCTTCAAGAATGACATGTTCTTCCTCAAATAGATGGTAAAATACGTGTTTGGTATCACGACCTTGGAAGGGACTCCCGATGTTTGGTGATTTTACTAGAGGTAGGAACAACTCCTCATGGTGTTCCAAATGTTTTATTCGAAGGAAGTTATGAAGGCCTCAACAATGATCAAATAACTGGATGGTCTTCCCACTTGATATGGAATACTATCGATGGTTGAGAGGCCCTATCAATCATCTTTGAAGAGAACAAAGATCAAAGTATGTGGCAAATATAATTCATCGCATCATAGATTTCTTCAACATATGATGAACGCTCCTCGTGGAATTCGTCCCTAGAAGGGGGAGTAATGTCATGGACATATTCATGTAAGCTAATAATTACATATATAAATAGGTAGAAGTAAGTAAAAATAGATAAAAATAAATTAGTTCTATAGTATTTTCATATTGAAGCTTCCTAAAAGCTTCATAGATATTACTTTGACTTTATAGGCGACTTTAATTGACTTTTTGGATTAAAAATATGATCAACAAGTTGGCCATGTGCCACACATGTTGTTAGCTTGAAGACCAAGCTAACTATATGGCCTATACGTAGAAAAACTTACCTTGTAAGTCAAGGCATGTATCCTACAAAGCCAACACATATTGAAGGTCCTATAGAACGTTGTCACGTAGCCCTTAGTTAGATAGTATACATAGAGACAAGAATGAAGTCTTCTTCACTCTTATCAATTCCTTTCTTGCTTCCAATCTAGTTTCAAGGGTTTCTAGTTTTCTTGGCTTTTGGCAATAGCCATTCCATTTTCTTTCTTAATATACATATCAAGTTACTTCTATTTTGTCATCTTTTTTTGAAAGAAGTCTCACTTATTTATTTATCTTTATCATGTTCTTGTCCTTGACAGACCGTCCAAACAATCTTAAATTTTATATGAAGTACTGATTTACTTTCAAAGACTACCACAAAAAAATTCAATTGTAAATTCAATACGGATCTTGAGATATCACCAAAATCCTAACAGTAGCTTTAAATCCTAGCTTACATACATCCATGTGCTAATTTCTTCATATCTCAAAAAATAAGTAGTCAAATATTATGAAATTTTGATCTATAGCTTTTTAACTTAATAACTCATATTTATGGAAATTTTTAGCTAAAAATTTATCTAAAAATTTAAGATATGTCTCCAATCATTACTATCAATAATATAACTCACTTATTCCTTTTGAATTACATGTGTTGTCTTCAATGCCCTATAAATCCTTCATCTAAATTTAGAATTTATCAAATTATATAAATAAAGAGTAGCCAAAGAAGTATCTTCTCTAATTCCAGTCATCGAACTTTCATTGCTCTCCGTATTGCATATGTTATGCTTCAAAAAGTGACAGTAGGTACAAATTTGACACCTTAACTTTGAACACATGTATCTCCATCAAAAAAACTCGAAATCATACAAAAATATTCATTCAAATTATATCCAAAACTTTGAACTTGCTAATCTTAACCTCTAAAGCTCAAATGAACTTGAAAGAGAAAGCCTTATTCCTAATAAGGCCTTAGGTAGCCTCCTTGAAGCCGATTGGGCATGGCCTTCGACCAATAGGAATGAAGATCTCTATTCCTTGCCTTCATCCAACCATGCCTTACTTTCATCCCTTCCAATAAGCCTCCTTATAGTTTAGACTTACATCTTTAGATTTCAACCATTCTTTAAGTTTTATACTAAATATCTAAATCCTACATAATATAAACACTATAATCAAAATAGATAAATCTCCAAATAAATTTTCTTATATCAATTCTCTTTAAATTTATTTATTAGCCACTCTAATCTACATCAAGACTTACAAATATATTATATGTCTTTATTAATTTTTAGATATTGTAAGTAATTATAATATGACATGTACCTCCTCCAAATTTGGACATCCTGTGGTATGTACCACGTGTTACTCCTCTTTATCCTCTTGAGATTTCTTTGAATCACTCATAGGCTCTTCTTCTTCATCTTCTTCATCTAAATATTGAGGTAAGAATTGTAACACATGAAGATTACGAAGTTCATGTTCTTTTGTGTTTTTAGAATAGATTAAGATGTCATATAGGTAATGGATAAAAAAATCATCTAAAAACTCTTAAAAGACATCATTCATTAGATGTTGAAATGCTACCGATGCATTTGTAAGTCCAAACGATATGACGTTGTATTCAAAATGTCTATACCTTGTTCAAAAAGCAACCTTTCATTCATCTTCTTTCATGTTGTATACCAGATTATATGCTCTTTGTAGATCTATTTTTGTATAGATCTTAGCTTGATTCAACTGATCAAGGAGTCCAGATATCAAAGGTAATGGATACCTATTCTTGATGGTGATTTTTTTCAGTCCTCGATAATCATCACACATTAATAATAATCCATCTTTTTTCTTCACAAATAAAATTGGAGCTCTTCCTGGAGATTTGAAATGGCATATGAAATTCTTGGCTATATTTTCTTAAATATACTCCCTGAATTTAGTTAACTCATTTTATAATAAATTATAAATTGATCCAAATAGTAGTTGTACTCTTTCTTGAAGGTCAATTGAGTAGTCATAGGAAAGTTATTCTGGAAGAAAATCCATATTTTTCTTTTCAAATACATCTTGAAAATCTTGATATTAGCTTGGAATGTCATTTGAAGTCTTTCCTCCAATAGAAAAAGGTGTGGCATAAATGACACAAGGTGATTCTTCTTTTGTAGCATGCAAGAAAGCTCTTGCACCTATAAATATAAGTTTAATTGTACTAGACTTATGACTTTCTACTTGATTAACTATGCTCTTACTTGTACTTTCAGAAAAGTCAAGACTACGAGAAGTCCAATCTATTTTAGGATTATATTTTTTTAGCCATGATAAATCTAAAATGACTAGATTAGAAAGAGATCTAATGATATTAAATATTATAAAACTACTATAACCATTAATTGCTACTTCTATAGGAAGGATTTCATGAGTAATATCTTCTAAAGACAACGGATGACCATCTATGACTTTTATATGAACAGGTTTATTTTTCTTTACTAAAAATATGCTATGTCTTTTAGTAAATTTTTCATCTAAGAAACATATTGAGGCTCTTGAATCTAACAAGACAGAGACTTTGTGATGTTTAGGATCTAAAATAATATTTATTGTAAAATAAAGAGATAGTTCTAAGGAGAGAATAGGACCTTTACTAGATATTGTATAAGGTTCCACCCACACGGTGTCGTGATGTAACACGATTAATAGGTGAAAGAGTATAGAGATTATTATAATTTTAAGAGATCTTAGTTCAAAATATTAGAAAAAATTATCTTAGAAATATAGTTAATAGTCAAAGGAGTAGAAAAATTAAAAGGTATCAATGCTGCCTTTTAGAAAGGTGACTTCTACTTACTTTGTAGTACCATAAGTAAGGCAAATCAAAGTAGATTGGAAAAATAAATGATATAGGAATCTTTAGAAGAAATTTAAGAGTAAATTCTAGAAAAAAGTTACTTAGAAAAACTAGATATTGATATCCAAAGAGGGCCGGTTATGAACTAGGATCGAAATCAGACCTTGAGGCACAAAACTGAGTCTCGACGACGACTTTGGGACTCTTTGGTAGATCGGAGAGTGGGATTTGAGAGAAGATTAGAAAGAGTTTCTATAGACATTGATTTTGGATGATTTGAAGTTGATATAAATTTGTAAGAGCTTTGCAAAGTTGAGGTTTTTTTTCGGATGACTTGGGTTTTATGAAATAAAATAGGGTTTATGTTTTGAGTGATTTCGAGAGTTTTGTTGCAGATCTATAAGTAAATTTTTTTGGGTTCATGGTTATAATTGTGTTCAATACATGTTGTGAATTTAAGCTTGATCTAACGGTTGAATTGAGAGATATTGAGGTTTAAGTGAGTCAAGGTCTCAGAAAGTAGAATTTTAGGTCTAGTGAGGGTTTTTAAGATTTCATGCAATCTACTTGTTGGATTGGAGTAAAAATTATGTGAGAAGATATTAGACTTGTTTTTCTATGTTCTTGAGAAATTTGAAACCAATCGAATGGGGCAAAGAAGAAAATTTGGCTCTGGAAGTTTGGCAATAAGATTGGAGAAGGAGGCCGGCTAACACCCAAACACATTTTTGAGATTTTCGTTAAGTTGGTAACTCCGATCCTTTTCAAAATTTTTATGCTTGTTTTGAACTTGATTTTTAAGATGTTTGCAAATTTCAAATTGAGATCGACGGTTTATATATTAGATATTGAGGTTTAAATTTGTCATAGGAATTACTAGGATTTGGAATAGGATTTGGCTAAGGTTCGGTTTAGAGTTTGGATTAGGGATTGGATTAGGTTTTAGGATTTGGATTAGGATTTAGGATTTGAATTAGGGTTTGGATTAGAGTTTGGACTAGGATTTGATTAGGGTTTGATTCAAGGTTTGGTTTAGGGTTTAGGATTTGGATTAGAGTTTAGGATTTGGTTAGGGTTTGATTTAAGGTTTGGTTTAGGATTTAAGATTTGGATTAGAGTTTAGGGTTGGATTAGGATTTGGATTAGGATTTGGATTAGGGTTTAGGATTTGGTTAGGGTTTGATTTAGGATTTAGATTAGGGTTCGGCTAGAATTTAGGATTTGATTAGGGTTTGATTTAGGATTTGGATTAGGGTTTGGTTAGGATTTGATTTAAGGTTTGGTTTAGGATTTAGGATTGGATTTAGGATTTGGTTTAGGATTTAGGGTGTGAAATAGGATTTAATTTAAGATTCATTTAGGATTTGACTTAGGATTTAGGAATTATTAGGGTTTAAGATTTAATTAGGTTTGGTCTAAAGTTGAGTGAAATTCAATAGGATATTAACTAGAATTAAATTAAGGTTGAATTGACATATATTTGAGTAAAATTTGTGATTATTCTAATATTTCTTTAAGAATTTTATTGTTTATTTGAAATTTCTTTGAGTTGTTTTGAATTTGATTACGTTTGTTTACCATTATTATAGTCTAATTATAGCATTATTAGTATTCTATTAGAATTAGGATTTTGTTATCGCAATTTCTATTCTTCCTTCTACAGTCAGGTGCCCGGAGCATTTTCAAGCAAGACTTCACACATTACGACAACGATCCCTATTATAGCTAGACAAACTCGTTTTTCAACATACTATCTTTATTGATAGCCGTACTCCTCATTTTATAGTTGCATCACTTCTTTGGGCAATATTGAGCAATGTACTTAGGTTCTCTATAATATAAGTACAATCCTTCTTGATGACGATGAGTCTTTTCTTGCTCAGTAAGAGGTTTTAAATGTACCACATTAATTTATATATCCTCTACTTTTGAATATATGTGTTAAAGAGGTGTTGGTATTACCATTGAATTATAGTAATGTTGATATCCACTTATATGGTTCTCATATTGAAATTCAAAATGATGATTGTCACACTTCACAGCAAAGTCAATTACTTGACTCAATGTTTAAGGATCACGTAAGTTGAGCATTAATTTTTTTACCTCATATTGTAATCCGTAGAGAAATTGACTAATAAGTACAGCATCATTTCACTTGATATCAATTACAAGTTGTTAAAATTATAAAGCATACAACGTTATTGATCGATTGTTTTGTTACAAAATACAGATCTTCTTGGTTACAACATGAATTACATCATGTTCTCGATACATGGATTGAAATTCTGCCAAAAAAGCCTCTAGATTATCTAATATTGGATCTTATCATTCAAGAAAAGATAAAAATCATTATAATACTAAACCTAATAGAAGCATACTAATGAATTTAACTTGCGATCCTAGAATTGAATAGCTTTGGAGTTGAGGTTCAATTACAACTTGTACTTGATTGATAAATCTTCTAAACTTTGATATGGTGCCATCAAACTTCTCGAGTAGGATAATTCTTCATTTTTTAATACTGGAAGGATGTTCCACTATAGGAAAAGGGATATGATTTGGTGCAGATGTTGTAGCAGTTTCACTCATTTTTATATCTTTACTTCCTACTAATCTTGTTGCTTCTTGTGGTGGTAGATTGAGTTGATGCATCGCAAGTATTAACTCCTTAAATTGTTCTTGCATTTATGCCATTGCACTCTTCATTTCAGTAAGTTCTGCCGTTGTCGTGTTGTGGTTTGGCTACTATATGAAAATAATGTAATTATGCATTTAATATATAATTTATTAAGTAACATGGTGAAAGCCATGTTAATAGATTTTAGTTGGTTGTAGAATATAATTTGATTATTACTTTGAAAAGAGGTTGTTTAAAAAGATTACTATAGAATTTGTATAACTTTAATTTTCTTTTGATAGTGGGTTTTAAGATTGTTTTTGGTTGATAGTAATTTCTAAATATTTAGAGTCACCTTTGTTAGACATTGGTGACATTTGAAAACTTATTTTGGTTCTTTTATTTGGTGTTTAGAGCATACATTATGTAAATCTCATAAAAAAAAGGATTGAAGAAGGATTTTGGTAGCAAAGGAAGTAATTAGGGCACCAATATAGATGAATGGAGATGAATGATGAAAATCTCCATTCCTATTGGTCAAAAATCATGACCAATGGGCTTTGAGGAGGCTGCCCGAGACCATATTAGGGATTAGGGTTAGTTTCTCGAGGCCATTCGAACTTTGAAGGCTAACTTTGAACTAGGATCAGAAGGTTTAGGTTTTTGTTTAAGGTTTTGGTGCAAGTTTTGTGTCATTTTGGGTTTTTATGAAGAAGTTATAGGCGCTCAAAGTTAAGGTGTTAGTTTTGGACCTACTATCACTCTTTTGGACATAACGCACGCGTACGGATAGCAATTGAGGATCGGCGACCATGACTGGAGAGAACACTTTTGCAGCTATACTTTTTGCATACTGCTTACTGGATTCTAAGTTGGGATGAAGGAGTTATTGGATTTTGAAGTCAGCACATGCAATCTAAGGGTAGTAAGTAAACCGATTTACTAGTGTTTGTCTCTTGAGCTATATCTTGAGCAATTTTGTGAGGTTTTGGCTCAAAATCTCAAGGAATGTGTAATTTCATGTTAATAATCTTTGTGCATAAGTTTTATGACATTTGGAGTTCGGTTTTTTGAGATATAAGGAAAATAGTTTTTAGGTGCTTGAAAATTAAGGTTTGGAGTGTCTGCTAGGGTTTCTTAGATGCCAGAAGATCGGGAGTGAATTTGCGGTTGGTTTTTTTTATGGTACAAGTTCAGGGTAAATTCTACCTATCTTGTAAATTTGAAACAAATTGAACGGTTAGATCAATAGTTATGATTTTCTAAAGTTCCAAGTGAGAAAACTCTTTGCGGAAAAAATATGTTTTGAAGGGATTTTGTTATATTTGGAGTTTTATACAAAAATAAAGGAGATTTGGAAGCCAAGAAAAGAATCATATAAAGGTTTAAGGTACAATCTCTACAGCTAGATACCCAGTGTATTCCCAGGTAGCAAATCACGCCATAGGACACTGTGATAACAATTAGAAAAGAAAAGATGTCTAATATTGCTCAAGAGAAATAGATGAGAGGACTTAAGAACAAAGAAAATACTAAGAAAAATATCGGTTTAGAAGAAGGTAATGTGCAACTTCTAATATGCTTATGTCTTATAAAAAAAAAAGGGACAATCCACTCTTAATGAAGATTAGACAAAGCTCTGATATTATAAGTGCACTCTTGTGCAACTGTTAAGGACAAGAACTTGATAAAAATAAATGAACAAGTGAGACTTTTTTCAAAGAAAGATAACTATATAGAAATAATTAAATACATATATTAAGAAAGAAATTAAAATGACTATTGCCAAAAGATAAAAAAAAAAACTAAAAATCCTTGAAACTAAATTATAAGCATGAAAAGAATTAACAAGAGTGAAGAAGGCTTCACTCTTGCCTCTATATATATTATCTACCTATGAGTTATATGGCGACGTTATATAGGACCTTCAAAAATATGTTGACTTTGTACAATATGTATCTTTACTTGCAAGGCAAGCTTTTTATGTGGGTGCCACATAGTTAGCTTGTTCCGTAAGCTATCAACATGTGTGGCACGTGGTTAACTTGTTGACCAAGTTTCTAACCTACCAATCAAGTATAAATACATGTGACATCAAAGTAGCATCTATCAAGCTTCTAGGAAGCTTCTTTAAAAGATATTATGAAATTAATCTACTTTTACTTACTTCTACCTATTCATAATACCTAGATAATAATTACAATAAATATATGTTTGTGACATCTAGTTATAATAAAATTCTACAAGTCCTTGAAGCTCTCTCCATTCGTAAATCAATTTTCAACTAGATTCTAGATTCAAAAGTATGTAGGTATTTTTTGAAGGATTATTTTGCTTTTTGGGAATTTGACTATATCCATACATCCATGGTTACATCTTTGGATAGTAATTCTCATATAATTACAAGCAATGGCATAATTGATCTATTTCTATCTAACAGTGTCGTATTGTAAATACTTATAGTATGTAAAAATTAGTTAGAACATATTATATATTAATAAATCTAGATGTATGTTAGAGTGGTTAGAAGATTAAATTGAAAAGAGTTGGTATAAGAAACTTTACTTTGTTTTATTACTTGTTTAGATTTTGATATTAAAAATATATATATATATATATATATATATATATATAGGACTTAAATATTTAATATAAAGCTTAAGAGAAGGTTGGGCCTAAAGAAAAAAATCTTAACTAATAGGAGGCTTAGAGGGAGGGATGAAATGAAGGCATGGTTGGATGAAAGCAAGGAATGAAAAACTTCATTCCTATTGGTCGAAGGCCATGCCCAATGGGCTTCAAGGAGGCTGCCCGAGGCCTTATTAGGAATTAGGATTCCTCTTTCAAGGACATTTGGAGATTATAAGCTAGATTTCTAAAGTTTAGGATTTGAGATACAATTTGTGTGCAAAAATTAGAGGATTTGGAGTTAAGATGAAGAAGCTATAGCCGTTTGAAGTTAAGGTGTTAATTTAAGACATATTGTTACTCTTTTGAGGATACAAGGAGTTCTGCAGCAGCTTTTGAAGATCAGAAGGTACAAAAAGAACGGAAATTTTAAGACCTACATCTTTTATAAAAGCATTATTACTTTTGAAGTTCATATAAAGAAGTTATAAGGAATTGAAGGCGGCACTTTCAAATCAAAGGCAGTAAGTAAGCAGTTTTGTTTGTAGTAATGGTTGGAATCATAACTTGAGTATTCGGACGAATTTATGGCTCAAACTTTTTGGAAAATATAAATTTTTGTGTTAAGAAGCTATATATACAAATTTCTTGGCATTTAAGCTTATATTTTGTGAAATATGAAGAAAATTGGACACGGATGTATAAAGACAAGGGTTTGAAGCAATTTTTAGGGTTTTCAAGATATCTCAAGTTCTGCAATGAATTTGCAATTGAAATTTGTTGTAGATGTTAATAAAAATACATCACTACCTCATGTAAAATTTGAGTTTTTTTGGACAGTCGAGTTAAGAGATATGAGGTGTTGAAGTTTGGAAAAATCTCCACATAAGAATATACAAGGTTTTAGAGGATTTTATCATATTTTGGATGTTGTTGGTTACTTGAGGCTTGTGTATTTGGTTTAATTGCTCAAAAGGGGAAAATTTATATATAAACTTAGGGCTTTCCTTATTTTCAAGCTTGATTAAATAATTAGTGACAACCAGAAGTCCAGCGTTTTCTTGAGGCAAACTCTCTCTACCCTGACAATGATGAAATAAAGACATTAAAAGATATTTACTATGTACTTAGACTGTATTAAAATATCTTATTAGTAGGTCAAATATCTGACCTCAAAAATCTATGTATATTTTCTCTAACAAAATGTCATATTATATCAATACAAAAATCACACCATATTGTAGCAAAAGGATTATAAGATAAATATAATGGCCTATACAAACTTGATTACTTTACAAACAAACTCAATAGCTCTTTCTCACATCTATTACAAACTCAATATACCAAAATAGTCTTTTATACGGGCATCTTTTTTACTTGCTCTTATCCATACAGATGTTTATGGCCGTCTTTTTGTAAAATCTTTCATACAAAATCACTATTTCTTACTTCTTGTAATTGATTATAGTCATTTTTCATAGATTTATTTTATGAAAATAAAGAATCAAATTATAATTATATTCTAATATTTTCATAATATAATAAAAAAAAATAAACATCACACTACATCTTTATGTACGATTTGAATATGGTGGAGAATTTAGCTTTGTAGAATTTGATTGATATCTTCAAATGCATGGAATCTTAGAACAATTCAGTATTACTCAAACATCACAATAAAATGAGATCTTTGAAAGAAAGAATCACTTTGTTCTTAATCAAGTTTTTGCTATGCTTCTTAGTAAGCATGTGCTTACTTTTTTTTGAGCCAAAGCAACCAACGCGGTTATATAACTCATGAATTCTACTCCCATCAAGTCCAATGACTAAAGACTCTTTACAAAGTATTCACAAGTAAGCAACCAAACATCAATAAGATCATGATTTTTGGCTACATTTATTTTTTATATTGAGATCAAACACTATAATACAAACTACATGCTCAATCTACCTAGGGAATTTACCTAGACTTAGATGACATCTCCAAAGACTATAGAGTTTATCTTATAGATTTTTAAAAAAGTTTAAATTATATGCAATGTCTCATTTGACAAAGATAATTTTTTCACTCAAGATTCTAAATCACAAACCAATGCCTTATGTGCTTCTAAACCATTATCAACTAACCATTAGTATAACAACATCAAAATTTATATCAATGCTTAAAATCTATATCAAGACTAGCAATTTCTTTTGTCTCATCTAAATTCTAATATGGAAGAACTATCCAAAATTGAAACTCAAGTTCTTCGCAACATAGATATTTCTTCAAAAGATTATTATCTAAATGGAATATCTTTTTGTGAAAATTCACAGCCAGTAGCAAATTTCATACTTTATTTATGTAATTTTAATACAATAGATGGGTCACTCACTTTTGAAGCAATCAATAATATATCTTCATATGCAGAAAAAAATACTGATACAGCTCAATGAGAACAACCTCATTTCTTTACACCTTCTAAAATATTGGTTAAAAATTATAACACAACAAAATGTCCAACTTGACTACATGATTATTTTTACAATTTTTTAGACCTTTCTATTAAACCAAAATCATATGATGAAGCACCTCAAGATAAAGAATGGAGAAATTTAATGATTTATGAGATAAAATATATTCATAATAATAAGACATGATCAATCATTATTCTTCCTTAAAGATACTAAGCTATATCAAGAAAGTAGGTGTATAAAGCAAAAATAAAAATTGGTGGTACTCTACAAAAAAAAAAAAATCATAACTAGTGGTTCATGGTTTTGAACAACAAGAAGGCATTCACTATGAAGAAACTTTTGCTCTAATAGTCAAATAGGGCACTATACAAATTTTCTTTGCAATATTTATACAAAAAAATGACAATTATATAACATGGACATCAAGATTGTTTTTTTCTATGATGATCTCAAATAAGAAGTCTACATTACATAACCTCAAGGCTTTTTAATTAAAGGGCAAGAACACCTAGTATGTAAATTATACAAAGCTCTTTATTGACTAAAATAAGAATCAAAGATATGGTATGACAAAGTCAATTCCTTTCTTTGAATTCAAGAATTTAAAAAATGAAAAGGTGACTACAATCTTTATATTATTCACCATCATGAAAAAAATACTACTTCTAATTTTCTATGTAGATGATTTTTTCTATATAAAAAAATTACATCAGATGAATCACACAATTTAAATCACTATTTGAATCAAAATTTGAGATGTCGAAATTAAGAAAAAATGATATGATACTCTATCTCAAGACTAAAATAATCAAAGTGCCAAAAGAACTTTTTATTATACAATGAAATTATGCATTACAAGTAATTTGTCACTTTGGCCTTCAAGGATGTTAATCTATCTCAACTTCTATGATTGGAAGACTAAAGCTCACTCTTGATATGAATAAAGCCACTATTAATCTTACTTATTATCAATCTATAGTTTATAAATTTATTTTTATTTGATCACTCTTAACTTAATATTTCATATTTTACTGGGATTATTAATTATTTTATGATGAAACCACAAATACCACATTTCACAATAGCAAAAAGAATTTTAAGGTATATTTCAAGAACGTTGGATTATGAATACTCTACTATATAAATTCATCAATAATACAATCAAGCTATGTAGATACAAATTGGAAAAGAGACCTAACTAATGGTCAATTAATAATGGATTTTATTTTTAAATTAGAGTCGAATTCAATTACTTGGCTCTCAAAGAATCAAACCATTGTTGCCTTCTCATCTTTAAAAGTAGAATATTGAAACAAGAATAATATATCTTGACAGTCTAAGAGTTTTTTTATCCACAGCCATATAAAACCTTATCACAAAATAGAACAAAATGGACCAAAACAAAATTGAGAAAAATTCAAAAGAATAGAACTTGAAAGATAAAACAATCTAAATAAAAATAGAAAAAAATAAAATTGAATTCGAAGGTGCAAAATCAAATTGAATTGGAAGCCATCACTAAGATTGTAATTTTGATATTGTATATCACCTACCTTCAGCCGATCGCTAACCATCTTGAAATAAGCATCCCAATATGTAACTTCCTTCCATTCTGCTTCTTTAGTTATGTTTGAAATAATACTATTAATAGAAGAAATTTCTACCTTATCTCTAAATTTGGCCTTCAAGTCTAGTCTCTGCAATAAGCTATTTGATATAGTATGTTGTTGCATTTGCTAAAATTCAAGATGGATATTAAAAAGCTGCAATTGTTCTTTCCAACAATGATATAGTGATTTCATATTTTTTAAATACAAATTGTATAGCAAGGATCAATGGTTGGTCCAAACAACAACTAGCTTTCTCAATAGATAGTGTCGCCACACCTTTGTGGCATGTGAGAATCACTAATTATTTTTAATATGCAGAGAATCACTAATTATTTTTTATATATAGAGTAATTGTACTTTGTCTTTTGAAGCTTGTGTGATTTATATGCCATAGATTGAAGGCCTTTACCAAAGTCTTGTTCAATAACAAAGTTGGAAGCATCAATGTCAAGTGTAAAAGAAAAATTAGAATCATACGGTTGCAATATTGAAGCAATAATGAGTACTTCTTTCAACCTATCAAAGGCGCTTTGTTGCTTCAATTTTCATTCAAATGAAGCATTTTTCTCCAATAGATTTATCAATGAAGTAATAATATGCACAAATTATCAAATAAAATAATGATAATATCTAACAAGGCTTAAAAATCAGTAGACTTCACAAGCATCTTTGGAGGTTGGCTAATCCTCTACTACTTTCACCTTATCCTATTCCATGCGCATACCTTCAAAAGACACCACATGCTTCAAAAAAATGACTTCCGACTTTCAAAGTTCATATTTTGATTGCTTGCAATAGAAGTGACTAATTTGTAGCTGATACAACACTTCTTGTAGGTGTTGCTCATGCTCCTAAAGGATTTTACTATATACAAGGATATCATTAATGAAGACAACTATATACTTATTCAAAAGGTCCCAAAACAATATGTTCATGTGATCTATGAAAGAAGCTAGAGCATTGGTGAGGCCAATAGATAAAACAAGCCATTCAAAATGTTTATAGTGCATACAAAATGCCTTCTTTTCAATATCTTCTTTTGTAATAGGTTTTTATCAATATCCTCTCTAAAGATCTAATTTTTTAAAGATGATCGTATTTTAAAGTTGGTCAATAAGATCAACCATGAATGAAAATAGATATGTATTTTTAATAGTTTGCTTATTGAAGCCTCAATAATCAATGCAAAGGCAAAATCCACCATCTTTCTTGAGTGCAAAGAGTACAAGTGCTTCCCATAGTGATGAACTTTCTCAAATGAGGCTCTTTTTTAAGAATTTATCCAATGTTTTCTACAACTCTTCAAGTTCATTTGGTGCTAGGTGATAAATTGGCCAACTTGATAGTTTGGCTCAAAGCAATAATTCTATTTGTAATGGAGCACTTTGTTTAGGAAGCATGCTACTATGTAGATTGGTTGGAAATACATTCCAATATTCTTATATGAGTTGTTGTGTCCATTCTATTCCTTTGACTGTCTATTCTACTACTCATGCAAGATTTAGAACCACCATATATATATATATATATATATATATATATATTGGTTGTTTATGCTCTATTTTCTTCTTCATAAAGGTCATCCCTATAAATAAGATTTGATTGGAGTTTTTTTTTTGTCTTCACTTAATGCGTAGATAAGAAGAGTTACCTTGCATCCACCATCTTTAAAAGAGATTGTTCTTACTATCTAATGAACTTGCCTATTTTTCACCTCCAACCATGGCATACTAAAGATAACATCATATTTTAACTTTATTACCTTGAATCTCTTTCTTAGGAGTTAGGTGTCAATCAACTTCAAGGTTCTTTCTTTACATGTCTCACTTAATATGTTCTTTCAATTATCTGTAAGGTATATACTCTCTCTCTTGATTACCTTAGTTTTAATTCCAATCAATCAATAATTTTAGTCAAGATATAATTTTTTGTAGAGCTATAAGCTACAAGTACTCAATATGAATGTCCTCTTAGTAGTTCTATTAGATGCATCAATAGAATTTTTTTATAGTTTTTTGAGGCTATGGTATTTATCTCTAAGAGATAATAGCTATCTCTAGTATTGACCCTTGACACCTTTACTAGGAAGCCTCATTTTCCTACTCTATTTCATTATTAACTTGATGAGACTCAACACTATGAACCTATTGAAGTAATACAATAAGCAAGATACAAGTAAGTAAAAATCAACAAGGTTGTATACAAGAGAAGTATAGAATAAGATACCTCTTACTTCCAACATCCTATATTTATAGGTGGTAGTTGGTAACCAATGAGGCAACTTCCATCTTTTTGATATTATATCCATTTTTACTTCATTCAACTAAACCCTAAGTTTTTTCTTAACCTAGCCGCTACCTAAATCCTAGCCACTACCTTAGTTATTTTTCTTCACCTTTTTACTACCGTTTCACCATTAGCAACTTACTTAAGATAATACTTACTTATTTTATCATATCTATGATAATACTTATTTACTTTAACACTTTCACTTTGCTATTGGTCAAAGGCTATTAATCCTAGTATCTTTGTTAACTTTTGATGCCTATCCTTCATTAGTGCTTTTGTGAGCAAATCAGCAAGCATGTCTTCTATTGCATAATACTTCATATCAATCACTCTCATTTTAATTTT
The DNA here is from genome assembly GCF_059467195.1 of Physcomitrium patens. NCBI lineage: Eukaryota > Viridiplantae > Streptophyta > Bryopsida > Funariales > Funariaceae > Physcomitrium > Physcomitrium patens. The sequence goes on along the minus strand of NC_143431.1, from coordinate 6,584,601 downwards.
CTCTCTTATAAAGTAATGTTGAATGTTAATGTATTTGGTTCTTGAGTGATGCTTTAGATTCTTTGTAAAAATAAGACATCTTTGGTTATCATACTTCATGAGAGTTTCTTCTATTTGTACAAGTCCAATGTCTTCTAAAATTTGTCTTAGCCAAATTGCCATTGTATCATGACTTGCTGATATGTATTCTGCCTCCATTGTAGACCTTATAATTGTTGATTATCTCTTACAATTCCATGAGATTTCTCCCACTCCAACAAAGAACACATATCCTATTGTTGATCTTCTATCATTTGCATCTCCAACCTAATCCACATCATAATAACCATGTCATACAACATTACTCCTTCTAAGACATAATTTGAAGTTTAAAGTATCTTTTAAGTACTTCATGATCCTTTTGCTGGTTTTCCAATGGATTGGTCAAATCTTTGACATGTGTTGATTCACAACCCTCACCACATATGCAAGATCCATCCTTGTGCCAATCATTGCATACATGACTGAGCTTACTACTGTCTTATATAGAATATTTTTCATTTTATCTTCAACCTTAATAAATTCTTCATTTGTGAGCTTTTTCAACTTCAAGTTAGCTTTCAAAGGTATTCCAATGGCCTTGTAATCCTCTATATTGAATTGTTTCAATACCTCTTCAATGTATTTACTTTGGCTCATTATAATAGTCTTGTTACCACAATCTCTTACAAATTCTACTCTTAAATAATAGTAGAGTTCTCCCAAGTCACTCATCTCATACTCTTCTTTTAATTTTATCTTCAATCAATCCATCTTCTTTATGGTATTATTTAATATGATCAAATCATCAACATAGAGGATGATAATCAATAAGAATTCATTTGATTGCATCACATATAAAGAATGATCAGCCTCACTTCTTATAAATCCCTCATTCAAAAAAAATATGTCAATACATTGGTACCATGTCCTTCGTGATTATTTTAATCCAAATATGAATTTCTTCAACTTACAAACAAGGTGTTGTTTACCATCTTCAAAAAATCCTTGAGAGATTGGTCTATGTAGATGTCTTCTTCCAACTTTCCATTCAAGAAAGCCATCTTCACATGTATTTGAAGTATTTCTAGATCCATTGTTGTGCCAATTGCTTAAATAGTTCTAATAGTGGTGAATTTGGCCATATTGTCATGTTGTGGTTTTGCTACTATATGAAAATAATGTAATTATGTACTTAATATATAATTTATTAAGTAACATGGTGAAAGCCATTTTAGTAGATTTTAGTTTGTTGTAGAATATAATTTGATTATTACCTTGAGAAGAGGTTGTTTAAAAAGATTACTATAGAATTTTTATAACTTTAATTTCCATTTTGATAGTGGCTTTTAAGATTGGTTTGAATTGATAGTAACTTCTAAATATTTAGAGTCACCTTTGTTAGACATTGGTGACCTTTGAAAACTTTTTTTGGTTCTTTTATTTGGTGTTTAGAGCATAAATTATGTAAATCTTATAAGAAAAAGAATTAAAGAAGGGTATTGGTAGCAAAGGGAGTAATTAGGGCACCAATATAGATGAATAGAGATGGATGACGAAAATCTCCACTCCTATTGATCAAAAATCATGACCAATGGACTTTGAGGAGGCTGCCTGAGGCCATATTAGATATTAGGGTTAGTTTCTTGGATCCATTTGAACTTTGAAGGTTAGGGTCAGCAAGTTTAGGTTTTTGGCTATGGTTTTGGTACAAATATTGTATGATTTGGAGTTTTTATGAAGGAGATATAGGCGCTCAAAGTTAAGGTATTGATTTGGAAGCTACTATCACTCTTTTTAATATAATGCATGCATACATAAAGAAATTGAGGATCGGCAATTGCGACTAGAGAGAGCACTTTTGCGGCTACACTTTTTGCATACTACTTACTAGATTCTAAATTGAAGTAAAGGAATTATTGGATTTTGAGGTCAGCATATGCAATCTAAGGGTAGTAAGTGACCCGATTTACTACTGGTTGTGTCTTGAGCTATATCTTAAACAATTTGACAAGGTTTTAGCTCAAAATTTCAAGAAATCTGTATATTCATATTAGTAAACTTTATACATAAGTTTGATGATATTTGAGTATTGGTTTCTTGAGATATTAAGAAAATAGTGCTCAAGTGCTTATAAATTAGGGTTCAAAGTGTCTGCTAGGATTTCTTAGATGCTAGAAGTTCAGGAGTGAATTTATAGTTGGTTTTTTTTTGTAATAAAATTTAAGGGTGAATTCTACCTATTCTATAAATTTTAGACAAACTAAATAGTTAGATCAAGTGTTATGAATTTCTAAAGTTTGGAAAAAGAAACTCGTTTGTGGAAAGAATATATTTTGAAGGGATTTTGTTATATTTTGAATTTTATGCAAAATAAAGGAATTTTGAAAGCTAAGAAAAGATTCATATAAAGGTTAAACTAAACTCTCTATAGCTAGATATCTAGTATATTCTTAGATAGCAAATCACTCCATACCACAATGGGAGCAAATGTCTCATCAAAATCAATACTAACAACTTGTAAGTAGCATTTGGCAATTAATCTTACCTTGTATCTCACAACATTATCTACTGCATCCTTCTTGGTTCTAAACATCCATTTACAACTGATTGAAGATTGATTTGGAAGAAGTTGAATCAATTTCCATATTCCACTGTCTATGAGTGATTTGTATTCATCTTCCATGACCTTCTCCTATTTCATTGTATTTATGGACTTTATTGCATCACACAAATTCAATGTATCAGCAAGAAGTACAACATTTGCATGTTCTTTACTCACTTGAGGAAAAATGTGGTTTTTCTATTATTCACCAAATTATTTTTTATCTCTCAAAAGATATCTCTTTTCATTTGAAGAAGATTCATCTTATTGCACTCCATGCTTGCTTCCAAGCTTCTTCTTTCTTAAACATTATCTTTTTTCACTCAAAGGCTAATACTTCTTATCATCATTATTATCTTCTTTCTTTGCTGAAATTGAAGATGTGTCCACAAACACACTATTACTCCAACTTGGATACATCTCTAAGTATTCACAAACACTTTTATCTTCCAAAAATTCTACATCATAACTTTTGATGATCTTCTTGGTATTCAAAACCATTAGCCTATATGACTTGGTACTTTCACAATATCCAACAAACTTACATTTTGTAACTTTTTCATCAAATTTGGACCTCATATAATCTAATATCTTTGCATAGGCAATGCATCTAAAAGTCCTCATGTAAGAAACAGAAGGTTTTCTCCCACTCCAAGTTTCTTCGAGAGTTTTTTATATAGGTGCACTTGTAGGGCACCTATTTCTTGTATACACTATTGTTATCATGGCTTCTATCCAATAATCAAATTCAAGGTTTTATGCATATAGCATACACTTTGCTATCTCTACGATGGTGTAATTTATTCTTTCAACAATTTCATTTTGTTGTGCAATGTATGAATTAGAAGTTTATCTTATAATGCCTTGAATCTTCAAAAATTTATCAAAATGCTTTGACATGTATTCACCTCCATTGTCCATATACAACACCTTGATCTTGCAATTACATTGCTTTTTACAAGTGCCTTAAACTCCTTGAATCTAGAAAAGCACTTACTCTTATATTTCATGATGTAAATGCACATCTTCTTTGAAAAATCATCAATAAATGTAATAAAATATCGTGCTCTTCCTATTGGTGGTATCTTTATAGGTCTAAAAACATCCAAATGTACAATCTCCAACAACTTGCTAGTATATGTTGTCACTCTACTTGGAAATGAGGCCTTTTATTGTTTGCCTTGAATACAACCTTCATAAGCAAGTGTATTGGCATTGTAGCTAAATTGACCAAGATCCATGCCACTTACCATGGATTGGAGTTTCTTCATGCTCTTAGCATTCAAATAATCAAGACGTCGATGCCAAATGCCAAACTTATCTTGATTAAGTGGAAACTCAAAAAATATGGCCACTTCAACTCTATTCACCATCTTATACTTCATGAATTAAAGGTTTCCAATTCTAAAGCCCTTGGCAACATCATCTCTATCCAATATCTTTATAAAGTACTCATTTTTAATAAATTATACCTTACAACTATATGAAACTAATTTATTCACCAAAAAGATGTTTTTCTTGATCTTGTAAACATGCAAGACATCCTTCAATCTGGTCCTCCTCGTTTGTCCTCTCACAAAAATCTCCACTATAATGGAGCCTATTCCAATAGCTTGTACCATGCCATTGTCTTCCAAAAAGACATTTGTTGCTGAAATTTGTTCATAAGTGTTAAATGAATACTTGTATGGTGTCATGTACTTAGTGGCACCTCAGTCAACAATCCACTTGAATATGGCAAACATGGAAGTGCCTTCACTTGCCATGAATACAAAATAATCTCTTCCAAATTACTCATATACATTATTAGTACTTTCTCTATCTCACTTTTGGCCTTGTAGCAATTTTGTATAAAATAACCTGATTTTCCACAAATAAAGCAAGTTTTGACATTATCTCATTGATATAAAAGATTGCCCTTGCTTTGACATAAGTAGAGTGTTGAATCTTCACTTTGAAGCTCTTTTTCATTCCTCTAGGTTACTTTATTGACGAGTCTGGTCGTCACGTAGTCTATTGTAAGTTCTTTCAACTTAATGGACTCCCAATGTCACAATGAGGTAGTTGTAGGACTTATGAAGAATCATCAGCAAGGTCATGACAATATTACCTTCTTCTAAAGGCTTTTCAACAATTCTTAATTGATTTGCAAGAGCCTTTATCTTATTAACATGAACCATGAAATATTCATCTTCTTCTATTTTACAAGTGAAGAACTTCCTGCTTGTGAAGATGATGTTAGATAAGTTCTTATTCTCATATATGTTATAAAGAATCTTCTATGTTTTTGCTGGTCCTTTGCAAGAGATGATGTAAGAAAAATTGGCTTCATCCAAATTAGTGGAAATTATGCCAAAAGCCTTCTTTTCACGTCTTTTGAAGTCCTTCCTCTCCTTAGCATCTGCATGTATGCTTGGAGCCTCTTCACTTTCATCTACAATATTCTAAAGGTCCAAAGACACCAACAAAAGTTCCATTTGACCTTCCAATGGTAAAAATTCTCTCTTCTAAACTTCACAATTACTTTCAAATCTTCACCTTGATTAGAGGCCATGTCTAAAAAGAGCTCTATTAAAAAATATCAAGAAAATGAGTCATTGTGAGCTTGAAATCATCAAAACAATTTAATACTAGCAAAATCTCAAAATGCCTTCTTGTGAACAAATGAATGTTTTCTCACTCAAAATACTCACAATTCAAGCTCTGAAGCTTTTAATAAGTATATATATTCTTATAAACCTCACTATCAAGAGCTCTCACTCTTTTGAATCAACTATTTCACTATACATACAAGGTAAGTAAAACAACATGAGCAAAAAAAAGATACTATCAAGGCCTTTTTATAACATCTTAAAGTCTCAATCTTAAAAGATAAGAATCTACAAAGCAATATTAGAGATTTATAAGGTCAAAAGCAGCACATCTTCATATCCAAAACATAAGTTTCAATCTTAAAAATTCTAATATTAGCAAATACTATAAGACCTATTCTAGACAAATACAACCACAAGATAATGGCGCTAACTTACTTGAATGGCATAACAAAGTGTGAATGGGCCCATAACCTATTGAAGTAATATAATAAGCAAGATATAAGTAAGTAAAAATCAGTAAGGTTGCACACAAGAAAAGTGTGAAATGAGATACCTGCCACTTCCAACACTCTTTACTTATAGGTGGTGGTTGCTAATCAATGATGTAACTTCCATCTTTTTATATTACATCTATTTCTACTTCATCCAACTAAATCCTAGGTTCTTCGTTAACCTAGCTGCCACTTAAACCTTAGTCGCCACCTTAATTACATCTCTTCATCTTTTTATTGCCGTTTAACCATTAGCAACTTACTTAAGATAATACTTACTTACTTTACCATGCATATGGTAATATTTATTTACTTTAATAAAATCCACTTTATTTTATTGGTGATTGAATTTTGATGTTTTAGACAATCTCTAATCTGATGGCTTGGCTATTGATAATAAAAATACAATTTTTTTTGCACCAATATTTGTTGTCTTTGTAGTGTTAATGATCCTTGTAGGGCATCAATCTCTAGTGGCATTGGTTGTTGTGCCATAGTATTAGATAACAACATAAGACTTCATGTAACACAGAGCATATTGTTGGACTCCATTATTATAATGCCTTCTCACCTTCCGATTGACTTCTTAGGAAGAACTCATGATAGCCTCAAGACAATATCATGTGTAACCACAATAATTGACCTCAAACTAGATGATGGCTATCAACACACTACCAAAGAATAATCTAACATTTGCTCTATTATTAATAAAACAAGACCAGTTTATCTTAAGCGTCTAAGACTCTTCTAATCCATAGCCAAGTAAAACCTCATTACAAAGTAGGACAAATGGACCAAAACTCAATTGAATAGAACTCAACAGAATAGGATACAAAAGACAAAATTATGTAAATAAAAATAGAATAAAACAAAACTAAGCATAAAGGTGTAAAACCAAACTTTATTAACAGAAAAGGTCCAAAGCTATACCAGATCAAATACCTAGAAGGCCTTGCCTACTCCTATTTATACTTTGTTCTACCACCTTGGACTTTTTAGAATGTTTCTTGATAATAGATCCTACTTAGATAATTACCTTAAATTCCTTCTAAAAGATTCTATAGTAGATTCTACGTACATAACCACCTTAAGCTCTTTCTAGAATGTTCTATGGTAGGTCCTATATAGTCCACTAATCTAACTCCAATTCTAGAAACTTCCATAACTTTTAAAATATATTTCCAATTATCTAGTCTTATGTGTGAATAATATAAATATCTTATCTATAATCTATTACAAATATATATATAGGCTTGTCCATAGCATCCAAAAAAGTAGCATGGTTGAACAAATTTGCATGTGATTTTAAACTTCAAATCAAAAAATCAATTCCAATATATTGTGACAATGAAGAAAGTATCAAAATAGTAACAAATCCAAATATCAACCTAAAAACAAAGTATATAGCCACACATTATTATTTCACAAGAGAAAAAATAAAAACAAAAGAGATTAAATTAATCTATGTGCCTTTTCTTGAGCAAATAATTGACAACCTCACCAAATCCTTGGAATGTGATCTATTTGATAAATTTAAATCAAGATTGAATATCATTCCTTTAGGAGGAGCACAATCCTGACAAAACTACTCTTTTTTCATTTTCTCTCTCCATAGCTCTTTTTTCATTTTCTCTCTCCATAGCTCATAGTTACAGGCATCAATTAGCACATCCAACTCAATAGAAAATAAATTATCACTTTATCCTCTCTCACATACTACACCTTCCTTAAAATCAAGTAACTATTTTTTTCCAAGTATGAGACTCTACCCTCAATGATGAAATGAACCTTGAACATCTAAAAACAATCAAAATAAATTCCTTCACAAGCTAGAGTCACAGAGTACACATAGTTTCTTAGTAAGTACCAAAATTGATGATTTCGTAGTGAAGGGGGTGTTAGAATATCAATCCCTACTTCATCATCTAACGATGAATATTCTATGGATGACCTGAGATCCGACATTTGTGCCGAATGCTCAGATCTCTATACACATGTACTTAAGCCTGTGCTAGCTCAGTCTTGCTGAAAGTAAGTAAGCCCCTTTCTGTTTTGTTCTTTCATTTATTGTTCTCTCAGGTTACAAGGTTTGTGGAAATCTTCCCATCATCAACCTCCAGGGCTTCGTTGCAACTCACAGCTGAATCAACTGGAAAACATGCAAATGCATCATGTTAATAAATCTCCACTGCCATTGAAATAAGTTCCCGACAGCATGACAATCATCGCACATGACTAAATTGAAATCTCAATTGATGTCTACATTCATTGGGTATTGAGGTGGAAAATTGTTTCGACCCTACTCGAGAGGGAGTAGTTACACAGGAGCTCCCTAACTGATGAAAAGGAGCCTCTTGCATTGTTCACAACACCTGCCGCCAGTAGATCTAGATCCTTGACGCTAAATAAATACGTCATGGTATCCACATTATGTACTTACGTAATTTGAGTGTGAAGAAATCAACACCTCTCTTAAAAAAGTTGAATGCGGGAGAGATTAAATCTCACTACTACGTGAAAAACTAGTACTGTCATCATTGACATGCCCTTCATTTAAGAAGCTTCCAAGGAGAAGAAAACATATTCGGCGAACCTCCAGAGAAGAACAAACTGAATTTTTTCCTCACCTCAAGCGTAGCATGAACAGTTCACGCCTTCTGCTGCTTCGACTCTCCAATGTTAAACTCCAATCCCTTGAATGGTCACAGAGATCTGCCAAGCCTCACTGTAAGAGGGTGGCCAGTAAATTGCCAGATATAAAAACCCACACAACTGTCTACCTTGCTCAACAAAGGAACACGCAATGTCTGCTAAGGCTGTTCCTCACTGTCAATGCCATATAGAAACTCACATTGCGAGACGGGCTTCGCATCGCCTTCAGTAACATGGACATGTTACGCTTCCACTGCTTTAAGATAACTGCCATCATTCTCCCTTCCTTAAAGGTGAGTAATGCTTATCCATGGGAAACACGGTAAGGCAGCCCGCAGCTCTGCATCGATCACAACATTGCTGTTTCTCTAGTAGATTTTGCAATGCTGGTGCATTTTTCGTTTACTTGTTTTGCATTCGGGGCTTCTTGGCATGACTTGAAAGCATTCTGTGGGTGCTCCGGTTTATGTGCTGTAGTACAACTGCTACCCAGAAATGAATCCCGCGTGGCAAACTGCATAATTACTGCCCGGTTTAGGTAACCATTGTGGAATGAACTGGCACGTCATCACATATGCTAAAAATACTGTAGACGTGTGAGAGTCGGTGAGCGGTTTCCTGACGTTATAAAATTCACTTGGTTTTCTTCTCGTTCCGGATTAACTATCGTTGAAAGTTGAACGGTAACTTTGTTGGGTTCGTTAGGGTTACGTCCTAGGTGCGTCGTCGAAGATATGCCGGTGGATTTGGTAATGAGTCAGGTGCAAGTTTTTGCTGATTGAGGTCGACTATCTGTAATCCTGAAATTGTTATTGAAATTGGAGCTGAGGATGCTACAGAGGGCGTGAGAGTCGTAGATGCCCGAGTTTATTGCAATCTTTTGTTGTGCAGTAACCTAGAATTCGCAGTCTTTTGGACTTAGGGTTTTGGGTTATTGTTGAGTTGGTAGTGATTGCAGTGCTGAGGCAGTGCGAGTGATTTGGAAGTAGATTGTTGTCACGATGGGGAAAAAGGGTAAGGGACGCAAGAGAAGGGAAGCCAACTTCAAAGCGTCGCATCCCGATGCGATGCCTCGTCTTGCCCCGCCTCCTGATTTAAAGGATATTAACGCGGTTCCTGCGAAACTGAGGAAAATTATGCAGTTCAAAGAAATCGGGAATCTGGGTAGGTGCAATTGTGTTTGCGAGCTATTTCTTATGAAATGCGTGAATTGAAATTAGACAATTGTATAGTTGCACCTTGAAATTAGGCCTCTTGCAGTGTCCAAATATGAGAATCTGCGCCTTTGACTGCCCCGAGTTGCTTACACGTTAAGCTGGTGTTATATGAGATATTCTAGATTTCTCATTTTCTTCGATTGCGATAATTTCTTCACACTCTGTTTCCAAGTGATGAATTACGGCGCTGATTTACTGAGACTGGTGTCTGTAGCGACTGCAATTTTTGAGTCCACGAGCCCTAGGCTGCATAAACACTATATCTTTGACGTGACTGAGCTGGTGTTTTGTTGTTATTATTATTGTGGTCAGTCAACAAACATTCTGGAGCTACTATCGGTCACAGCAAGAATCAAGGAAAGGTCAGCATTGCATCCTTTTGGTTCTCTTGCATTGTGGATTTTTATGTAAACTATTAGAGCAGACAAATGGAGTGCGAACCAGTGTAATTTATATGCTTGTTGACAATTACGTGCACAAATATGAAATTGGAGCACCAGCATTAGATGGGGTTTGGGATATGGACTAGTAAAAGGCAAGTTTTAGAAATCCTCTCTGATCTCAAGTTACTGCTCTCTTCTCTTCTTGTAGTGAGTTTGAGGAGGCTGAATGACAGATTTCTAAACGAAACGACCTGGATTTTTCCTTAAGCTTTGGAATACTGCTTCATCTGTGTTCATCGCGATGTGTGAAGTTTACGAAGTATCTATTTAGTGCAGGATTTTAAAGACTCTAAAGAGAAGAAAGTAGGAGCACCAGGAACAAAAGTTGATGATAAAAAAGCAGCACCAGCATCAAACAATCCTACACAAGGAACAGTAAATGGAGAAGCAGCCGAGGAAACCCCCAAACCTTTGAGTAAGAGAAAGCGAGAACACGAGGAGCTACTACAGCTTGCTGAGAAGATCAAAGCTCCCTCAGCTCGAGCAGGAATAAGTGAGAAGAGGAAAAAGTAAGAGATCTTCTAATCTTAGTTTCTGATTAGAAGGTTCTCAACCCAGAAAGTGAGCTATGAAATTGATGCAACTTGGCTTGGTAATGATGAGTGGGTGATGTCGCAGACTCCATGAGCCTTGCAGCATTGATTTGCTGTGCGAATAACAGGTTGTCTTAGTGGGCTTGCTTCTTGAACGACTTGGAATATTTCAATTTTGACCTATTGGGGAGTTCGTTTTGCATCTGAGCAGATACTTAGAAGAAAAAAAGAAGAAGAAGCTAAAGAATTCGGATGTTCAGGCCCTGCTCAACCAACCTAAACGTGACCACGTTAAGTTTGGGGATATAGTGCAGGCACCTCCAGAGCTATCCTTTCCTGAAAGGAACAAGAACAAGGTTAGCACGTTGCACCTTTCCTGCAGAATTTTTTAATTAAAATTTTTTCTTCCTTTACTTTTTTACCTTTGGAATTCTGATCTACACCAGGAATGTAGTTGGTCGCAAATAGTTGTGATGTCACAGGTCAATTTTTTGTCTGTATGATTCTGCCTCTATCAATTATTACAACCATATTTTTCTTATTGCATTTAAATAATAAAGCAAAAGGTGGGTTCTCTGTGTCAATGCAGATTCTAACAAAAGAACCTAAAGCAGCATCAGTCGAGCGAATGAGGTTAGAAGTTATAGAAGCTTATCGACAACGGAAAGGAACAAAATCAGGGCTTGGGAGAGGGCTTCCTGTGCTGGTGCCAAATGCTGATGAAAAAGATTAATAAAGATTTGATTGTTCTCTCATTCACCGTCTGTAGTGCCTCCTTTACTTGACTTATTATTCCAGAATCACGCAATTTGGTGACTTTTATTTGTCAATAGAAGAGTTACCAGCAAATCTGGTTGTTGAAAAATGTGTGCTTATTTTTCTTAGTCATGTGCTACATCCTGCCGCATATATGCTTAAATGTAAACTGAATGCTCCTCCACTGTGCATCCTAATTAATTTTTGAATTTTGTTGAAACCTCTCAATGAGAATTCAGAATTTGAATCGGAATTTTACACCCAGCTTAACTTGGACTTCTGAAATTTCTATTCGAAAGCAGTTTTTTTTTTTCCATTTGCATTTTGCATTTTGTACTTTATAACGTTCTGGAATCAACAGTGGGTTGACTTTGTGTTGACCCACAATGAATTGAATAGATGGGTGTAAAAGAATATCCATGTGGTCAGTCACACTAACTATCTCAATGTCCTCAAATTAGCTGAAATCTGCAGTCTTTTTTCTCAGTAAATCTACGTCTATCAAGACTTATGGAGTAATGAATACATAAAGTTCTATTTTAGGAGGGATTCTCATGTCTCTCTTGCGCATATGAACTGGAGTGAGTAAATTCTGGTAATGTTATATATATATATATATATATATATATCATAAAACAAATAATTGGTAATAATCGTGATAAATTTAACTATTATCTTATTTATTATGTTTAAGTTGAATGAAATAGAAGATAGTCTTCAAATATAAGGGTGGAAAATTCCATATTAGGTTATTACAACAACATTAGTTCTTATTAGACATGATGCATTTTTATAAGCTACATGTTCTGGTTAACAACTACAACAATTTTTACTAATGAATAATCTGATATTTTGAATTGTTACACTGAATGTTTTTTAAACAATATTATATATATATATATATATATATATATACATAGTATTAAATTACATAAAAATTATAAATATTGCTAATCTTATTTTTAAAAAACATAGTAATTGTTTGATCTATAGTTCAATCTAATGGCTTTTTTCTTTTTAAAAAAAAAATTAAAGCCATTGTAAAAAAATAAAAATAAAAGTATAAAAGAAAAAAGTATAAAAATAAATAACTTTATAGAAAACATAAATCATTGATTTAAATGTAGTTTTTTTTATACAAAAGGTCAAATCTACATACTATAAGTGAAACTATTTTTAGATACATAGCATTGAATTAATTATTCTTATCATTGCAAATCTAACAAGAATAAACCCTTTTTATTTTTTTATTTTTATTTTTGGTAAGCTATATTGATGCTGCAAAATCCACATAAGAAAATCTATTGGCTTTTAGTATATCTATGAAGAATATTATTTATTATATTAGTATTGAGCCAATTACTATTCAAAAAAAAAAAAAACAATGGATGATAATTAAAGTGTATTTTTTTATAAGAATTATCAAGGTTATTAAAACAAGTCCTCTTAACATGAATAAGGTTCAAATAAGATACATATTTTGTATTTTTGTTTAACATTGTACAACTTTTAATAATAGAATATGTCTAAAGTTTTTGACAGAATAACATTGTTTTGGTTATTATTCTTCTAAAATGAGTATTCTTAAATTGCTCATTCAATTGGATGGTTGAATGTTCAAATTCATTGTGTCAATGGTCTTGCATGTTTGCTTGCTCTTATACCATTTCTAATCAATTATGTTTGTGTTGATCCATCAAAATACTATAAATCAATTTACATATCCATCCAAATTATATTATTTTTTAATATACCTTAATAACTTATTTTACAATATTCCTCCTAAAATAAAGTAAAGATCATGATAATGTGTATAAATAGATTCAATAAAATTATACAAATTAGATTGAATTGATTTTAATTACATCATAAAAATTACATTCTTGTCATTTATAGATAATATGCTATAGATAATATTGGATGTAAAAAATGTAACTAATTTTATAGTTCAACTAATATGATATCTAATTTTATAGATTCTAAATCCAATCATTCTATTTAATTTAATTTCTTAAATCATTATTACTTATTTGCCATCATCTAATACATGTAAAAATATCTATTTTATTAGACTTCAATATATTTTTACATGTATTTTATTTTTTAAAAAAAGCTACATTAAATATATACTATTCTCCTATTAATTAATATCATGTGTTTCACAAAAGAATACTTTTATCTTAAAAAGAATATAAAACCTTGCAAAACTAAATTCAAGATTATGTTCTTATCACAACAAAATTACAACATGCACTATCTTGACATAAAGTAGCTTCTTTTCTTTTTTTTTCTTTTTTTTTTTTAAATAAGAAGAGAAGAGGAATTCCTTTTTAGCTGAAAATGCAAAAAGGACATGGACCACATAAGGAGTGAGTACCATGGAAGGGAAGGGAATAGAAGAGGAAACCCTAATTGGACTCCTCCCCGTCCGTCCTTCGAGGGGCGAGGGGGGGGGGGGGGCTCCTCGCTCGCTGGCTTTCGCACTCGCACTGGAAGTGGCGCTGGCGCTGCGGGCTACTCCTTGTACAAGCAGAAGAAGAAGAAGAAGGCCACGCATCTGGATGCACGCGGGGATCCCTTTGAGGACATGCCCCACGAGCACGATTACCGTCCGAGATTAGCGCTCGTGAATAATAATTATTAAGGGCGCAAGCTTCGTTCGCGCTCCCGTGCTGCACAGTTCCTGCTGCTGCGACCATCGGGCTTTTCGTTTGCAACAACTCTCGGATTGCTTGCTTGCTTGCATGCTCCGTCTCCCTCGTCGCATCGCAATCCCCTTGATCCATGATTCTCGATCCTACTCCAGCCTCCACCTCGCCCTCTCCTTGACCCCCTACGTATGCTTCCATCACACACGCACCCCCCCCCCCCCCCTTTTTGTTCGTGCTTCTTTGCTGTTTTTCTGGCCCTGGATTTTGTCGATCAGGTGAGTAAAGGGGGGTGGTTTGTGTTTGTGAACCCTACATGTGCTTTCTGCGAGTGGTTTTGTTCGCTGAGGGACGGTGTTGCGTTGTAGGAGTGATTTTCTGGGTTCTCCTTGATCAATGCTGGCTCGATCAGAGAGCAGGTTCAGAATCGGGGCTGGTGTTAGTACTGGGTTGATTAACTGTGGGTGGGATGAATTAGCGTTGCTGGTATGATGGGAATGGGGGTGTTTTTATTCAGATGTGATTGTAGAGGGAATATATTTGTGATAAAGGGGGTTTTACAAACCTAAACGTCGGTCTGCCTATGGTTAGTTTGCAGATTTCCTCTGTTTTTAGGAACGATTTGCACTGATCCTTGTGGAGGCCAGTGTTTTTTGAGTTTGAATTAGAGTTGATTACAACTTGTGTGACCAGAAGCTGGATAGAGTGATTCTGAAGTTGGTAACCTTGGGCTCCTATCCTGGTGTAGCGCTGTTGATTCGCTTTGAAAGTAAAAGTCGAGCATAACAGCTATCATAAATTAGCATGGTTACAATCGTCAATTAGTAAGCATGTTCACTCAGTTCTGACAAGCTGGGTTTTATTTAGTTCGACAGCCTAACAGAAATAACCCAGTTGTTCGTTTCAATTGCCAGAAAATTTGGAAAACGTTACTGTTCAGGCAGCCAGCACCATGGCAGACGTAGCAGAAGCTGAGCCCTCACCTGGACTCCCTGCTGCTAATGAGGATCCAGTGCCACCTCGAGCTGGCTCTGAATTGTCCAAATCTGATCAGAAGTCTTCCACTGGTGATTCCCCGAACGCAAAGCAGCGATCGTTTCCTTTTTCTCGCGGTGAATCCACGAAAGTTTCCGAAGGGGGCATCGAAAAAGCTAATCCGACCTCAGGATTTTCTCAGTGGGCTAGAGGATTTCGATTGCCGTCATCCTTTGGAGCATCTTCTGGACCATCTTCAGGTGGAGAGGCTCCCAAAGCGTCACCATTCAGTATGCTCACAAGTGGGTTCGGAAAGCGTGGGTCTGGAAAAGCACCTGTAGCTGAGAGCACCGCATCAGATGTCGGCGATAGCTCAAAGAAAACTCCTGCGGTGATTGGTGAAGTACAAGAGAGTAATGCCTTTGACAGGTTTGCCAACGGTTTCCTTGACTCATCGAGGAATGCTGTTAGATCAGTTCAACTCAAAGCCAGACATTTAGTCTCTCAAAACAAACGGAGGTTCCAGGTATCGACCTCTTTCTTTCTTTACTAAGTAACTAAAATTTGCCTCACACCGAAAACGTTCTTTAATCGCAACAGTGAAAGGGGACGAATCTAATTTTCTCGACTGTTGCTCTTTTTTGTTTTTGAATATTTTTTTATAAACGAATATTAGCACTCTTTGATCCTCCCTTTCTTATCTTTTAAGATTGCGCCAGAAGCATCAAATTGAGGTCTATATGGGCATATTTTGAATCATTTTCGTTCAATCCCATGACTGAACATGTTAAACTCGTCTTCGCTTGGAGATCTGTTCAATTCTAATTTATACATGATCGATCCTATCAGGAAGGAGGATTCGACTTAGATATGGCGTACATCACCGAGAATATTATCGCCATGGGCTTTCCTGCTGGGGATATTAGTTCTGGTTTTCTGGGTTATGTGGAGGTACCTATGAGCCGAACTGATTTTTATGCTATCCGAATCGTTCCTCATTTGCCTAGTACATGTAGTTCGCGTTGGCGTATTATTTCCGGGTCTTCATCCTTTTTCTGATTTAACCTATGTCAAGTTTCTTTATAACCTATTGCAGGGGTTTTATCGCAATCACATGGAGGAGGTCTTGAAATTTTTTGAAACTCACCATAAGGTACGCATGTTGTGAAGTTCTTCTAGAGGAGTCCTATTCTTGAATTTATTTTAAATTCTTTTGTGAATGAACCTTCTGTAACTAATCTCACCTCTATTTTGTACCTTTGTTTTCACCGTGCAGGGCAAGTACAAAGTGTACAATCTTTGTTCGGAGCGGCTCTACGATGCTTCACTTTTTGGTGGAAAGGTGGGTTAACGCTTTCCGTTACAGTGCTGTCACTTCCATCATAAAGACAGTTGTTTGTTTTGCCAGGCAATAAACGGTGCTCAACTGAGTATATTAGTATAAATTGGTTTGCTACCGAAATTAAGTTGATTGCCATGCCAAGTTACTTCAAAGCAGTGGAAACCTTTAAGTATTAAGTGTTATTTTCTTTTTAAATTGAATGGTTCGTAATACTAGATGGTGCGTTACCGTTGCAGACGCTTACTCTGTATATACTTCCACTCAAAGTTCTTGTCACTATGATGACAGGTGGCATGTTTCCCCTTCGATGATCACAATTGTCCTCCGCTACAGTTGGTGGCAGCGTTTTGCCAAAGTGCTTATTCATGGCTGAAAGGTGATCTTGAGAATGTGGTTGTGGTTCATTGCAAAGCCGGTATGGCTCGCACTGGCCTTATGATCACTTGTCTGCTCATGTATCTGAAGGTACTCATCTTATCCCTCAGTAGGCCTCAGATGATCAACGACATTGAGTTTATAGAAGAATTTCTTGTGGGCGTACACATGGTTATATAACAAGAAAGCTCCCTGAGAGTCTTGATTCATATACTGTACAATTGTAGTCATCTAAGCATAATTTGATGATGATTCATAATTTTTGTTCTCCCCAAAAGTCTTCTGAAGCTGAAATAGAATGAAGAAAACGACTTGTATACGAATCAATTTTTTAAAACAGCTTTCTCACTCAGATTGGTGTCATTATGTGTGAATATTCTGCAGCCGCAGTCGGATTGTTGGGAGCTTCTTTGTTGTTCACTTACAACCAGTTGCTGTGTTAGTTATTTGGGAGATCGAGTTTGACTTAGAGCGTCTTGACATATTTCTGTGTCTCTTTACATCGTGTCCCTCTTTACATTATGTTTCTGTTTCGCAGTTTTTCCCTACCGCAGAGGAGTCCATTAACTACTATAACCAGAAACGTTGTGTGGATGGCAAAGGCCTTATCCTTCCTAGTCAGATTGTAAGTCTCTTAGTTATTTGATCTGGAATGTTAGCAATCTAAATGTTTATAGGTCTTCAAAGACAATCACTATCATTCATAGGTGTTATGGCATGTCTTTTATGGCAGATAAGCTACATTAACGCACTTTTTTTTAATCCCAAACTCCTTCGAGAAGAGTGGCTAATTGGCTAAGTTTTTGCTAATTATTTACCGTAACATTTTGTGATAGATACAGCTGCTATGTAACAGATTTATGATTAAGAGATATACATCTATACATTTGGATAACGTTGTTCTTGATTTTCACAGCGTTATGTGAAGTACTTTGAGCGTGTAATGAGAGAGTTCAAGGGAGAGACTCCTCAAGGCAGAAAGTAAGCAATCCACGATTGTATCATCCACATACTTGCAAATTCAAGTTCTATTACAGAAGCATAGATGTGAGATCGACTCCCTAATCTTTGTTTTGTATTTCGTTCTTGATGCTGATAGGTGCATTTTGAGGGGTATAAGGCTGCACAAATGCCCTTATTGGGTGCGGCCTGGCATCACCATCTCTGACCACAATGGTATTAGCAACCTTCTCAGACTCTACTACTTTGCTCATTTCTGATTTTGTAAATATATTTTAGTTATGATTTTTTCAAGCTTAGTTTAAACAAATGTGAAGTCAAGTTTCATTCTTAGTATACATGAAAAGATATTTGGATCACTAGAACTCCATTGTTCGCCACAATTGAGGGGTGATTTGTATTTCTAACCTTTTGAACCCGTTACTTGTCGACCAGGTGTACTCTTTTCAAGCAAGAAACATCCTCGGACTAAAGATTTGCTGGTTAGTAACTGGAGCTAATCTATCTATACTGATTTTATGGATGACTTTTTTTAGTCAAAGATTCCTGTTTTGAGATCTTTATGAGACGGGCATTCTAATCCTTGAGTGAATATGAGTATTTAGGATCTCTGCTTTGTTAAAACTTTGTTTAATATAAGGTGGCGTCCTTGTGCACAGTCAGAAGATATATGGTTCAATGCACCCAGAAAAGGAGTACTTGTGTTCGCCCTTCCTGGAGAGCGATGTGTGGCAGATATTAATGGGGACTTTAAAATACAATTCAGTGATCGACATGGCGACTTCTACTGGTGCGCACTTCACTTAACTTCACCAAGTATTTATAGGTTGTCAGAAAATCTCTTGTAAGCGGTGGCTATGCATAGTTCATACATTTGCAAGATCTGGTACAAGAAGTGACTTTACTTTAGAATGACAAATTGTAATTTGCAGCTGGTTGAACACAAATATGATGGAAACGAGGCAATTACTGGGAACCTCAGATCTCGATGGGTTTGATAAGGTAGAGTTTGTCTCTAATCTTATCTTGTGGTTTCAGTGTTGCATTTCTGTGAGTAAGAAATAAAGGGTGTGAGATTTTTCTTGCTGAAGCTATCGACGTGGTGGTAATGCAGAGGCGACTTCCATCGCCAGGTCTTCAGGTTGAAATAGTCATTTTAGACCATGATGCACCCATACCAAAGAAGAAAGCAGCTGAAAGTACAGCAACTCAGTCTGCAGCCGCTGCTAAAGAAGCGTCAAAACCTTCCATTCCTCACGACAATGCGGGCATAAAGGGAGGAACTGAATCATCACAAACCGCTGATGCGAAAGGTATGGGTTATAGTTTCTCAAATTGTGAATGTGCTTACTAAAATTGATGTTGTTTGATATTGCGTAATGTACATGCTTACTTCGTCAAGTACTCTTTGTCCATCAAAAATTTAGAGTTTAAAAAGCCGGTATCCTTCCATACGTAGTTTTCGATTCCACGAACTGTTACTTTGATAGCAGTCATGATATCTGCAGCTTTGTAATCTGAGTTAGCTACTAAAGTGCCATCTCGGAGCCTTCAAGTCTTCTGTGGTCGTGCGTTGGCTTAGGCCGTAGAAGTCGGTAGATTTGTAACATGAAGCACCCAAACTCTGCTAAAGACACCTATGCTGTTGCAGGTAATACATCATCTAGCAACGATACTAATGTACAAGGAGAGTCTGAGGGGACTGTTCCTGTAGCAGTCAGTGCTGGCGATCAACAAGTTGGAGTCTCTTTGAAGGACAGAAGTACAGATGATACTGAGAAAGTAGAAGGATCCAAGGGACAGGGTAAGACGGAAGCTGGGTTGACGGCTCACAACGACTCGAAAGATTCTGGAGTGCTCTCTAGGCATAATGAAAGTCCGAGTGGTGGAGCAATTGCACCTAGTGATTTCAAGGCTATTGCTGCAGCCAGTGCTGCAGATGCGTCAGTCTTCACGTTTGGTGATGATGATGATTATGACAGCGAAGAGGAACTGCAGTAACCGTTTGGAAATTATTCTTTGAAGATTATTTGATGGTATGCATCTGGAATGTCTTGCTGCAGCAGTTCAAGGACCAATAGTAGAAGGCAGTGCCTACCTTGAATTGGATTGTTAGTAACTGTCCATGCCAACTTTGAAGAGGTCCTTAGATTGGCTGATCTGCATGATCAAACATACTGCAGCAGATGTCCTTTTTCTGATGGAAAATATCTGATCATTATGGATAGAGGCAGCGGATCTGTATTTCAAAGAATGTCAGGTGGTTTATATTAGCGAAGTTGGCAAGTTTGTCATTATATTGGGTCTAGTGAGTTTCGCCAGGTTTCAGTTTCGGAATTTCCTGCATGGGCAAATAAAAGGATTTCCCAGTTCCGATACATGTATTGTCTAGGTAGACTGTAGATGGCAGCATCGGTCTTGTACAAAAGGGAATTTAATGTCAGGCTGAGCTTGTCTTTCTACAACCAAGTGTTCTTATATGGTGTGCTTTTCTAGCTTAAGACCTTATATTGTATTTCTCTACACAACCACCATGTGTATACAGGTGTATACATATTGATGAATCAAAAAAAGCAATTTGGAAATTTTATACGGCAAAATGATAATGTAATTTTACAATCAGTTTAGAAACATGCTATGAAACATTATGCCACATTAGTTGTTTACTATACGATACCTACTTATTACTTATGTCAAGGTTGCTTCATGTGGTGTTTAGTATGTTATTAGGACACTTTTATTTTTTAGTTGTGGGAATGTGTAGCTAACAAATCATTGAATGATATGTAGGAAAAGTTTATCATTCTAGTATATGGTGATAATTATGTCACCACAAGATAATTTAAACATAAAATCTATGACTTAGGTTAATAAGTAGAATATGTCAATATATATCGTACTATAATGCATTAAGCCATTTTTGGTTATCTATGTTGAGAATAAAAAAATCAATTATGAGTAATTCCTTTGTTAATATTAATATGACAAAAACACCTACAAACTTACTCAACTAGAATACAACCTATACTACAATTCTTATTTAAGTTCTTTTTTATATTGAACCAAAGTTTTCATTTCTTACATATTATTTTCTTTTTAAAAAATAATTTAATAATTTTCAATATTTCAATTTAAAAATTTGTTCATCCTTTAGATATCTTACAAAGTAGCTTAGTTTTAACTTTACAAATTTGTGAAATTTGCATGACTTCAAAACTTACAATGTATAATCTTGCTTCGGATGATCACCACTACCGAAAATGCAAATTTTCGGTACATAACTTCAAAACTTACAATGTATAATCTTGGTAGAGTATTAAAAATAATTATGATAATATATAATTAATTTGATCATTGAAACAATACTATTTTCTTTAAAGAATTTTATTTGCATAAGAACCATATAAAAAAGTTAGAAATGTTCTAATGAATTCTATATAGATAGATGCTTTAAAGAGGTAATAAACAGAAGAAAGAAAATATGTTGCTTTCAAAAACAATTATGTGATCTCCTTCCCTTAATCATAATAAAGCTATTATAACACCCTCTACATTACTTTTAGTTGGAAGAAAGAACTAAAAGGTGAACAATTTAAGAATCATCCACATTTTCTATAGTAAGCAGACCCTCCACCACTTCCACTCTCATTATTTCTACATGTGTTAATACATCATAGCCTCCAAAAATTGTAAGAAGGAAAAAAAAAAAAGAAAAAGAAAAAGAAAAGAAGAAGAAGATGTACATTCTCCCTAAACATAAGATGTGGCTACAAATCCTAATATATTCCAAGACCCCCAAAAGAAACTACCACTTCAGTAGGAATCCAGAAGCTAGCAACAAGCATCCGTCATCTGCATTGAATATTTTGTTGCCCTTGTTCTGGCAAAAGATTGTAGTTATACTTACTTGGTTACAAAGTGCTCTGAAATGGAAATCGGTAGAGTACCAGAAGGGTGGAGAATGGTTTGGCAGTGTCCCCTCAATTACTTAGCAAAATTCTTGTTGATGGCAATTTGTTGATGAAAGTTAAGAACTTATGTTGCTGGTTAGGAAACATCGAAACATCTGGAGTATGTGGATGGGAACAGCTTCTCCCTCTACAGTCGAAGTCTGTTGTCAGTAACCCACTCTATTGGTCACCGTCGGAAGTATTGTAACCTTTTCGCACTGCAATTGATGTATTATATGAGTACGATTCTTCGGGGAGGGTGGCCATCTGACTGGGAAACTCTTTTCGGTAGTGGTGATCATCCGAAGCATTTTAGTTGTGAGGAAATTCTTTGTGGAGTTAGTGAGGAAATTCTTCGTGGAGTTAGATTACTAGAGTACAGAGCAGTAAACTCCAAACTTAGGTGTTGTGGAAGCTGATATTCGTGTATATGCAGTAATCACTACTGATGAGGGAGATGGGTAGATTGTGATTAGGAAGTTTTAGGGGTTTTACTGTTATGGAGTGGGACTAGGTTTGAAGGTGCTGCAGATGTCGCAGCTTTCACTTCCATAAGCATCAGCGCCCTCCATGTGCATCACCCCACTGCGCGTAGTCGCAGTTAAGTGTCCTACTTCCATCTCATTTCGCATTTTGATATAAGAGATTTTTGAATACTTGGGATTTCCCGCCGTCGATGATTAGCCCACATCTGTCGTCGTCTTTCTCGAAGAGTTAGTTTCTGGGGCTTTATAGAAACATAGAGTGTCGTAAGAAGCTGAATGCAGCAGCTCACAATTGAGCTGTTTGCAAATGACTACAGGTTCAAAATCTGGAACGATTGGGTTCACAAGTCACCTCAAAGTTTTGCTACTTCGGACAAACTCGTGGATGATGGTGTCGGCAGCAATATTATCGACAATCACACTGTGTCGTTTTTCATTCTTAAACAAAGTCTCTGCATTGCAATCGAAGTGGCCTTCATTGATTTCTATTTACAGTGCCGTCATCAATTGAAAACAAACGCCGCAGTTTTCCGACAAACGACATGGGCTCAAAGTACTTTGAAACGTATTAAAATATAGTGATGTTGATTGGGATATGCATCAATTTGTCCCATGGTCCAGTGGTTACGACTTTGGACTTTGAACCCAAATACCCGAGTTTGAATCTTGGTGAAAGTATTTGCTTGTTTATAGTTCGAGGCTTTCAACACTTTGGCATTAGTATTTTTTGAAGCAATGATAAAGGAGCGTTCAATATTACGCAGTCAGCTCTTGAGTTAAAAGTTATGAAAAATGAAACTGTCCAAACCTATTAATAGTTTTTACATGTTATATATATATATATATATATATATATATATCCTAGATGAATATTTATTTTTATGTTTGTTTGTTTGTTTGTTTTTTATTCCGACTTCACCGCACATTTGAGAACTCTGCGAGGCCTGAGTGCTGGAAACCCTAACCATGTCCATTATTTTAAAGCTTGCCTAACCTCAAAATAAATCGAATTGCCCAGATAACATAAATGTTTTCGACAGCTTACGGCATGGAGCTTATAGTTCTGACTGATACAACTGGAGAAGACCGCATGCCGTTGGTTGGGTGAGCCATCTCGTAGTGCATAGTCCAACAGAACAAATGAAAAGAGCCTTGGACTCAAAGGATCCTTTGTCAAGAGTCATTAGATTCCAATACTAGCGACAAACATTGTTGCTGCTGAACAATACACTGGAGCATAATGGATTTTGGAAATAACATGCAGACGATGAGGTTTATTGTGATGATGGCATCAACTGTAGCATTTCTGTTTGTAGTCAATGCTCAAGCTCCCGCACCTCCACCCCTTACGGATTATACTTGCAGTGCTAGCGTAAGCAAGCTCTTGGCACACAGCCAGGATCCATGCGCTAACACATCGTCATACGCAGACCTTGGAACATGTGCAAAATATATGAATGATTCTGAAGTATTACCCTGTCTAGTATTGCCTGAGAGTTTGATAGGTGTTGACTATACACCCCGCGTGTTTCTGTAAAGTCACCTTCCTCTCAAAGGTTTTAGATCCAAGCCAAGTTTGAGCATTAACCCGACATCTGCTTTGCAACATCACCGACAATCTCGGCGCCTCCTGCAACATATACGTGAACGGTGTCATACCTCAGTCAAGTAAGAATTTGACCCCTTGTCTTGCTGGCTTGAATTTATTGTAGCCACACCTTCTTTTTTTTTTTTTCAAAGCTTTTAGAAACGTACTACCTCGCTGCGTCGGTGGGTCTAGGCAGGCGTAGATTGTGCACAAGAATGTACTAGGTGACTCTTCTGGAGAATTGTTGCTTCTAGTGGTCGCGACATTCAAAGAGACAAATTTATCTTGCTAGATGGCTTCCTGTCTACAGCAAAAGGAACTTCAATTGCAACGAGTGTGATCATCAGCAGCCTCGTTGCGGCACTTGTCCTAATTGGATGCAGCGCACCAATCTGTATGTGGAAGAAGTTTTTTCGTAGATACTATCAGAAAGAATATGATCAACAATGTCATGGTACGTAGCTTTAGCGCTCTGTTGCATTTCTCTTTGTTGTTAGATATCGACAGAGATAACGCCACATGAACTCGTTAATGGCATCAACAGATATTAGAAATATGGAAGGAAGGCCTACACTATATTTGTAACACGTTCTACGATAAGCCACGTAGAATTTCAGTCCAGAAAAAAAGCTTGGAGAGGCCAGGTTTGGCTCTGTCTTTAAAGTACATGGAGCCTTCTGGATATATTTTGATTTTAGGCCTTGAATGCTAAGGGCTTTCTGTTATTTGTAAGACGAATCAAAGTTTTGTGTAGGTGACACAATGGTCTTAGAATTTTTCCATTTTTTTGTGGTCATTTCCTTATCAAGATTTGGTGATCAGAATGGCATCAGGGAGTACTACCAGATGGTGCAGAAGAGGTAGTGAAGCAGTTGTCAGCTAAGTCTCTACAAGAAAACGAGTAATTTTTCAACGAAGTGACGCTGAATACCAGCAAGCAGCACCGAAATCTTTTACAGCTTCGAGGATGTACAAGTACCTGGAAAACAAGAGCCTTCACCAAGCCTTATTCGGTGGGTAACAAATTGTAATTGGCTTCGGACTTTAAGCATATATGCATGGTAACTGCAGGTTGTTCATAGAAATGGCCAGATTTCCATGTTTAGAAGGGTAACGCATAAGCATTACAATTTGAGGCAACAAGAATGTGTTTACAGATAAACTTTGAGCAATTGTATTAGACGTTGAGAACTACCTTTAGAATAGATATCTGATATGACGCACTTGATTGAGCAGTTTCTAAGGTCAGAGGATCTACAATTCAGTCCAGTTTGTATTTGTCTTCAAGTCTAGAAAGTCTTTGCTTGCAGGTAAGATACCCTATTCTGAAAGCTTTACCGCACATCTCCTGCAGATACGCAGAGGATGACCTTTTGATTGGAAAACAAGACTGAAGATTCTAGAAAGAACGACACGTGGTATGGCATACTTGCTTAAGCGATGTCACACCCGGATTGTGCACAGTGATATCATAGCCAGCAACATTCTTTTGGACAAAGACCTCAATTCTAAGATAGCCGACTTTGGGTTGGCTTGCATCTTCTTCGATAACGACACGCATGTCAACACTTGTATTGCTGGAACAGCATAAGATTAGCATGATCATTTACTACATTGTATAGCAACTATCTTATTTAATGAATCAGTGCGAGTTCATGACCTTTGCTCTAGTTTTGCAGCAATTCAGGTCAGTTTAGCGGTTCATGGTTTGAAGGTTGTAACTTCCGTTACAAAAGTTTATTGATTTGGTGACACATTGGTTATTTAGCGCCGAAGTTTGCGATGCGGGGGCAATTGACAGAAAAAGCCAACGTGTTCAGCTTTGGTATTGTTGCTTTGGAGCTCATCAACAGTCGTGCCAACCTTGACCTCCGTCTTGAACAAGATACCGCCTATCTCCTTGGCTGGGTACGTCTTCTCTTTCATTCCATACTTTACCCGGAAGAAGATGTCACACTCTTTTCAAAATACACCACGTGGCTGACTAACTGGATCTACACCAAAGCAAGCATGGCAATTGTACATAAAAAAAAATTGATGGACCTGCTTGACCCGGCAATAAGCTGGACTCACGATGCTATGGAAGAGGCGGCCCGTGTTGTGGAGATGGCACTCCTGTGCACACATTTGCGGTCGTCAGTAAGACTCACCATGACAACGGTGGTGGCAATCCTCACATGAAGAAATAATGTGATCATTCTTTGAATGTGATCATTCTTTGAATTCTTTGATGTTTTCGATTACAACAACATAGATAAAAAGTAGTGCAGCATGGAAAGAACAAAACTGGGTCTCAATTCCTATGTTCAATCATATCCTTTCCGGGGGGCACATTTGTCAAGTAGTAATAACAACACCAGTATTGTCAGTCCTTTGGAGCCTCAATAGATTGCCAAAAGTACCCACATTTGTTGATTAATTTTCACCTGCACTGATGGTTGCTCCCTACCGATTCATAGAGAGCTTTATGAAACTACCACAAAACATCTCGTCCTTTGATATACTCTCGTGATCTGCATCACAACCGAGTCAACAGTTTATGAAATCTCCGGAACGGCCATTCCTCCTCGTAAGATTTGAATGTGATGCCAATAGTCCCGCTTTGCCGGCCCACAAATCAGGGTCTCAAGCTTCACCTGATTTTTTGTACAATCTTATGTGTTAGTGGTAGTAAAATTTGTGCTGAGAAGAGCTTTCTGCTAAAGGTGTTATTGGTATTTTTGGCCATGTGGGACTCTGAGTGGATATTATGGTAGAACTCGATCTATAACGATTTGTAAAGATTGGAGCATGACTGGAGCATACAGTCCCCCCCCCCCCCCTCCAGTTCCCTGTCCCCTTTTCTCGTCTCCCATTTCAACCCACTCGTCCCTAGTTTCTGACCCCCACCATCCCTTGTTCTTGTTCCAAGTGTTCCCCAAAGTTTCCATCTTCACAATCAAGCAAAAGTCATTTTTGTCTCAATGATTTGTCTCTATGTTTATATATGTAAGTAAATAAATAACCCAGATAGAAATATATATATTTCTCTTTTCCACTTGCACTTGATTGCCCACTCACAACAATTACAAGTGTTTTTAATAAGATTAAGGATCATGTTGATACAACCTTCAGTTGCTCGCTCCAATTTGATGGCACATCTATCTAAAGCTCAAGCTGTTTTCTTCACAAAATCAACATCAACCTTGGTAGCATACTCGAACTCATAAAGCACTTGCATGAGAAACATACTTGTTAGTGTATAAAACATTACAGATATTAAGGTTCTATACTACATTCAATAAACAAGCGTTTTATTTTTTATTTTTTATTTTTTTGTTCCACACTCAGTTGTCTTGGATAATACACTACTTTATGGTCACTTCCACCTTGGAATAATATTAATAAAGGAGCATAATCTTGAACCTAGAAACCACCTCAAAAATAAGGAATAGATGACAAGACCTAATCAAGATTACAATTAGACACAAGTTTGATCATGATCTCCAACTTCTCCATCTTCATGAATATAAGATCATTATACTTGCAAAAAAATGCATGTACACTTTTGTTATATCACAATCTTCAATGCATGCAAAGTCACCATAGTAAAGTGTCTCAAATCCAATAAAATTAGTTCACCAAATAGCTCTCCAGTACTCCCCTAAGCAAAATAATAAAGTGTAAATTGCTTGTTAATTTTTGTAATAAAATTGTTTGTGGTTCTTCTATCACAATGAGAAGTATTGATCTTTATGTTTGTGGTTCTTCTATCACAATGAAAATTGTTTTTAAGATAATTATTGTTTGTACAATTGCTACGGTGGCTGTTTATATTTTAACTTACATGGTTGACTAATTTTTGTTCACTTGTGTGATGAACTGAAGGATTTGAAGATTGTAATGTGCATGTTATTTGTGAAGTTACAAATGGTCTTGTTTGACAATTCTCATCTTTTGTTTTCATAGAACTGCAAGGACAAGCTTTAGATCTTGATGTTGTTTATGGGCATCTGAGAGATGCTTGTACCAACTTCACTTATTGAATTTTGTTACCACACAATTCTTGTTTTGACCATCTGTACATACATTTTACATGTTCTTGTATTGTCTATTTCAAAAGAGATATTGACAGAGTGTGTTGAGTAGAAAAGAAAAATAAATTGTTGATAGAGGGAATCAAACCCATGCCCCTTTGGACTGGTACTTGCAATTCGCATTATTCCACAAATAGTGTGCATTACAACTAGAGAGCTTGTATCCTATGAATAGTGTGTATCATACTTATAAAGAATACACAGTATTTGAATTTACACACTAATTACGGATATTAGTGTAGCTTAATAAGGATCTGAAGATTAGTACATTTTTAGCTTTTCTTTTTCTAGATTTTTTTTTAAATATTTTATTTTTTTATCCATATATTTGCTAAGTAATTTGTACAGGAATTTCACCAATCTATTAATTAATTCTGTAAATGCTTCTAGCCTAAAAATTCTTTCCATGAATTTTTAAATATAATTTATTTTTACAATAAGTGTATTAATATATTTATTTGAGTAGTTATTCAATTTGTTTTTACTTGTTGAAATGATAAAGTATTGGTCTTTTATCTTTTTTAATATATATACTGCTTTTGTGCCCATGTTTCTAGTCACATTTTGTGTGGTTTTGTATAGTTTCTCAGCAAGTCATCATGGATACATTACATGACATAGTCGCTGAATTTTTCCAAATCAGAACATGTGAAATTTAAATATGCTTTCATACAAGGCTCTGGAAAAACCAAAAGAACACAAAAATTTATGACTTTTCATTGGTTAAAGAACACTGTACATTATCTTTAGCTAGAGATTGTTTCAAATGAGCTTGAGATGGTTTTAAACAGATAATATTTATAAAATGTATGTAGTCATATGAAAAATATCAATTTACTTGTGTTTGAATTCAAGAACTTTCCACAACAAACAAAAATTAATTCACCTTGCATGTGAAACGAAGAGAAGCTATTTTGAGAAGCTCAAAAAAATGCTCCGAACAAACAAACAAACAAACGGTATTTATTTTGAAATGCATGTGAAACGAAGCATTTAATTCACATTCATCAAAGTTCAATTTTTTATCACAGCACACGCACAACAGTGTAAGAACGATGAATGGATGGATGAGATTTCACGATGACCAAACAACTGCTGCTGCAAAACGATTCCCCATTCCAGCAGAAGTGAAGCTATTTTGAGAAGCTCAACAGAAGGTTAGTTTGATATTCTCATTCATCAAGCTCAGTATTACACTCCGCACTTGGCTATATTTTGAACCCATGTATCAATACATGTTCATATATATATATATATATGTGTGTGTATGTGTGTGTGTGTGTGTGTATGTATGTATGTATGTATGTATACACACAGACAGAGCCTGAAAGAAGTGAAAGAATGATCCATTCCAAGACGATGTTGAAGATTGAGAAATCTGCATGTCGCTGGATGCATTTGACGGTGCTCTGGGTTTGTGGGTTGCGAGCAAACTGAGCTCAACATCATGTTTATCGATCCTCACCCCCTCCTTAGAACACAAAAGGAGTACAACATGTTTGTTGTTTCGACTGGTAGAATCGCTGAATGAGCAACCTGAAGGTTGCGGTTTTGATGCACTGATTAGCAGGTGGGTGGTGAGGATGCGTGGAAGCGTTCTCTCGTGAGCAGTCTGGTTTCGTTTCACATGCAAACTTGGTTGAAAGATGCTTCAGTGATCGACGTTTCGGAAGTGTGTCCCCGAGTTCTTATCCATCCGGTCAAGCCGGAAACAGTATAATTCCTTGTCGTGGAAGAATGTTTTTTGCTTTTCTTGCACACTTCTGCGGCGGTGTGGTGCTAGAGTGTCGGAGTTTGGATGGCGTCACATGTGTTGCTGTGAGCTTTCTTGCTGCTGAGTGATCAGCGTCTCTGTCTTGTCCTTGGGCCCCCGCGATCCTTCCCAACCGACACACTTAATTTTGAACGTGGTTCCTGTCTGTACTCAGATGCATCGGGATCAGTGTCGGCATCTCTTCCTATCTCTTCACGAGGAATTGCCTCGCCCCAGTTTAAATTATCTCGGCAGAGGCCATCGTTGGGGTTTGCATCGTTTGTTGCGTTGAGTTTCTTGCGAGGTGCTTGGTGACCACCAGACCTGCGAGATGTTGCAAATAATTTTCAAGTCTAAGGAGGCGGTTGGTGTTAGAAACTGTGTCACTGAGCCTACGCAAGTGGGGTTTTAGACTCTGTGAGGGAGCGTCCCCTGAGGATATGGATGCCATGGCAGTATCGGTTGAAGATGGAGTGCAGCACAGTCATGCTGGGCAAGATGAGCAAGCAAGGGTCAGCAACGGTGGTCCGGTGGCTTTCGTATGGAGACTGTGAGGTTTTTACCTTTTTATTTATTTATTTGGTTTTTCTCTCTATTTCCTTTTAGTCTGCATCGCAAACCTGTGACTCTCTGCTATTTACACTTCATAGCTGAAAAAGTTCACGCTATAAATTCCAGCGAGCGATTTCTGTGTTTCCAATGTTGACTGACACTCGCCTAACTCGCAACTCAGCTACACAGGGAGTTCAAATATTCAACTTCCAATTTGCACAGCAAATCCAATTGCTTTTTACACATTTCTTCAAATGATTTATTCAATTTGTTGATGAAACTTGAGCGCTTGAGTAGCCCTCCTTTCTTCCTCCTCTTCGTCTGCTCGTGGTTTTGATGGCAAAACTTGAATCGTGACAATCTGGCTGCAGATTTGCAAGAATAGCAAGCTACATCACCCGAATACGTCGTTTCTTTGTCTTCTCGGTGGCCGTGGGGGGAAATCTAGTACTCAGGGAAGGTGAAAAACAGCCATTGTTCTCTTCTTGCAATGCATTCGTCCGTGAGAAAATCTTTTTTGGGGGTAAATAGTTGCAACGCCTCGAACTAGAACATGCAAGAGGTTGCGTGGTTCAATGACATGAGCTTTTGGGATATTCGCAACTTGAGGCACTCTCCTTATCATATTCTGGATGAAGGGATCTGTCCATATCACAATAACTTATATCTACATTTTCAGTTATACTCACAACGCGAGTAAATGCAGAAGGAAAAATTTCGAAGAACGACAACAAGGTTGAGGAATACATACTTGTGGAAACCCCTGGAGCTTGTGAGCCTGAAATTGTTGAAATAGTTGTCTTTCAGCAGGTAAACGACGTCTCGCATTTGCTCTTGATGCTTTAAGTTACCAACTAGGAGTTGCAGCAGTTAGCTACCAAGTTGTTGTAAGAAACGCCAGGAAAACCAGCGGTTATAACTTTTTCCTATCCTTCAGTTGATATGCATATCAACTGCATATCAACTGATTTTTGTAAGTGGAACGTTTAACTTGCAGGAAGCTATTAATCCTGGTCCTCATAACGTTGATTCAAGAGCGGTGGAGCTCCATCATGAAGATTGCGGAAGCAAACGCAATGCGCCAACCAAGGAAGACCACCAATTACGAGTTTCTGTGGCCCATCACCCAAATCTTGATGTCGAGGAATATGAAGTTCGTGCGAATGAGCCTACATCAGCTATCAGACAGGCCACAACCGATCTTCGCCCAGGGGTGCTAACTTGGGAGAACTGTGACTCGAAGTTTGTGGAGCTATATCTTGAGGATTGTGGAAACAAGTGCACCGTCCATATCAAGGTGGCCCAGGAGTTTGAAACTTGGGACGCTATTAATTCCACACTATTAAGGGCTGACAACCATGAGCATCATACAATTGAACGAACATCAGCCATTGTCCTGCCCACAAACGACCATTACCGGCAAGAACAAATTGTGGCGACCTGTGGAACTGTCGATGTATCACCCCTGGAGCTCAATCTTCATGACCATTCCAAAGCAGACACAGATCAAGCTGACTTTACTCAAGAGAAAATTGCTTCCCAAGAGAAGAAGTTTCTGGATGTTGACATAATCAGCGACAAATGCGTTTTTCTTCAATCCCCCTCCCCGCTCAGTGTTACAAATGATATTGCCAAGTCGCGTAAGTGAAAGACTTTCTCAATTGTTTTAAGCCTGTAATTTTTTAACTAAATGTTCACTGAACAAATCCTGGGCAGTCGGGAGCGCATCAAAGCAACCAGACCAGCAATATCTGATTTATTTGCTCAGGTATCAAGGTTAGATAGATGCCAGCCAAGTGTATTGCAATATTACAACGCGTGCCTTATTAACTTTTGAGGTGTAACACGTTTTTTTTTTCCGCTTATGGTTGGGGTTCTTGCCACAGTGAAAGTCTCCTCCCTTGAATCACCGAAGAAGAGCACAAGCTCACCGAAGCTCAACAAATACAATTCCATACAGCAGCTTAATGCAATCGTTGGGGAGCAATTGATCAAGTACTTACAGTTTCTGGAGAGGAGCGTCGTTCCTGGAAAATTGGAACACGCAACTTGGAAGACGACGCAAAGGCGGGCTATCATCTTGGTCACTCTGGTTGCCATTGCAGTGTGGGCTAGAAACGCCAAGCATTTGCATGAATCCATGCCACGCATTAGGGGCTTTGCTATCAATGTACATATCAGGAGCCGCTTGTAACTGGACTATCTTAACGCAGGTTTTTGCAGCATTGTAGAGTAGTGCAGCTCTCGCTGGGGTAAACTTTGCAAGAAAAATGTAGAGACAGTTTTTGTCGTTTGTACCATAGCCTAGAATACCGTTGTCGCATACAATTTCCCCTGAAGTTATTCCTTGATTTAACTTTCATGCCAATGCGTTTGTTTATATTACAAAAATGTAAGCTGGCATTGACTTTACTAGACTTGGCGACATTGTTTACGTTTTTCTATGTGCATTCAATAAGGAATTATCGGATTCTGAAACTTTTCCACAAAAAGCAAAAAAAATTACATTTTCTATTGATATTTACTCATCATTGTTCAGCACATTTTTGTCATCAAAGCATCCGAATACCCATATAAAGTGGAAGTTCTGATCGTGTAATCAGATAGCCAAAACGATATTTTTCAGTATCTTTACTATACATCCAATCGAAAAATATTGAATATAAATATTGTCTCCCCTGTATTCAATAACTCGACTCTGATTATGGTTGTCAAGTCTGGGTAAAGCCCAGCAACGCTATGGGTTCAATTCCCCCAACCATCTACAACTACAAAAAACTACAAGTTAAATTTCACCTAACCTCCTAACTCGGGTCTAACTACAGTGACAGCTCAAGAACCAAGGTCCTATTTCCTTTTGGAACTTCAAAATCCACGGCAACTTCACCAAGTTCTCCTAAGTCTACGATAGCTTTATAGCGTCCATAGTAACCCCGAAAACAAAGTTCACCATATTGTCCGGCTCTTCCATGAAGCCTTGTAGTCCATTCCTCTTTCACAGAGATGAAGCGCTTGCCAGCGGCATTGACACGTTTGTCTGAGTCAACAAGGAAACCATTTTTTCTTGAACATGCCCCTTCCCAGAAACCCCACAGCATGATTCCTTCCACACTTGGGTGAGCGAAGGATTCCCATAACATTACCTTCAATAAAACCCAATTTTCACATCAATAAACATAAGTTTACACAACTATACAGCATGTTGCAGCCGGTAAAACTAACTTCTAGCCGTGCTGCCTTCCTAAACATTCAAATTCATATCCAACATCAAGGCACTTACTATCAAAAGATGTGTAGACAGTTCCTTCAATTTCTGCGTTCATGATGATCACAAAAGCATATAACTCAGACAATCTTCATCTTCTCATCTCTAAACTATATTAACATTTGGCAACAAAGCTCGTCTGAGAGGAGATAGGTTATATGTACCTCAAGGTCATCTGCTCGGATATACTCATTATCTGCTGCAACGTCAATTTCAGTCATCCATATTGGTAAGCCCACGGTACTCAATTTGTCCAAAGAATTACAAATGATTGGACCGATTGGAGTATCAACATGACCCTGCACCCCTATGCCTCCAACTGGTGCACCTTTTTTCATCAGCCACTTAATCTGTTCAACATATTTTTCAGGGGTAGAATTCCCGTCTTCCCCATCTTCTACATGATAGTCATTTACAAAAAGAACAGCCTCAGGATCAAATTGGTGAGCCATTTTGAACATATACGGTAAAATGTCTGGACCCAACCGATCTCGAAAGAAGCATCCGTGAAGCATCTCATTATTTACATCATAATGTTGAAATTTTCCCCTGTACCGACTGAGCAGGTCAACCGCTCGATTCTGTAAAGCGTCCGCCACTTCTGTGGGAGAGAGTGTTTTGAGCCAATCTTGACACGAACAGTCTGCTTCCCAGAAGATGCAATGGCCACGCATTGGTATTTGATGTTGCAAGCAGAATTCAATCATCTCATCTGCATCTTTGTAGTTGAACTGTTCACAAATCATCGTTATCAGTGCCAAAAAAACGTCCAAATAAAGACGGTAAAAGTAATCTTAACATGTTTTAACTCGGAAAGCTCCTCAGAGTAACGGTGTGTCTTCATGAAAGCATAAACATCACGTCTGTTT
The DNA here is from genome assembly GCF_059467195.1 of Physcomitrium patens. NCBI lineage: Eukaryota > Viridiplantae > Streptophyta > Bryopsida > Funariales > Funariaceae > Physcomitrium > Physcomitrium patens. Next base: position 6,550,454 of record NC_143431.1, on the reverse strand, counting down.
ACACACCAATTTTGGAGAAGATGCACAGAAAGAGCGGCCAGTAGAAAAACAAAAGATATACCCGGACAACTACGAAGGGTAAAACAAGGTTTGCTGTGAGAAAGAATAACTGGTACTGCATGGAAACTGTAGTAACAAAGTTTACAAAAATCATTTTAGTTAAGGAATATAAGAACTCGAATGCTAATCTAGAAAATAGGGAAATAAGCTCACAATGCCACGTTGTGGTTCAGTCCAACCCCATTTGATCTCATTCTCGAAAACTGCCCAGTTGAAGTTTTGGAGGAAAAACTGCTTGTAGCTGTTATTGTCCAGACTCCAACGGTTGATGCAAGAACCTAGTGGAAAACTCCTGCTCGTCTGCTCAATCCTCACAGAAATGCCAGACGGAACGGGGCAGTTGTTTCCATTTTTTAGTTTTAGAAATACATCTCGTTTCCGGACCTGCAGAGACAACTGTTTATGAGAAAGAGTACATGAACTGGACAATACTTGTGACTCAAGAGATTCCCGTTTGTCATAGGAGTCGATATGCAGTCAAAACCTACAATGTAGTATAAAACAAACTCTTCGCGTACCTTATCTGCTTGAACCTTCAAGATTGGAATACGAGCGCTTCTGTCGACCGCGAATATTTGCAATCCTGCCACCAATTTTACATGTTACTTGACGTATACCCCAAAATATCTTAATTGAAACATACCCACAGTACAGGTGATGATCATCAGAGAAGTGTACTTCACTGATGGGCATTCAAAAAAATCTTTAGGTAAGTTCGGATATCACTGGCCAGACTAAAAAGAAATATCTTAAATTCAATAATATACTTTGTGTAGGAAGACAGGAAGCCATAAAGATTCACTGTGTTGATAATTCAGGCAAAGCGTACACAGAGATGTGAATACTTGGGAACGCGCATACCAGCAAGCATAAGATCCACTCCGGATTCTGGACCTTGAGCATAAACCATCGCATGTTTTGGCTTCTTCTCCAACCGGAATGATCCCATTATCTCTTTCCATGACTTGTCATCAGCTTCCACGTCTCCTCCCGTCACCCACTTCCCATCCAAACTCAAAGCAACATTCACTTTCTGCCCTACCTTACCCTGACATCTTCCAACTCGTACCCAAGCCGAGACTTGATAGGACACATAGAGCTCTAGTTTGTCGGTGATTGTTTGGGCAGGACCTTCCCAAAACTGTGTTCGATTGGAAGCAATAAGACAATATCCACTCAAATAAGGAGGGCACGCTAGAGACATAGCGGCAGCAGGTGGAACAATAGTAGGGGCTCCTGATGCAATGGAAAGCTGTGCACAGCCCTGGCCAAACCAATGTTTTAGACCATGTTTTAGGTCGTAATTCTCCACAATATTTACACCATATTTGGGATTCTGCCACAAGGTCAATTTTTCTTAGGTATTAGTCAAGCCGCTCTGGGACGTAGTTCTGAATCATGATCATAGCAGTAGCTCGTAGAATATACAAACATAGCAGATGTAATGTGGGTTATCACTAATATCTAAAAAAGAAATCGAGAATACATTCACTAGTAAAGGAAGAACACATTGGGCGTTGAAAACTAAAGGAAAAATCCATATCAAAGATTTAAGCTGTCTATATTCAGCAACATGACTCCACTTAATAGACAACGAAGGAACAATATTGATGAGCGCCTCGTGTTCTAGACATGCTGAGCTGCTCCACATGCACTAAAATGAGCTCATGGAAAAGTCAAAATGGTTTGCGAACACTCAATTGCACTGCACAGTTGCTATGATAAATAGACGAAATACTTACCGTAATTACAGGGGGCGCAGCTGCCTCTGGTTTCGATGCAGGTTGAATGAGAAAGCTGTCCACAAGAATATCTGTTCCCGGAGGCGGACCCTCTAAATAAACAGATGCTATAGCAGGTGCTTTCAACAATATCAGCCTGCCCTTCAAATATTTCCACTCCGTGGAGGTTGCCTCTATGCTGCACCAACATTAAATTGGAGTGTTACATATAGTGTTATGGTGAATTTGGTGGAATAATTAAACATCTGACGCTTGTGGTGATCATCGCAACAGGTACAATAAACCATCTATCTAAATGAATACAGTTGGGATAAAGAAGTTGAACTCCTCGCACAAAACCCATAGCAATATGTGCATTTTCAGATTTCAGATCGCCTCTATTCGAATGCTTCCAGTGACATCAACTACTGCGCAAGATTTAGATACAAATCCTAAAGACCTGATAAACGAAGAGAGTATGATATATGCCTGCCCTCAATACCCAACGATAATTGAACATTTTATCTGAATCTCTGGTGAACATATCCATATCATCATCAGGTAATGATTCAACGGAACTTTTCACGAACTTCACGTTACTCTCTGTGAGATAAGATAAGACAACTTAACATCAGAGTATCCCTAGTGGAGCCAGAGCTCATGCTGGAAAAAGAATTTCGTAAATAAAGACAAACGTTTGTTGAACTACCAACCTTCCCATGGTGATGTAACGCTCGCTCTTGTCAGCTTCTTGAAGATAGAGAGAAGCCCGCACAGGTGCCCTGGAACAATTGCCAGACATGCGGACAGTAGCCACAACGTCGTACATAGTCTCAAGGTTAATCCGATTCGTGATGGTCTGCTCAATACCAGACCAGGTGTCTGTACGTTGGGTTGCCACGGCGAAAAATTTCCCCTCCAATGGGAGAACTTTCGAACCCTCTAAGGAGTCACACACGAGACCATTGCAGCCCTTAAAGTTCCAATTTTGCAGCCCATGAGCAAAGGTTGCATTTTGTGTGATGCTTTCAGAAATTCGAATTTGAGTATTGTGTTCTTCTACCTTTCCACAACACAGAACTAAAAATGTCAGTTTCAGACGCATTTACCTGAAACCCTCAAAAAAAGCCTCCCAATACACCGTCTGAAAATACTGAGGTGATCCAAACCAATTTATGAAAAGAATATAGATACTATAAGTAACAAATTTATACGAACACAAACGAAACTGAGGTAGACTTGAAGATCCACGTCTTCAACCAATTAAACGGTTGTCATGCTCGCTCTCACCTCTCTCTCTCTCGAAACGTTCGTCCAATGTTCTTACCTGTTTCATAGCAGACGATCCTTGACACTGGGGCGGATTGGGACGTTTGATAACGACTGTGGACACTAGCAGATCAACACCATTGGGAGGTCCTTCTAAATAGAAAATGGCCGCTCGAGCAAGTGAATCCAAGTTAAACTTGCCTTCGAGCAAAACCCATTCCGTGTTCGATGCCTTCACTCTTGCAGGTTGTCAGTCATCCATCAAGGACAGAATTAATTCATTACACACAAATGAACCATGATGAAGCACAAGGACACTCAAAGTTCATCGTCTGAAAGTAATTTCAGTATCACAGATTAAGAAGGAACAGGGATACACATGATTCTTCAGCATCCTTACGACAGCTAAAGTGAAAAGGTCAGTACTGGGTAATTAAAAGTGAAGACGGCGCATACCTTCCGACAGGTATGTAACGTATGTTGGAACCTCCGAAGTCAAGTTTAATTGTGGCCGAAACATTAGGTATTTCATGAGAACTCCCTGTGGTACGGACCATCGCTGCCAAAAGGTAATTTGCATTAGGCTGCACTAGATCGGTTATATTTTGCGCGATCCCCTGCCACCCCTCTCTCCTATTCAATGCTACAGCAAAAGGTTTCCCACTTGGACCCTTGATGCCTTTCCAATCATTTACACCTGAATGCATAACTTGGCACCCTAAACCCCACCATCCCTCGAGTCCAGCATTGAAAGTAGGGTTGACAAGGACATTTCCTCCAACATCCGGCTCTTTTAGTTCAGAAGTAATAGAAAAACGGCTTGCAAGTATATCGACTCCCCCTGGAGGACCTTCCAAGTAAACCAAAGCTTTGACAGGTGCTGCGTCAATTTTCAACTTGCCCTTTAGAACCGCCCACTCTTGTTTCGAGACTGGACCGCTGCACAAAGGGAAAATATCTATTCACAATACGATCGTAATCTTCAGGTGACAAAGCACCAATTGCGAATGTCGAAAACACATCATGAGAAAAAGAAATGCGCAACGAGCGACAAGGAGCCAAGGTAGAGGGCAGTAACAGCAGGTAGTCTACATAAAATCTACACATTCCCAATTCTCTACTACACGCATCGTGCCTCTGAAAACTGACTGCATGGGTTAACTTCAGAACCACTCTCAAACCAATTCACTCCTTCATTTCCCCCTCAACTTCAAAACTTTTGTGCACTATGCATTGATAAATGCAGGTAAAAGCACCGCACCTGGCAAGAGAAACGTAAGACACATTGTTCCCTGCATTCTCCAGCTTCAATGTGACCCGCACATCAGCTAGCTCAACAGGGCCGGAAATGGAAACGCAAGCTTCCACATTGTACTCCAAACTTACCTAGACGAAGAGTGAAGTGAGTTGGTACACTAAACAAAAAAACAAATAAAAACAAAAAAAGAGCCTCACACCATCATGAAGCACGATAGTGGACTGCCATACGAGCTTTCATGAGCCAATTTTTTAGTGCTTGCTGTACAATTCTAACCTTTATTTGGTTAGAAATGTCCTGCATAATACCCTGCCACGCTTCTTTCCGATTGTGTGCAACGCAATAAAATGGATGTCCACTTGGTGGACGCCCGCATTGAGGGAGTGTATCGTTGATCGACAAAGAGCAACAAAGGGGCTGCCATCCATGGTCTGAGCCCCATATGAATGTAGGATTGACAATCAAATCAGTCACTTCAGCCATGACACCTCGTATAGACAGTCTCCTTCTGATAATTTCTTGCGTCAATTTGGCAGCTGATCTGACAATGTTCCAAGCGGCCGGGACACTCAAACTAGCTGAAAATTATCACAAGATGAAGATCTTACGTTCTGAGACTTTCGACAGCCTTTACCAACATGTACCTGTGATCTAGGCACCAAGTCAAGCAAAATGAGATTGCAGAAATTGTTCACGTTAAATCACAGTATACAACCCCTCCCTCGCAAAATCACATCATAAAAGTTGCCGATTCCTATGCAGACTTCTACCCACAATGTTGGTTTCAAAGAGAAATAAAATCGCCTACGTCTTTCTAACAAAGGTATATCAATACAAAGGCATTTGCAGGGACATCAGGTGAATTCATCCTGGTTAACGCAATAGAAAATGGTGGCGATGCGTGGTCCGAAACAAGTCGGATAGGGGAGGTCAAGAGTGCAAAATGTGTAAGAATCACCTCAGCGGCATTCCACATCAAGGGAAAACCTCTTCGGTCCGAGGAGGATCATGAAACTCGTACAAACAAACTCATCATTATTGTTTCTTTTTTTTTTTTTTAATTTTTAATGTTTTTCTCACAGATAATCATCCACACACCAACTAAGTCATCGAGAACATGTTCTATGGTACTGAAGCAAAATAGGTGCTGGGGACGCCAAACCATAGGTACATCCAAAAATCTCCCTAGAACTATCGAATCAAATCCGCTGCTAAACAGTTCAATACACCACAGTTGACTAGGTTCTGAATCAATAGAACACAAGTAACATCACAATTCTGAACACAAGCACATGATCATCAAAAGAAAAATTATACCCAATCCCCATTTAGATGCACTAAAACAGAGTCGCATTACACAATATCTGAGCTCACAGCACTCATTCTCACAATCGGGAAACTAGTATACCTCCGCACTAACTACCGACTCCAACCACACACGATTCACGTCCTTAGATCAACTACCTGGCCACTCACAACACCCACCAGGAGAATTCAAATCGACAAATCGGAAAAAACAGAGGTTGAGCAGTCACCAGCCCAGCCGAAAATTGGAGAACTCAAAAAGGGAAGCAGAAACCCACCATCAAGGGAGTCTCGCCGATGTCAATCAGCTCTATCACAACCGCCCTGATTTGAAATTCAGGCCGTGAACCACCAAGAGAAAACGCACAAACGGCCTAAATATGGAAACCCACATAAAAAATAAGGGTGTGTCCACAGCAACGCTGGACAATGATGCACTCCGTGCAGCCGGAATTGATTGGTGGGCTGCCAATCGGCGAGAAGTGAGTTGAGGGGTGCGATCCCAGAGGCCCTAAAATTCGAAGACACGGCCACGTTTCCAAGGAAAGGTACCCCGCTCCCCCTGCTCACTCGGTTCTGCCTCCGATCCTATTGGCGCCACGTAACCTTGCTTTCGTGGCGTCGTCGTAGTAGATCCATCTCGCTAAAGGTCCTTACTGTTGCCAAACCCCCTTTGGCATATGTTTGCTGTCTTGTTGAATAATTCTGTATGTTGATTTTATATGTTTTGAAATTATATTCTAGAATAACAATTGATTGAAAATTGGATGATTGGAATGGGAGGGATAATTGCAAAGAATGTATTGTCGTCTAGAGATGTATAGTTGATCAGGGTTTTTAGTATTGCCATCTTGACTTACTATTATGGCCACACCACTCACAAGCATATTGTAGCACAAAAGCATAATAGAAAGGCACTTAATTTCTTAAAATTAGTTAATTAATTACTTTTTTATTTTATTTTATTTATATATAAAGGTATTTGTAGCATGCACAATGATGACATATGTAGATTGCATTAAGAAAGAAGTTAAGAGCACTAAGATAGATCATATAAGCAATCATTTTACTACAGTTGCTATTAACTTCAATCTTTTGATGGACCTAAACTAAGATTAAAAGTTTCTTGCATCTTATAACTACATGTGAGTCTCTATCTTTATAAGTTTTTTTTTATAATTATGTAGATTTACTTATACAAATAGAACCATAGAAAGTTGTTATGGACTAAGAATTTATAAGAAGTAACCAAACTTTATCAAGATACTATAATATTTTATTTTATGGACAACAAATATGATAATGTCAAACTCATAATTAAGAAGGAAAGACTTAAGGTGTTAATGAAAGGCTCTATCTATACAAGGCATGAATAAGATATTCATATTATTGACGTATAAAGATAGGTAGTTGGAGCCATTTTAAGAAGTTTCTAGAATTGGGACTAAATTGGTGGTCTATATGACATCCACCATAGAATATTTTAAAAGGACTAAAGGCAGTTTTTTTAGTGGGATCCATTGTTAGAAACATTTTAGAAAATTCTAAGATAATTGGACAAAATATAAATAAGACCAGCTAAAGTCATTGGGGTATTTGATCAAATATGGCTTTAGCTTCTTTTTCTCGGTAAAGTTTGGTTTGTATTTTTTGGTTTGTTTTATTTTATTCTCTTTTGCTCTGTTATGCCTTCTATGTTCCATTTTGTTTAATTTTATTTAGTTTTGCTCTGGTTTGCTTTATCTAATATTGTGAGAAAATTTCTCAAGGTATAGGTGTTATTCAATCTCAAGATTTCTTTTTCACATGTCTCATTCAATATGTTATCTTGATTATCTATTAGGTATACATTCCCTCCTTTGATCACCTTGGTTTTAATATGAAGCTGGTTGGAAATTCCAATTAAGATGTAATTTTTTGTAGAACCACAATTCTAAAGCACTCGATATAGCTATTTTCTTAATCCAGCATATCTTTTATGCTACAATTTCCTTGCTAGACTCTACTATTGTAATGTCTTTTCTCCTTTCAATTGACTTCTTAAAGTAGCTTGTAGTAGCCTTAAAACAATACCTAATATGACCATAACAACTATCGTCTAATTAAATGGTGGCTATTGACATACTACCAAAGAACATACTAACATTCACTCTGATACCAATAAAGTGGGACTTTAAGATAACAAATCTCAGATATGACGTTATCTTTGGTATGCCATGATTAAAGGTAGAAAATAAGTAAGTTGATTGCCTAGCAAGGACAATCTCCTTCAAAGATAATAGATGTAAGGTGACTCTTTGTGCCTTTGCATTGAATGAGATAGTAAAATAATCTACTACTAAAGGCTTATTTATAGAGATGACCTTTACGAAGAAAAAAATATAATATAAGCAACCAATATATGTGGTGGTTCCAAATCTTGCCTCAATGATAACAATGACAATTGAAGGAATAAAATAGGCAAAACAACTCATATATGAATATCAAGATGTCTTTCTAACCAACTTACATAGTATTGTGTCACTTTATAGAAGTACGTCCTTTCAAATAAGATTATTCTTGGGACCAAATTGACAAGTTGACCAATTTATTGCCTAGCTTTAAATGAACTTGAAGAGTTACAAAAGACATTGAACAAACTCTTGGAAAAGAGCATCATTTGAAAAAACACAGTGCCATAAAGAATACTTGTACTCTTTGCACCCAAAAAGAATGGTGAACTTTGGCTTTACATCAACTATCAAGGCTATATTAAGTAAACTATCAAGAATGTATATCTACTTTTACGTTGTTGAGATAGAGAGAGTTTGCTTCAAGAAAGGGCTAGGCTTCTAACTACTACTAAATGTTCAATCAAATCTAAGATATTAAAGTTCTAAGTTTATACATATAATTTTTTTTTTAGGGAAATTACATTAATACATAAGCTCAAGTACAAAAAAGACATCCAAATATATGATAAAATATCTAAAAATATTATATGTCCTTAAATTTCTCAAATTTCAATAATTCATATCTCATTATTGGACTGTCCAAATAATATATAAAAAATGAAGCAAAGAAAGTGTTCTCTCCAATTTTAATCACCAATCCTTTGTTGCTTCTTCTAAATATATGTTATGCTCCAAAGAGTGACAATAGGTACAAAATTGATACCTTAACTTTGAGCACCTATAATTCTTTCATAAAAACTTCAAAATTTGCATCCAAATCGTATCCAAAAACCTAAATTTGCTGATCCTAGCCTCCAAAGTTTAAATGACTTCAAAAAAAATTCCTAATCCCTAATAAGAGCTTGAGCAGCCTCCTTGAAGCTCATTGGGCATGACATTCAATCAATAGGGATGAAGATCTTCACCCCATGTTTTCATCCAATCATATCTTGCTTTCGTCCTTTCTAATAAGCCTCCTAATAGTTTAGACTTTCATCTTTAGATTCCAACCTTTTCTAAACTTTATACTAAATATCTAAATCCTACATAATGAAATATTATAATGAAAATAGATACACCTCTAATTTTTATTTTTATTTTATTATTTTTTTTTTATTTCAACTCTCTTTAAATTTATTTGCTAACGACTTTAATCCACATCAAGACTTACAAACATAATATATGTTTTAATTAATTTTTACATACTATAAGCAACTACAATATAATAATGTATAGATGATCTTCTTAAGTAGCTTCAAGATATAACTATCTTTAGCAAATTAGACCTTCAAAGTGGTTATTGGCAAAAACCTATTACAAAAGAGAATATAAAAAAAAAAATAGAATTTTCTATATGCTATGGACATTTTGAATGACTTGTTTTATCTCTTAGCTTCACTAATGCTTTAGCCTCCTTCATGGATCACATGAATAGATTATTTTGGGACCTTTTGAATAAGTACGTAATTGTCTTCATCAATGATATCCTAGTCTATAGTAAAATCCTTGAGAAGTATGAATAATATCTATGGGAAGTATTGTACTACCTATAAGATAGCCACTGTCATGGACATATATTTATTGTAATTGTTATTTAGGTGATATGAATAAGTAGAAGTAGATAAAAATAGATTAATTTCATAATATCTTTTAGAATAGCTTCTTAGAAGCTTCATAGACATCGCTTTGACTTAATATGTGTTTATACTTGATTGATAGGTTAGAAACTTCATCAACAAGTTAACCATGTACCACACATATTGATAGCTTGTGGAATAAGCTAATTATATGGTGCCTACATAAAAAACTTGCCTTGTAAGTTAAGATACGTGTTGTACAAAGTCAACACGTTTTTGGAGGTCCTATAAAACGTCGCCATGTAGCTCTTCAATAGATAGTATATATAGAGGTAAGAATGAAGCCTTCTTCACTCTTATCAATTCCTTTCTTGTTTATAGTCTAGTTTCAAGGGTCTCTAGTTTTCTTGTCTTTTGGCAATAGCCATTCTAGTTTCTTTCTTAATATACATATTTAGTTATTTCTATTTTGTCATCTTTCTTTGAGAAAAGTCTCACTTGTTTATTTGTTATTATCAATTTTTTGTCCTTGACAAATTGATAAGAGTGCACTTATAATATCAAAGCTTTGTCTAATCTTGATTAAGAGTGAATTATCCCTTTCTCTTGATAAGACATAAGCATATTAGTGGTTACAGATTACCCTCTTCTAAATTGATATTGTTCTTAGTATTTTTTTTGATCTCAAGTCCTCTCTTCTATTTGTCTTGAGCAATATTAGACATCTTCTCTTTTCTAATTGTTATCATTGCAGAACTTGTTGAAATGAAGAGTGCAATGGCACAAATGCAAGAGTAATTGAGGGAATTAATGCTTACAATGTATCAACTCAATTTACCACCACAAAAGCAACAAGATTAGTAGGAAGTGAAGATATAGAAATAATTGGAGCCGCTTCAATATCTGTACCAAATCATGTTTCTTCTCCTATGGTGGAACATCCTTCCAGTGTTAGAGAATCAAGAATTACCCTATCTAAGAAGTTTGATGGCACCAGATCAAAGTTTAGAAGATTTATCAATCAAGTACAACTTGTAATTGAACTTCAATTCCAAAGCTATCTAATTCTAGGATTGCAAATTAGATTCATTGGTATGCTTCTTTCAGGTTCAGCATTATCATGGTTTTTATCTTTTTTTGAATGGCAAGATCCAATATTGAATAATTTGGAGGATTTTTTGGCAGAGTTTCAATCTATGTATGGAAAACATGATGTAATTTATGTTGCAACTAACAAGATCCATATTTTGCAATAAGACAATTGATTAATAACGTTGTATGCTTTACAGTTTCAACAACTTGTAACTAATATCAAGTAGGATGATACCGCATATCTTAGCCAATTTCTCTATGGATTACAATATGAGGTAAAAAAATTAATGCTCAACTTACGTGATCCTCAAACATTGAGTCAAGTAATTGACTTTGCTCTGAAGTGTGACAATTGTCTTTTTGGATTTCAATATGAGAACCATATAAGTAAACCTCAATGTTACTATAATTCAATAGCAACACCAACACCTCTTCAACACATACATTCGGAAGTAGAAGATATGTAAATTGATGTGGTATATATCAAATCTCTTATTGAGCAAGAAAAGACTTGTCGTCGTCAAGAAGGATTGTACTTATATTATAGAGAACCTAAGTACACTACTCAACATTATCCAAAGAAGCGATGCAACTATAAAATGAGGAGTATGGCTATCAAAAAAGATAGTATGTTGAAAAATGAGTTTTTCTAGCTACAATAAAGACTGTGTGGGTAGAACCTTATACAACACCTAATGAAGGTCCTATTCTCTCCTTAGAACCATCTCCTTATTTTACAATAAATATTATTTTAGGTCCTAAACATCACAAAGCCTTTGTCTTGTTAGATTCAAGAGCCTCAATATGTTTCTTAGATTAAGAATTTCCTAAAAGACATAGCATATTTTTAGTGAAGAAAACTAAACTTATTCATACAGAAGTCATAGATGGTCATCCATTATCTTCAGGAGATGTTACTTATTAAATCCTTTCTAAAGAAGTAACAAATAATGGTCATAGTAGCTTTATAATATTTATTATCATTAGATCTCCCTCTAATACAATCATTTTAGATTTATCATGGCTAAAAGAATATAATCCTAAAATAAATTGGACTTCTCGTAGTCTTGACTTTTTTAAAAGTATAACTAAGAGTATAGTTAATCAAGTAGAAAGTCATAAGTTTAGTACAATTAAACATGTATTTGTAGATGCAAGAGCTTTCTTGTATGTTGCAAAAGAAAGATCACCTTGTGTTATTTATGTTGCACTTGTTTGTACTGGTTGAAAGACTTTAAGTGGCATTTAAAGCCAATATGAAGATTTTTAAGATGTATTTGAGAAGAAGAATGTAGACACTCTTCCAAAACATCGTTCCTATGACTGCTCAATTGACCTTCAAGAAAGACTACAATGCTATTTGGATCAATCTATAGTTTATTATAAAATGAGTTAGTTGAACTCAAAGAGTATATTAAAGAGAATCTAGCCAAAAACTTCATACACCATTACAAATCTCCAACAGGAGCTCCAATTTTATTTGTGAAGAAAAAAGATAGATCATTGGAGATGTGTGTCGATTATCGAGGACTCAACAAAATCACTATCAAGAAAAAGTATTTGCTACCTTTGATATCTAAACTCTTTCATCAGTTGAATCAAGCTAAGATCTATATAAAATTAGATCTACAAAGAGCATACAATTTGATATGCAACAAAAAAAGAGATGAATGGAAGACTATGTTTTGAATAAGGTATGGATATTTTGAATACAACGTCATACCTTTTGGACTTACAAATACACCAACAACATTCCAACATCTAATGAATGATGTCTTTTGGGAGTATTTAGATGATTTTATTATCTATTACATAAACGACAACTTAATCTATTCTAAAAAAATAGAAGAACATAAACTTTATGTTCGTCGTATGTTACAAAAACTAAGAGATGCAGGACTCTATGCCAAAATAAAAAATTGTGTATTTCACACTACTAAAGTTGACTTCTTAGGATACATCATTTCAAATGATGGACTTATGATGGATCTTAAGAAAATTAAAACTATTATAGATTAAAAGATCTCAAAAATGATAAGAGATGTGCAATGCTTTTTTAGATTTACCAACTACTATTGGATCTTTATGAAAGACTTCTTTCAAGTTGCAGCTCTTCTTATACGTTTGACTTATAAAGACAAACTTCAATGGAATCAAGAAGCTGAAGTAGCATTTGAAGCTTTGAAGACACCCTTTGTTTCTGCATCAATCTTTTATTGTATCCATTTTTTTAAGCCATTTTTTTATAAAAACATACATATGAGACTTTGCTTTGCATGTTGTATTATCACAAATAGGAAAAAATGATAAATTTTAGCCAATAGCTTTTTATTCCAAAAAATTTTTAGTAGCTGAAATCATTTATAAGATCCGTAACAAAGAACTTCTTGCAATCATGGATTCGTTTTAAGAATGGCACTATTATCTAAAAGGTGCTCCTAGTCCAGTCACCATGTATACGGATCACAAGAATCTTGAATATTTTATGTCAATACATATTTTGAATCGTCACCAAGCTCGTTGGAGTATGTCTTTGTCAAGATTTGAATTCAAGATCACTTATCAACTAGAAAAACAACAAGGTTTGTCAGATGTACTCTCTAGACTATCTTATCTTACATCAAAGGAAGGAGATGTTGTTTTTTTTTATCAACAATGGAGAATTCTCTTGAAGCCAAAGCATCTACATCTTCGAGTAATGAAATCAACACTAACTATTGATTCAACTTTCATTAAGCAAGTTTAATCAAATATGTCTTCTGATCTTCATATACGTGATATTAAGGAAAATCCTTCAAATTCTCATGATACTTCCAAGTTTGAATTCAAGAATAATCTACTATATTTTGAGGGATGCCTATATGTTCCAGAAGGTGAAGCTCGATTATGTATTCTTCAAGCTTGTTATGTCTTTCTAACAACATGACATTTTAGGTACAATAAAACTTTGGAATTAATATCTAGAGATTTTTGGTGGCTACATATGTGGAAAGGTGTAAAAGATTTTGTTTAGTCATGCGACATTTTTTCAACATCAAACTCCTTGTCATCAACCTTGTGGATTTTTTCAACTATTACCTATTCTAGAGCAACCATGATCTTCTGTTTCTATGGATTTCATCATAAATCTTCCAATCTCAGGTGTTTATGACTCTATATTTGTGATAGTAGATCATTTTATTAAGATGGTATATTTTGTACCATATACAAAATCTATCACAAGTGAAGAAACAACTAAGCTCTTTCTTGACAATATCTATTGCTATTATGGATTATCTAAAGATATTATATCAGATAGGAAAATTTAATTTGTATCAAGATTTTGGTAGACTCTTTTAAAGATTCTAAAAGTAGATATAAAACTATCTTCGACATTCTATCCTTAAAGTGATGGACAAACGAAGCATATTAATTAAGTTTTGAAGCAGTATTTAAGTTGTACCATTAACTACCAATAAGATAATTGGACAACTCTTTTGTCATTAGTAGAGTTTGCTTATAATAACACGTTGTCGTGTTGTAACACAACTATATGGTGAAAATATAAATGAAAAAGATATTATTAATATTTAGTCATCTTGGATGTTAGAAATAGTGGTCAATTCTAGTACTAATTTTAGAGTCAGTTAATGTCACTCCACAGATGTCATTGAATCAAGTACCCTCCGTACCAATGGGACAACTAGGATCATTTTTCAACCCTACATGAAACAAGCCTAATATGTATATACTGGTGGAGACACCCAATATGCATGATCGGGGTATAAGAAGACCACTTTATCATTTCTGTTGTAGACAAGTTGGTCATTATGCCAATGAATGTTTCAATCCTAAAGCCAATGATGATTACGTTGTAGTATTACGTGCTTTCCTGCTCAAAAACGTGCCGGGCGACTAGCTGTAGAAGGTAGTATGGAGATTCGCCAATAGTCAAGCAGTCTATGAGTTTTTGACTGTTGGAATATAAATGACTGCAAGAATACACCGTAAATCTATACGGATGCCCTTCGACTGCTCGCCGAAGTCCTTTTTGCCCCAGCCAGTAGGTCTCTAGACGTTACAGAGAACCCCGAACAACTCAATCTGCTAATCTCCGATACCGCTTTATACTCACGATCTTGTATCCACTGACTGTCTTGTTAGACTAACCCAATAAATTTCATTCACTCCGCATACTCAATCCTATAGACACCCTTTTAATTCTTCAATCACAGACATAACTCGATTTCACAAAACAGTCAAGAGTAATCAAACCCACTTCATTAAAAATCCCCATTCACCATTACAACACTGACTTCAGCAACGATTGCCTCAGTCTTCCCAAAACCCTATGAAGAAAAAAAAACCCAATTCTCTGTCTTTTTTCTCCGCTTCGAAGCATGAAGCTCCTCTCCGATCCTTCAAAAAACTCCCCAAAAATTTATTCTCTCCCCTAACCTTATCCTCTGAATTTCTTCAATCTTCCGTCTTGGATCCGAAATTGGCTCCCACAATCAGAGCTTGGATCCGAAATTGGCTCTCGTCATCAGAGCTTTCTCCCCCATTTTTACCTTTAAGAGATCTTTTTATCGAAAACAACGTTCTTTGAAACGGCACAGAGAACAAGACAGCCTGAAATAGAATCGAAACCCCGTAATCGGGACCACATTGAGTCGCCCGACCAATTCAAGTCTCATATTGGCTAAGAGTCCAGTAGTAAGACCCGGATGTCCCCGTAATTGGATCAAATTGGTCCTTTGCGTCAGATTGGCTGAGGCCCGTAGTAAGACCTGGACTTTTTCGTAATTACACTACATTGGGTTGCCCGGCCAATTCAGGTCTCATATTGGGTAAGAGGACCCAGATTGGATTCTTAAAATTGGATCCAATTGGCTCTTTGAACCAGGCTCATCCATCGTGTGAATTGGTCCTTTCCCTTCCTGCTGACTCCCGTTATTCGAATCGAACGGAGCATTTCAGTATGCCCCGGCTGACAGTAACGGGGTGACTAAACCTGGCCACTCAATATTTGCACTGGAGTTGGTCGTTGCTCCCAATATTTGAGGTAACTGAACATTAATAAAAGTCCCCTTTTTTTATATTTTCACGGTATACAAGTGTTACAACACGACATCCACCCCCTCTGAACCTGTGCATCCTCCGGTATGCACCAATTTACCCAATTGCTGTTTGATTTAGAAAATATCCTCTATGTCTTTGTCCAATTTGTCTTCGTCACCTTCATTATCCAAATCACTTTCAATCTCTTGCTGCGGAATCTCTATACCTTCATTAAGGTCTTTCATATTCATCTCCGCGTGTCTTCGTTTAAATATTTTTACTCACTTCCCTGCAATTGGTATTTTCAATTTTATATCATCTAACTCCCGTAACGAGTAAGTCGCATTATCATGAACAGTTGTTACTACATATGGTCCAAACCAACGTTTTGAAAATTTCCGCAGAGTATTACGTTGATTATCCGGACTATTATCATAAACAAGTATCCAGTCACCTTCCTCGATTGCTTTAGGCCTCAATCGATGTTGCTTGTAGAATCGAGCCTTATTTTGTAACCTTGCTCTTTTTAACCTTTCCAATGCTATCTGCACATCTACCGATCTTTGCTCCAATTGTCAAATCTTAATAGCCAGAAGTTCTTCTCTTATCAATCCATCTTCCCATCGTAGCATACTCCAAGTAAGTACCTTTTCTTCAATCGGTATAATTGGTTTACGACCTGTCATAAGTTCTACTGGCATATATCCTATCACCAAACTATGTATTGTTCGATCAGCCCATAATGCAAATGACAAAAGCCGTGGCCACTCTTTAACTTTCCCATTACAAGCTTTAACTAATGCTTTCACAATCGGTGGGTGACCGCGTTCGCTTTTTGTATTCCCTTCTGGATTATAAGCAGTAGTCAGTGATAGTTTAATTCCACATCTTTCAAAGAACTTACGAGCTTCTTGTGCATTTAATTCTCTATGATCTGCAGTGATTTTTCCTACGCATCCGTAGCAGCAAATGACATCTTCAAGCAAAAACCTACAAATCCCCTGTATAGATTTTGTCCTCAATGCTCTTCCTTCTACTTGATTTGATAAATCTTCATGAGCTAAAACCAAATATCTCATCTGCCATAACCCAACTGGCATAATAACCAAGTCAATAATCCATTTAAAATGAATAGCCAGAGGATACGTAGGATGAAGACCATCTCGATGTCGAATATTAGAATACGATTGACAGATTTTCCATGACTCTACAAATGAGAGCACATCTCGATACATATTTTTCTACCAATATCGTTCCTTGAGTTTAGCAACAGTAGCCTAGATTTCTCTATGCCCTGCCTATAAACTATCATAAAACTCCTTTAATAATTTTAGTTTTTCTTCCTTTTTGCCTATCACTCGTTGTGGCACCCCAATTCCTTGCTTTGGTCTCTTCCATAAGAATCCATCTCAAAGTAAAAATCCATATGCTTTTTTTCTTATTTGTTTGAATTTTTCTGTAGACCAATTCCCCTACTTAGTCAAGGTATTCAAGTAATGACCAATATCCAATAATTCTCCTTTATAAGATTCTTCAAGAAATAGCTTGTCTTCTTTGTTGAGATTTGATATTGAATAGAATTTCAATCCGACGTCATCAATATCTTCAACCATTTCGTCCTCCCTCTCGTATCTTGCTCGAGATAGCATGTCTGCTACTAAATTGTACTTCCCAGTAATATGCTTAAATTCTAGATTTAGTGATTTAATATAAGCACTCCATCTCAACATTGCAATATCTAGCGTTGAACAGTTAGTAATCATTCCAAGCAATGGCAAGCAATCTGTTTCAATTACTACTACTGCCCCAATCAAATAGTCCTTTTCAGCTTTCATAGCCAAAACAACTCTCCAAAGTTCTCTTTTGACTTGCGAATATACACGCTGACAAATACTTAAAACTTTAGCCCCAAATCGAACTGCAAATCTATTCCCATTTGAATCATCTTGACCCACAGCCCATCCAATGGCAATTGGACTAGCGTCCACAGTAAGAATCACTGATCTATTGCACTTATAGTCAACCTTCCTCAATATTGGAGGTGACATCAATAATTTCTTTAATCTTTGCATTGCCTGAATATGCCTTTCTTCCCATTTAAATCGGTAATCCTTGTGTAACAGTTCATATAATGGATCCGCTATGTGAGCATAATGAGGGATCCAGATTCGATAAAATATACATGCACCTAAAAACCTGCGAACCTCTGTTAAAGAATCACAATCCTCTTTCATCCTTCCAATTGCATCAACTTTAGTCGGATCTGGTTTTCTTCCGTAAGATCCACATAAATGTCCAAAAATCACAACCTCTCATACTCCAAATACGGACTTCATACTCGATAATGTAAGATGAACTTCCCCAAGCCGAGTTAAAATCTTTTCACAATCTTGTATATGATCAACGACATATTTGCGACACCCCCTCGTATCTAAAGTTTCATCCTTGTCTCCTTCTCTGCACCCTTTTATAGGAACATCATCCAGAAAAGGCATAGTCTTCTCTGGAATAAAATCTCTCAATACCTCATTCATCCCATTCATCATATGCGCAACTGAGTTGATCACACCTTTAAGAAGAGTGCACATTCTAACCAATCCAAGTGGTGTCCTCATTGTTTTCATATCTCTACTTCCTTCGGCAAGTTGAAATTGATCATAACCTGAATACAAGTCATCATTGAATAGATCGCCCTTCCAGCAAACGCCTCAGCAAATTCATCCACAATAGGTCCAATTCTTGCATTTCTGACAGTTACTGCATTCACCGGTTGCATATCTTGAATAAACCGTAGTGACCCATTCTTCTTAGGTACCATAAATCATCGATTAGAATACGGCGCAAACGAGGGTTCTAATATTTTCATCTCTATCTTTTCTTTTAATAGTTCAACCAATTTAGGTAAATGTGCCCTTGGTATTGGAATCGGACTTAGATTCCAAGGTACATGCGGTACAGTGAAGATAACCATAGGTGTTATAATATTTGAATCCACACACCCAATTTTATGAGATTCGAAAGCAAACGATCTACCTTGTTTAGCCAACATCTTTTTGAAGCATGTAATTTCCTCCGGCTATAAAGAACCATTAGAACCAATCTTCAATTCTTCAAAAGTCTCTTTAGTAAACTGATGTCCAATACTCATTGGATCTCTTAAACTTGCTTCTTTTGATGCTTCTCCCATTTTTTCTTTAGAATCTTCTTGTAATGGTCCGGCAACAGGCTTTACCTTCTTATCTGCCGTTTTATACCTCGTCTCTACAATGACTTCTGGTGCTTGAAAAGATTCAAGTATGGTATAAACCTCTCTTGAATGAATCTCAACAATCTTATCATTATCTCCTAACCCAATAGATGTAATCAATTCCAATGAATCTTCTAGTCCATTTTCTTCATAAACACCTAAAATCCTCTCATCATCTTGCAATGTACCTAACTTGCGTAATTGTCCTTCAATATCATATAATCTTTTTCTTTCTTTTCTTTTAAAATCATTAACTTTCTTATACATAATATTTCCATTCTCCAATACACCAATAAAACCCGCATCAAAGACACCTTCATCTCGCGAGAGTACCTCCTCTTTTGTACCTCCATAATCTCGCTTTATAGTGGTACCTCCCCAAAATCCTTAAATCCTTCAACAATCTTTGGCAATGGTTTCTCCCTCAACCTATCTCGATTCCGTTCATGGTTAGGAGGTACTGTTAGAAATTATACAGCTTTCCTCCCATCTTCGCTCCGTATCCTTGCATAAGCAGAACCATTGTAGAACGGGTAAATTAGTTAGTGCTAAAATTTTGACTTTAGTAGATTAGAACCGGTATTGATGAAATCAGGAAATCAATAGTCATGTGAAAGGTTCCAAGATACAGTTAACTGACAAAAACCAGTTGGAATCTGGAAAAGGGTATAGTAGGAGAAAGATTGATTAGCTTAGGGCCAGACTTGTGAGTCTTAGAGCCAGGGTATGCTTGGGTGCTACCTCTATTTTTTCTATTTCTTTCCTTTTGTATTTTGATGTTTCGTTGTGTTTATAAAGAGAAGTTGATGAAAATTGTGTGTTGATCACAGTGTTACAGTAAATGCTGTATTGGACCAGAATTGGTTCTATACATTGCACATGAAATAGTGTTATAGATTGAGAGATGATAGTTTGAAAATGATTGAATGACCATTGAGTTGGAAAATATAAATGAAGTTAGAATTACAGAGAATTGATAAGAAATTGAGAATGTTGTAATTGAAGTTATTAAATTAGACATGGTATTGAAGAATTAATATTATACAATTCAGTGATTGGAAATTAACTTATTGAATATCAAATGATTATATTCAATTAATGGTGACCTTAACAATTAATTCATGCGACAGTTCTTTCCCTTGTGTTTGAACCGATTTAAACTATACTTAATTGAGAAATTGTGGCAATTCGGATTTCTTGATTACATTTTGGCGCCGCTGTCGGGGAAAGACAACAGTTATGAGTGTTGAGCATTAATTGAGAAATTTGATATTGAATGAGGAGTTGTAAGATTGGAGAATTGTGGTAATTGTGAAATGATTAAGAAAGAAGGAGATTATGAAATAAAAGAGAAATGATGTTATGATACATCAACATAATTTTGATTATGAAAGACGTATTAAACAAAAACGAGACCGACAATTGAGATTGGCCGCAAGGAATGTAAACCATATTGTGGGAGAAGTATTACAGAAAAGGAGGAGACGACAGAGTTGGATTAAACCGTGGTTGCATGCATGTCGACATATACGATCATATTCAGTTCCTGAGAGGGAGGCAATATTTCAGAATTACATTCCTTTATCTAAATTACCTCTTTCATTGGCAGGAGACTCTTCTAGTTTAATAGTTAAGTCTGTCAAACGATTTGTAAAGAAAAGAATATTTATCAAAGAATTCGGCTCATTATTTCAAGGAGCATTATTGCCAAATAAATTTAAACAATTGGAGTTACCTGCTGAGGTATTAAGTAGCCCGGTGGAAGAGATTATTAAAGACATTGAACGAATTACGAAATCAAAAACTATCACACTTCCGATTTTACCACCAATTGTATTATTACCAATGGCATCGGGAGGTGTACCCAATGTTCCTACAGGACCACCGGTACCACCAATAGGGCCAATTGGACCAGCAGTACCAATTTCTGTTCCAATGGGCCAAGTAGGAGATCGAACTACAAGTATAGCACCACTACCAATTTTTAGCGGATGGCCTGGTGCTGATCCAGATCAACATCTATCCCAATTTTTGACCGCTTGTGTAGCCAATAATGGACAAACAGAAGATGTGTGGTTAAGATGGTTACCTGCAACTTTGAAGGATATTGCTTTCGAATGGTATAATCGACAACCAGCGGGTTCGTTTCCAAATTGGAAAGCTTTAAGAGCTACTTTTTTTCTTCATTTTAGACCAATCAGATATGAAGACTGATTGAGAGAACAATTAATGCAAAGTCATATGATACCAGGAGAGGCTGTGGAGTCATATTATGGGCGAGTAGTTGACATAATTTGCCGTTGGCCCAATAATCATTTACCTGAAAATTTTATTTTATCAATATTGATCAATGGGCTCTACCCACCAGAATTGAAAATATTTGTTAAGGAAAATCAACCCGCCACAGTTACATTATCGCTTGTTAGAGCCAAAGTGTGGGAGGAATGTCATTATGACCGAATCCTAAATTCAAACCCGACACTAATTCCTACTCAAGGATCTTCTAAGTTTCCAAATTGGAGTAATTTAGCTAATAGTATTACTGGAGCAATGGCACCTGCAACCCATTCTACCATACCAATCCAAGGGGTACTTAACCCAGTTCCGTTACAAGCTGTACCATCTCCGATGGCAAGCACTTACCCTCAATTTGCACTGTATCAACCGCCTGGTGTTAATACGCAGGAATTACCTATGTTACCAGGTTCGAAAGAAACCAACAAAACGCTGTTATTGAATTTAACCAAGAAAATGAAAGAGTTGGTAGTAAATATGGCCAAAGAAAAAGAGAAACGACCAAAGCAGACCAATTTTTGGTGTACCAATTGTAAGGGACAAGGTCATATGGTTCAAGATTGTCCTTCACCAGGAAACATGAAAATTCAATGTATGAATTGTGGGGGGAAGCATCCGACTAATAACTGTTGGTATTTATCAAATCCACATTTTAATAATACCATGTCACCACCAATGTCATGGGATGTAAATCAAATTCAAGAGAGGAACCGTAATGGATGGAATGGTAATCGATTTAATAATCAAAACCGCAATTATTCTAATAACCAAAATTTTGGACCTAATTCTCAGAAGTTCCACCCAAATCAACGAAATTATCAAGGAAATAACGGGTTTATGCCTGAGCCTTCCTTACAAACAGGTCAACCAGGATCATTTACTCAGGCTACTTGGAACATACCAAGTCGTTACATCCCAATTGAAACTTCCAATATACCCAGTGGGATGGGACGAAAACCAGTTCGTTGTTTTCGATGTCGCCAGTATGGACACTATGCGAATGAATGTTCTAACTCTAGTGCTTCGGAAGAATATGCACCAATTTGTGGAAATTGTAAACAATCGGGACATACAACAGCCCAATGTAACGCACCTTTTAATTTTAATAATTGCAATCAGCAGGTTCAAATTCAAAGTTCCCAAGAGGATACCAATCCAGTTCTTCAAGACTCTCCAATTAATCATATTGAAGTGGTCCAAGCAGTACAAACTCGAGGTCAACGGTACCTTCAATCAATTCTTAAAAAGGATAAAATTATTGAAGAACAACCTGAACCAATTCAAAAGAAGGCGACTATATTCGCAAAACCAGCGAACCAATTGCGACCAGTATTGGTTCCTACCGATTCATTCAATTCGACTCCGATTGCACCAGGAGGAGTCAATTCTCAATGTCCAATACAATCAATTCCAATAAAAACAGTACCAACGTTATCGCGTATTCCAATATCCGCACCAATCGAACCACCTAATTCTGTTTTGCAATCCAATAAGGTTCCGATATCCAATCCAATTCAGAGTATGCCAATTTCTAAGGGATTGAAGTTTCCAAAGACTCGACGGAAGAAAGCATTGGGCATTACTACTGATTTAACTCCATATGATATATTAAAGGATCTTGATGAAATCCAACCAGCTATTACCATGAAGCAATTATTGGCTATAGCACCAGAGTGTCGTTCTACTCTAACTTCTTCATTGATACGACGAAGACATCGAGACAAAGAGATTCATGAGGTGAGTTTAAATCCGGATCCTGGAGCACCTACAATTGATGTTACTATTGACGGAGTTTTAATCTCAGGCATCCAAGTAGACGGTGGTTCTAGCGTCAATCTGATGACAAAGGATACCATGGAGAAATTGGGTTTGACTAGGTTATTGCCTACTACTTTATTACTACGTATGGCGGATCATAGTAAAGTCCATCCGATGGGAGTTCTGGTAGATGTGGAGACAATTATTGCGAGAATTGCATATAAGATCGACTATGTAGTCTTTCAATTGAAGAGTTCAGCGTTATCATACCCAATTCTATTGGGTAGACCTTGGTTATTTCATGCAAAGGCTCGTAATGATTGGGGACGGAGGACCTTGACGATTGGGAAAAAGCGCAATAAAATTGTTTTACAAATGTATCCAGTTTCCTATCATGGCGAATCACAAGTATCCTGCACGGAATTTACTTCAGAAGGACATAGTGAATCAAGCGACGATGAGGATCCATTTCATAGAAACGAACAATATGAACAAATTCAATCTCTTACAAAACATACAGGAGTTATTTATCAATGTGGTGGACCAAGGGAGTACTTAATTCACCAAGAAGATACTGACAATTCTGACCATGCCATTGCAAGATGGATGAACAATTACGCAGTCAACCATATTAGTGCGATGGAGCCAGAAATGGATGGTGCCAATTCATCAGAATTGGTAACGGGTTCAGAACCGGATGAACAACTGGAAGCACCGGAATTGGTAGAACCAGTTTGTCAGGAGATTAATCTGGGATTAGAGACCCAGAGTCGACCCATTCAAGTTTATGGTGGTATACAAGGACGAGAGCTTCAAGATTGGATCAATTTTTTCCATAAGCATAAACCTTCATTTACTTGAACTTACAACGATTTACGAGGGATATCAGCAGAAATTACAGAATATAGAATTGTGTTAGAAGAAACTGCGAGACCAATTCGCCAAAGACAACATCGGCTGAATCTGAAGTATACGCTGTTAGTAAAAGAAGAATTGGATAAATTATTACGAATTGGATTTATTTACGAAGTTCCATATAGTGAGTGGGTTTCTCCAATTGTAATGGTACCTAAAAAGAATGGAAAAATCCGCATTTGCTAAGATTATCGCAAATTGAATGCTGTTACTAAGAAAGATTATTTTCCATTATCCTTTACGGACAGTATATTGGATGCAGTCGCTGGACATGAGTGTTATTCCTTTTTAGATGGGTTTTCAGGGTATAATCAAGTAAAGATTGCTAAGGATGACCAATTAAAGACCACGTTTACAACTGATTGGGGTACCTACGCGTATACAGTTATGCCATTTGGGCTATGTAATGCTCCAGCTACATTTCAACGTGTTATGACTCAGGCTTTTCATAAATATTTGCGTAGTTCCATGGAAATTTTCCTGGATGATTTCTGCACATTTAGTAAACGTTGTGACCACTTGAAATGGCTAGGCAATTGTTTGGATCAATGTGATCACTTCGGTATATCTTTGAATTCCGAAAAATGTACGTTTGGTGTTCCTTCAGGGAAACTATTGGGGCATATTGTTTCCAAAAAAGGAATTGCTACTGACCCAGATAAAGTGAAAAAAATAGCCAATTTACTTAGACCCGATACAGTTTCTGGTGTGCGAGGTTTTGTGGGACATGTTAGTTATTATCGAAGGTTTATCCAATCATTTGCAGTAATTTGCCAACCCTTAACTAATCTTTTAAAGAAGCCAACATCCGATGGGATGAGTCCTATTTGGACACGTGAGTGTACCGTTGCTTTCGAGGACTTAAAACGCAGATTGGTATCCGCTCCAATATTGGTCTCTCTTTGCTGGACTAAAGTTTTTCATGTATATGTGGATGCATTCAATGTTGCAATTGGTATGGTCTTAAGTCAAAAAGATGAAAAGAATTGTGATCATCCAATTTATTATGCAAGTCGGCAATTGGTTGCTGCTGAACGTAATTATACCACCACTGAGCGAGAAGCTTTGGGAATGGTTTATTCAGTTCAAAAATTTCGGCATTATCTATTAGAATATTCTTTTGTGTTCTACGTAGATCATGATGCTTTAAAATATATGATTAATAAACTTCAATTAAGTGGACGAATTGCTCGTTGGATATTATTGCTACAAGAATTTAATTTTACAGTTATTGTCAGACCTGGTAAATCTCATGCCAATGTCGATCATTTGTCACGATTAAGTAAGGAGATGGGAGATGACCCCGTTCTAGATTCCCTATCTGATGTTCATTTGTTTGCTGTTGATATAATTTCAGAAGAGTATGCCGATTTAATTCAATATTTAACATCACAAACATTTCCTATAACTTTTACGGAGACAATGAAGAAGCAATTGCTTTATAAGAGCACTCCTTACATAATGATTGGAAATGTACTGTATAAAAAGGGCAAAGATGATGTCTTACGACGGTGTATATATCGAAGTGAAGTTGACTTAATTTTAGAAGGGTGTCACATGGATAGTTGTGGTGGTCATTTTGCTGGAGATGCTACGGCCCGAGAGGCCTTATTGGCTGGTTATTGGTGGCCTACAATGTTTGCGGATGCTCATCAATATGTCCGGCGTTGTGACCCATGTCAACAAATTGGTAGACCAACTGTTACGTCTGCAATGCCACTAGTACCAATTCTAGCTCAAACACCTTTTGAAAAATGGGGTATTGACTTTGTGGGACCAATTGCACTGGCTTCTCGCAATGGACAAAAGCGATATATATTGGTCACTACGGATTATGTTACAAAATGGGCTGAGGCTGTTGCTACTTGAACTGATAGTGCTGCCACTGTAGCCAATTTTCTGTATGAAAATATTATTACCCGGTTTGGATGCCCTAAGGAATTGGTCAGTGACCGTGGAACTCATTTTATTAATAACACTATCGCTGTGTTAACAAATATGTACGAGATTAAGCATCGTAAAACTTCTCTTTATCACCCTCGGGCCAATGGTCAAACTGAAAAGACTAATGGAATTTTATGTAAAATATTAACGAAGACAATTTTGGGTGCTGGCACCGATTGGGACACAAAATTGTTTGCGGCTTTATGGGCTTATCGTACTGCTTATAAGGTTATGACCAATTCTATGCCTTTCCAATTGGTGTATGGACAAGAGGCTATTTTACCAATTGAATTGGAAGTACCCAGTTTACGGATTGCAGTGGATGAACGCTTAGGTGATACAGCGTCGCTTCAATTTAGGTTATCTGAATTGGAGAAATTGGATGAGAATCGAGCTCACGCTTTGATGGTTATGGAAGCCATTCAAAAACGATGGAAAAGTTATTACGATAGTAAATTACAATTGAAAACTATTAAACCCAATGATTTGGTTTTGCTTTATGATAGCCGGTTTCAGAATTTTCCAGGAAAATTTCAAGTACGATGGCATGGACCTTACAAAGTTATTGACTGTTATCCTAATGGATCAGTACAATTGGAAGATTTTTTTGGCATTAAATTGCCTACACGTATTAATGGTTATTGGTTAAAGTTATATCAAATGTAATTGTCTAATCAGTCCAAATTCATTATTATTTCCTCTTAACCCGAGGACGGGTATGTTTCATGATGAGGAGGGGAGACTTATTAACTACGCCGTAATTTTGATGTAACCCATTGCAACTGATAGGAGAGGGGCACTTCTGAATCAGTACCTCCATTCTTGCAATTGTAGCCGAGCAATTGAGTACATCCAAAGTATTGAGTGTTTAAGACAAGAGTAAGATTGTTTAGTTGAGAAGTATTTCGTGAGAAAATACCGAAAGAGGTGTTTTTGTGTTAGGGTGAGAGGTTTTGTTATTAGGGTTTTATAATGGCGAGACGTCTTAAGCGAACAAAAGAGAGGGATGATAGGTCAAGGAATGTGAGGTTTAGGAATGAGTTACCAGAATTGGAGCTGGTAACGTTCACAAATATGGAGAATTGCCAGATTGACTTGCTGTGGCAGAGGAAATTCAAGAAAGATTTCAAGGAGGCGGACGTTTATGGTTTCTTGCGATATTCAAGAGTTTTACCGCCATTAGATCCATCTATTGTAGAAGAATTTGTGCGATATTATGACCCATCAGATGGTTCGAGTGTGGTGCATAATCGTATTGTGGGATTGGAGGCGCCCATTCTACACAAAGTTTTGTATTTGCCAATTGGAGAACTGGCCGTAGGATCGGAGGTGATGGTGGAGTTCAATCCGGAGCTATATTTTCATTCGAAGGCCGATGCGTTTGTGAAGGGCCAGGGTTGGAAGGTACTGGACATTCTTAAACCAGAAGTGGGAGAGTGGTTACGATTTGTTCAGAAGAGAATGGCGTTAAATAGACATACAACATATATTGCCAAGAACTTGTTGTTCGCAGCAGTAGCTTCAATGGATGGTATGAAGTTTAATTGGGCAGAGTTTGTAGCTCAACATATGCATAACGAGTTATCATACAAGAGGACGTTAGAGAAGGTTACTACATTACTTTGTTCCAATTACATCTCTGAGGTAGTGAAGTATCAGTTGAAACTCCCTCTACAAGAACAAGAGAAGGCGAGGTTGAAGAAGTCAGGGAAGGTAGTCACCCTTGAAGAAAGATAGAAGGAGACTGAGCGAGCCAAGTCACCTGAGCAAATAGTGCAAAATCAGCCGGAGCAAACCAATCAACCATCAATCGCGGTGGGTACCAGTTCTAAGGGCAAGGAAAAATTGGATCAAAGACCAGAACCATCTTTAGCTTTGGTTTTACCAAACCGGTTGACTGGAGAGATATCTACCCAATTCGAGGGTCAACACAGTTCTGGTGATAAATGGAGAAGTGCTAAAGAGATGCTATTATATCAAGTGGAGACACTCTTACCCCAATTCAAGAGGTTGCATAGAATGGTGCACGAATTACAAGATAGTGATGAGCTGAGTAAAGATTTGGAGAATCAGAAGAAATTGGTTGCAAATCAACAGAAGACAATTGCGGAATTGGAAGAGAAGTTGGCTGAGAAAGTGACGAAGTATACAGAATTGGAGGTTAGGTTAAACAAAATGGACAAGGATTGGCGGATGGATAGAATGCTTCATCAAGCTGAAGAAGCTCTTTCGAAGCAGGAACGAGATCTAGCAAGGACACAATTACAGAAATCCCTAGAGAAATGTGTAAAATTGGAGAAAGACCATCAACAGACGTTGTTAGAAGTTGCTACAATACAGGATCGCATTAGAAATTTGGAAGCAGAATTGGATTTAACAAGACAACCGGTGAGTACTTCCAATTCTGAAGAAGTTGCAGAATTGAAGACCAAGCTTGATGACCATCAAAAGTATATTGCAAGGTTGGAAGAGCAAGAGCGAGTGTTGGAATTTGTCAATGAAGACTTAACTGAGCAATTGGAAAAGGCAGAAGAAGAAGAAGAAGAAGAAGAAGAGGAAATCGAAGAACCTAATTTTCAAGCGCAAGCACCAGTTGAAACGATCTTATTGGATAAATTATCGGAGCCAACCAATGCTGACAACCAATAATATTAGGAAAATTGGTTCTAGAATTCGATGTTTGCGAGGACGCGGCACAGTTAGGAGTGGGGCTATGTAGAACGGGTAAATTAGTTAGTGCTAAAATTTTGACTTTAGTAGATTAGAACCGGTATTGATGAAATCAGGAAACCAATAGTCATGTGAAAGGTTCCAAGATACAGTTAACTGACAAAAACCAGTTGGAATCTGGAAAAGGGTATAGTAGGAGAAAGATTGATTAGCTTAGGGCCAGACTTGTGAGTCTTAGAGCCGAGGTATGCTTGGGTGCTACCTCTATTTTTTCTATTTCTTTCCTTTTGTATTTTGATGTTTCGTTGTGTTTATAAAGAGAAATTTATGAGAATTGTGTGTTGATCACAGTGTTACAGTAAATGCTGTATTGGACCAGAATTGGTTCTATACATTGCACATGAAATAGTGTTATAGATTGAGAGATGATAGTTTAAAAATGATTGAATGACCATTGAGTTGGAAAATATAAATGAAGTTAGAATTACAGAGAATTGATAAGAAATTGAGAATGTTGTAATTGAAGTTATTAAATTAGACATGGTATTGAAGAATTAATATTATACAATTCAGTGATTGGGAATTAACTTATTGAATATCAAATGATTATATTCAATTAATGGTGACCTTAACAATTAATTCATGCAACAGTTCTTTCCCTTGTGTTTGAACCGATTTAAACTATACTTAATTCAGAAATTGTGGTAATTTGGATTTCCTGATTACAACCATCGTCAAGTACTTTTGTTTCCATCCATGTTGCCGTAGTATAAGGTTGTCCTAAAATCAACGGATAAGACGTTGTATCTTGAACAAAGAAATGTTGCTCCATCACAACATCCCCAATCCAAATTTTGACATCTGGACAAGCTCCATATAATTCGCCTAGTGTGTTATTAGCTGCTCGAATTGCCCATCCATGTTCCATATCAATTGGCCATTTTTGCTTCTTATAAAGATCTTTAAACATGAGATTTATTTCAGAACCATGGTTGACTAAAGTAACAATTGGTTCTTCTATATCTCCTACTTTCACCAATACCTCAGTAGTTACCATTGCCCAATGCTTTCGAATATAATGGCTCAAAGTTTCCATTTCCTTGTCACTATAATCTTCGAAACGTACTCGTTGATTATATCCATTCTTTTCATTTGTTGGTTGCTTGTAACCAATATCAACCTCTTCTTTATCTCTATATATTCTTGCATCAATAGCATGACTCATTCCAGTTTCGCCCATTACTTGCCTCTTTCGCTTAATGTTGTCAATGATAACATCATGAAACTCCTTCTTTGTAATTCCCAAGACTTCTTTCAATGTGAATTCCACCTTAGTGTTTAATATACGTTCTTCCAACACCCCTTTCAAATTTGTTGCCGCTTCAATGTCAGAAAGTAGCTTATAAGCAATTGATTTGCCTTTATTTTTTGTCTCCTTTGTTTTTTCTCCTAATGATGCTGAGGTATCCTTTATAGGCAATTCTTGTGAAGCTGCCTCCCGAGCCTTATCTCCTCGAGTTTGCCTCTTAGAAGAATTTTCTTTTCTAGTATCATCAAAATTTCCTCGTCTCTTTTCTTCCATCAAAGCTTCGTGTTGGCTCTTAGCAATATATGCATGAACTGAAAGAGATTCAACAGGATCCTCCCAACCTAT
This sequence comes from Physcomitrium patens, assembly GCF_059467195.1. NCBI lineage: Eukaryota > Viridiplantae > Streptophyta > Bryopsida > Funariales > Funariaceae > Physcomitrium > Physcomitrium patens. The sequence goes on along the minus strand of NC_143431.1, from coordinate 6,520,217 downwards.
TCTACCTCGTATTGTAGCTGCAGTCCTCAATAACGCTTCTCGAGGTAATTTCCCTTCTTGTATTGTAGAAATGGCAGAAGCCCAAAATTCACTAGTTTCCGTACTTCCACCAAGGTCATCATCTACTCTAGCACCATAACTTGCACTTTCTCTTGCTGTTGTTTCATGCTCTTTTAGGTAATCTTGAACCAATGCTCTCATTCCTCCCTTGCCAAAATTGGTTTGAAGAAGATCATCCCTATCTTTCAATGCTATCTTCCTATCTTTTCAGCAAATAATTCCCTGTCATATCATATTATTAAATTCATTGCAATCTTTTGTAGTGTGTGAAGCATCATCACACCAAATGCATCTTTGTACATATCCTTGTTTTGAAACATTCTTCGTATTGTTTATAGAAGTATTCTCTTCAAGACTTGCTAATTTGATTTGAAGATCTCGCATTCCTCGTATAATTTCTTCCATCTCCATATCTGCTTTCTTTGATAAGGATGTCGAAGGTTGAACTATAGGCATTGTTGGTGGTGTTGTACGTACTGGAGCTTTGGGTGCTTGTACTATTTTCGAAATATTGCTCCTATCCTTCTTCCTTTCTCTTTTTGTAAGCAACCCCACTGCATCTTCAACGTTCTTCTACTTTGTTGTCAATCCTTCATCTTCTTCTTTGTCTTCAAGAAGGAGTTCTAATTTCCCTTGCAATTCTCCATTAACAGCTTGAAGAAATAGATCAACTTTGTTTGGCTCCAATGTCAATTTTTCTACCTTCGATAATTGAGAGTATTGTCTCTCAAATTCCCTTAGTAGCTCTGTTGCTTGCAAATTCTTATTGGGCCGTTCAATCTATTCCAGAAACAATTTCTTAGTAACGCGATCAGCATCTTCCAAGAAATATTCGTCTTTCAATGCATGTAAAAAAATCTCCTATGAATTTCCATAACAATCCATAATCGATGTAATGTGGTCTCTTATTTTTTTTATCATGGCAAGTCCAAATAGTGCAACCATTTTCTTCTCAGAAACCCGATTTAATTCCATTTCACGAACATAACATCTTAAATACCTTGAAATATTCCTCCCATCAAATTGATCAATTTTATTGACCACTGCTTGCAATGCTTTGGTTGCCAAAGCTTCCTTTCGATCATTGCTTTGCTGTTGCTGCATTGACAATGAAAAGGCTTGAAACATACTAGCAATAGATGGATCCATGTACATACCTTGTCTTTTAGAAGAATCCCCACCAGAAACTCCTTCCAAAAATCCTTCAAAATTTTTATTTTCGTTTTCCGTAAAATAAAAATATAATCAACCGAAATCAAATACCTTCCACCTCAAGCTTTCACGTCGGGTTCACCACTTATGTCGTATTACATGCTTTCCTACTCAAGAACGCGCCGGGCATCTAGCTGTAGAAGGTAGTATGGAGATTCGCCAATAGTCAAGCAGTCTATGAGTTTTTGACTGCCGGAATATAAATGACTGCAAGAATACACCGTAAATCTATACGGATGCCCTTCGACTACTCGCCGAAGTCCTTTTTGCCCCAGCCAGTAGGTCTCTAGACGTTACAGAGAACCCCAAACAACTCAATCTGCTAATCTCCAATACCGCTTTATACTCACGATCTTGTATCCACTGACTGTCTTGTTAGACTAACCCAATAAATTTCATTCACTCCGCATACTCAATCCTATAGACACCCTTTTAATTCTTCAATCACAGACGTAACTCGATTTCACAAAACAGTCAAGAGTAATCAAACCCACTTCATTAAAAATCCCTATTCACCATTACAACACTGACTTCAGCAACGATTGCCTCAGTCTTCCCAAAACCCTATGAAGAAAAAAAAACCCAATTCTCTGTCTTTTTTCTCCGCTTCGAAGCATGAAGCTCCTCTCCGATCCTTCAAAAAACTCCCCAAAAATTTATTCTCTCTCCTAACCTTATCCTTTGAATTTCTTCAATCTTCCGTCTTGGATCCAAAATTGGCTCCCACCATCAGAGCTTGGATCCGAAATTGGCTCTCACCGTCACAGCTTTCTCCCCCGTTTTTATCTTTAAGAGATCTTTTTACCGAAAACAACGTTCCTTGAAACGGCACAGAGAACAGGACAGCCTGAAACAGAATCGAAACCCCGTAATTGGGACCACATTGAGTCGCCCGACCAATTCAAGTCTCATATTGGCTAAGAGTCCAATAGTAAGACCCGGATGTCCCCGTAATTGGATCAAATTGGTCCTTCACATCAGATTAGCTGAGGCCCGTAGTAAGACCTGGACTTTCTCGTAATTAGACTGCATTGGATTGCCCGGCCAATTCAGGTCTCATATTGGGTAAGAGGACCCGGATTGGATTCTTAAAATTGGATCCAATTGGCTCTTTGAACCAGGCTCACCCATCGTGTAAATTGGTCCTTTTCCTTCCTGCTGACTCCCGTTATTCGAATCGAACGGAGCATTTCAGTATGCCCCGGCTGACTGTAACGGGGTGACTGAACCTGGCCACTCAATATTTGCACTGGAGTTGGTCGTTTCTCCCAATATTTGAGGTAACTGAACATTAATAAAAGTCCCCTTTCTTTATATTTTCACAGTATACTCATGTTATAACACGACAACGTGCCAATGTGTAGGAATTGCAAGGAATCGAGGCATATTTATTAACAATGTAATGCTCTGTCTAATTTCAATAAACGGGATCATCAGATCCAAAGCCAAGAAAAAATTGAGGAGATAAATCAAGGTCCTCAAGATTCTCCGGTATATTGGATAGAATGAGTCCGAGCCATTCTTATCAGGAGTTGAAAAAAGGGAAAAGGACTAATTCAATTTTCGGGTGAGTCTGATATAAAGAGCCAATTTGATCCAATGATAGGGACATCCAATCTAAGTCTTGGTATGGATCTCTTATCCAATATGAGACTTGACTTGGTTGAGTAACCCAATGAGGTTTCGAATACGGAGGCTTCGGTTCTATTTTAAGTTGTTCCATACTCTATGCTATTTTGGGAGAAATATCCTTTCTATAAAAAGATCTTCTTAGAAACATGAATTCCGAGGAAGCACCATCGGTTGTTCTAATTCAAAGTCCAGGGCGGGAGAAAAAGGAACTACACTGAGTTAAAAGGGAGGAGAAGATAAGGAAAGGAGCATTTGGAGATCAGGATTTTGGGAGTCAGAGAGCTAGCTTCAAGCTCCTCCAAATGGTATATAATTAGGTTCATAGGGTTTGAGAGGACTTTGGCAATCATTGTTGAAAGTCAGTGTTTGTATTAGTGAATTGGATTTTTTTTGCAATAAAGTTAAGGCTGATACTCTTGATTCTTTTGTGAAATTGGAAAAACTTTTGTGGTTGAAATTTAGAGGTATCTAGAGGGTTGAGTATGCTGAGTGCATGCAAAAATTTGTGTTAATCTAATGGAACAGATAGAGGATATTTGACCATTAATATAAAGAGATATCGAAAGTTAGGAGATTGGGGTTGTTTAGGATTTTTGTAATATTTGGAGATCTACCAGCTAGAATAAGGTGACTTTTGGCGTGATAAGTCGAGGACTTCTACGCGGCGGTCAAGATACATCAGTGTGGATTAACAACATTTTTTTGCAACTTATAACTTAGATTGGAATGAAACTTCTTGAACATTTGGAAGGCTTGCAAAGACACTAGTGGAAGAAGTTTACAACCATCGGGTGGTCATATTGAGAATTATAGCTTACCGAAGCTCGTTATCTAGGATTAGGGTTAAAAATAAAATAAAAATAATAATAAAATAAAATAAAATAATAATAATAATAAAATAAAATAAATAAAATAAAATAAAACTAACAAATAATAAAAGACTTTATGCTTATAATATCTTGAAGTTATTAAAATAGTATTTCTAAGCAATTTTTAATGGAATTAAGCTTTTACATTGAAATCCGAAATAGTTGTATTAAGATGGTTGAAACCCACTAGCCTATGTAGATATTTACAAAACATAGTTTTATCTTTCATAGGCAGATCCCTAGTGCATTCTCAAGTAAGATAGCACGTAATACGACATAAGTAGTGAACCCAACATGAAAGCTTGAGGTAGAAGTCATTGGATTTTGTTTATTTTCATTTTATTTTATGGAGAACAAGAATAAAAATTTTGAAGGATCTTTGGGAGGAGCTTCTAGTAGAACTTCTGATGGAGTTTCTTCTAAAGGACAGGGTATGTATATGGATCCATCTATTTCTAGTATGTTTCAAGTATTATCATTATCTATGTAGCAACAACAAAGCAATGATCGCTAAGAAGCTTTAGCAATCAAAACCTTCCAAGCAGTGGTCAATGAAATTGACCAGTTGATGGAAGGGGTATTTCAAAGTATTTAAGATGTTATGTTCGAGAAATAGAATTAAATCAAATTTTTGAGAAGAAGATGGTTGAATTATTTGGACTAGCAATGATACCGGAGATAAAAGAGTATATTACCTCAATTATGGAGTTTTATAGAAATTCATGGGAGATTTTTTCACATGCATTAAAAAACAAATATTTCTTGGAAGATACTGATCGTATTATTAAGAAACTATTTCTAGAATGGATTGAGCAACCTAATAAGAATTTGCAAGCAACAAAGCTATTAAGGAAATTTGAGAGGCAGTATTCTCAATTATCAAAGGTAGAAAAATTGACATTAGAGCCAAACAAGGTTGAATTATTTCTTCAAGGTGCTAATGGAGAATTACAAGGGAAATTAGAGTTGTTTCTTGAAGACAAAGAAGAAGATTAAGGATTGACAACAAAGTGGAAAAATATTGAAAATACAGTGGATTTGCTTGTAAAAAGAGAAAAGAGGAAGGATAGGAGTAATATTCCAAAAGTAGTACAAGCACCTAAAATTCCAGTACATACAACATGATCAACAATGCCTATTGTTCAACCTTCAACATCTTTATCAAAGAAAGGAGACATGGGGATTGAAGAATTTATACATGGAATGCGAGATCTTTAAATCAAATTGGCAAGACTTGAAGAAAATACTTCTACAAATAATTTAAAGAATGTTTCAAAAGAAAGGTATGTACAAAGATATATCTGGTATGATGATGCTTCACATATTAGGAAGGATTGCAATGACTTTAATAATATGATACAACAAAGAGTTATTTGCTGGAAAGTTGGAAAGATTACATTAAAGAATACAGAGGATCTCTTTCAAACCAATTTTGGCAAAAGAGGTATGAGAGCATTGGTTGAAGATTACTTAATAGAACATAGAATAGCAACACAAGAGAGTGCAAGTTATGGTGCTAGAGTAGATGGTGACTTTGGCAGAAATATAGAAACTAGTGAATATTGGGCTTCTGCCATTTCCACAATGTAAAAGGGAAAAATGCCTCGAGAAGCATTATTGAGGACTACAGCTACAATACAAGGTGCAACAGGTTGGGAAGATCCTATTGAGTTTCTTTTAGTTCATGCATATATTGCTAAGAGCCAACATAAAGCTATGATGGAAGAAAAGAGACGAGGAAATTTTGATGATACAAGAGAAGGAAATTCTTCTAAGAGGCAGACTCGAGGAAACGAGGCTCATGAAGTAGTTTCACAAGAATTATCTATAAAAGATACTTCAGCATCATTGGAAGAAAAAACAAAGGAGACAAAAGAAAAGGGTAAATCAATTACTTATAAGCTACTTTCTGATATTGAAGCAGCAATAAATTTAAAAGAGGTGTTGGAAGAACGTATATTAAATGCTAAGGTGGAATTCACATTGAAAGAGATTTTGGGAATTGCAAAGAAGGAGTTTCATGATGTTATCATTGACAACATTAAGCAAAAGAGGCAATTAATGGGTGAAGCGGGAATGAGTCATGCTATTGATGCAAGATTATATAAAGATCAAAAAGAGGTTGATAATGGTTATAAAAAATCAAAAAATGAAAAGAATGGATATAAACAATAAATATATTTTGAAGATAATAGTGATATGGAAATGGAAGCTTCAAGCCATTATACTCAAAAATATTGGACAAGGGCAACCATTGAAGTATTGGTGAAAGTAAGAGATATAGAAGAACCAATTGTTGCTTTAGTTGACCATGGTTCTGAAATAAATCTTATGTCTAAGGAACTTTATATGAAGCAAAAATGGCCAATTGATATGGAATATGGATGGACAATATGAGCAGCTAATAATACATGAGGCAAATTATATGGAGCTTGTTCAGATGTCAAAATTTGGATTGGAGATGTTGCGACAGAACAACATTTTTTTGTTCAAGATACAACATCTTATCCATTGATTTTAGGACAACCTTATATTATGGTAACACGGATGGAAACAAAAGTACTTGACGATGGTTCTGCTTATGCAAGAATACATAGTAAAGATAGAAAGAAAGTTGTACAATTTCTAACAATATCTCCTAATCATGAATGGAATCGAGATAAGTTGAGGGAGAAACCGTTGCCAAGGATTGTTGAAGGATTTAAAGATTTTGAAGAAGTACCACTATAAAGCAGGATTATGGAGGTACAAAAGAGGAGGTACTCTGGCGAGATGAAGGTACCTTTGATGCGAGTTTTATTGGTATTTTTGAAAATAGAAATATTATGTATAAGAAAGTTGATGATTTTAAAAGAAAAGAAAGAAAAATATTATATAGTATTAAAAAGGAATTACGTAAGTTAGGGACATTAGAAGATGATGAGAAGATTTTAGGTGTTTATGAAGAAAATGGATTGGAGGATTCTTTAGAATTAATTGCATCTATTGGATTAGGAGATAATGATAAGATTGTGGAAATTCATTCAAAGGAGGTTTACTCTATACTTGAATCTTTTCAAGTACCAGAAGTTATTGTAGAAACAAAATATAAAACAGTAGATAAAAAGGTAAAACCTATTGTCGGACTTTTACCAAAAGATTCTAAGGAACAAATAGAAGAAGCATTAAAAGAAGAGAGTTTAAGAGATCCAAAGAAGATTAGACATCAGTTTACAAAAGAGACTTTTGAAGAATTAAAGATTGGATGTGATGGTTCCTTATTTCCAACAGTAATTGAATATTTTAAAAAAATGCTTACAAAACGAGATAAATCATTTGCCTTTGGGTCTCGTGAAATAGGATAGATGTGTAGATCCTAATGTTGTTGCTTCTATGGTTATCTTTACAATACCTCATGTGCCTTGGAACTTAATGCCAATTCCCGTGCCGAGGACACATTTACCTAAATTGGTGGAATTATTGAAAGAAAAAATGCGAATGAAAATTTTGGAGTCTTCTTTTGCTCCATATTCTAGTCGTTGGTTTACGATGCCTAAGAAAAATGGATCGTTATGTTTTATTCAAGATATGAAGCCAATGAATGCAGTAACTATAAAAAATATAAGTATAGGATCTTTAGTAGATGAGTTTATAGAAGCATTTGCGGGAAGGGCAATTTATTCAATGGGTGATTTATATTCGAGTTATAATCAATTTCAACTTGCGCATAGGAGTAGAGATCTAACAACAATGAAAACGCCACTTGGATTACTTAAAATGTGTACTCTCCCTCAGGGTGCTATTAACTCAGTTGTACATATGATAAATGAGATGAATAAGGTATTAAGAGACTTCATTCCTAAAAAAACTATACTCTTTTTAGATAATGTTCCTATCAAAGGATGTAAAAAAGGAGAAAAAGATGAAACTTTAGATGATAGGAGGTATCGCAAATATGTTGTTAATCATATACAAGATTGTGAAAAGATTTTAACTCGACTTGAAGAGGTTCATCTTACACTTTCAGGAGCAAAATATATACATGGAGTATATGAAGTTCTTATTGTTGGGCATTTGTATGGATTTTATGGGAGAAAACCCGATCCAAGCAAAGTTGATGCAATTAGAAGAATGAAAGATTCATGTGACTGTTTAATGGAAGTATGCAGGTTTTTAGGGGCTTGTGTATTTTATCGTATATGGATTCCTCATTATGCTCATGTAGCTGATCCATTGTATGAATTATTATGTAAAGGTTATCGATTAAAATGGAAAAAAAAGTATACTGAAGCTATATAGAAGCTAAAAGTGTTATTGGTGATACCTCTAATTTTAAGAAAAATTGATTATGACTGTAATAGATAAGTAATTCTTACTGTAGATACTAGTCCTGTTGCTATTAGATGGACTGTGGGTTAATATGATTTAAGTGGAAATAGATTTGCAGTTTGATTTGGAGCTAAAGTTTTAAGTACTCATCAACGTGCATATTCACAAGTCAAAAGAGAACTTTGGGGAGTTGTTTCGGCTATGAAAGCTGAAAAAGATTATTTGATTAGTGCAGCAGTAGTAATTGAAATGGATTACTTGCCATTGCTTGGAATGATTACTAATTGTTCAATGCCAGATATTGCAATGTTAAGATGGATTACTTATATTAATTCATTAAATCCGGAATTTAAGCATGTTACTGAAAAAGAACAATTTAATAGCAGACAAGCTATCTTGAGCAAGATATGAAAGAGAAGACGAAATGGTTGAAGACATTGATGATGTTGGATCAAAATTCTATTCAATATCAAATCTTAACAAAGAAGACAAGCTATTTCTTGAAGAATTTTATGAAGGAGAATTATTGGATATTGGTCATTATTTGAATACCTTGACTAAGCAAGAAAATTGGTCTACAAAAAAATTTAAACAAATAAAATAAAAACATATGGATTTGTGCTTCAAGAAGGATTCTTATGGAAGAGACCAAAGAAAGGAATTAGAATGTCACAAAGAGTGATAGGCAATAAGGAAGAGAAACAAAAATTATTAAAAGGATTTTAAGATAGTTTATGGGCAGGACATAGAGGAATTTGGGCTACTTTTGTTAAACTTAGGAAATGATATTGGTAGAAAAATATGTATCAAGATGTACTCTTATTTGTAGAGTCATGTAAAATTTGTCAAGCGTATTCTAATATACGACATCGAGATGGTCTTCATCTTACATATCCTCTAGCAATTCATTTTAAATGGATTGTTGATTTGGTTATTATTCCAATCGGATTATGGCAAATGAGATATTTGGTCTTAGTTCGTGATGATTTATCAAATCAAGTAGAAGGAAGAGCATTGAGAATAAAAACTACGAAAGGAATTTGTAGATTTTTTCTTGAAGATGTTATTTACTGCTACAAATGTGTAGGAAAAATCACTGCAGATCATGGAGAATTATATGCACACAAAGCTCTTAAATTCTTTGAAAGATGTGGAATTAAACTATCACTGACCACTGCTTATAATCCTGAAGGAAATGCAAAAAGTAAACGTGGTCATCCACCAATTACGAAAGCATTAGTTAAAGCTTGTAATCGAAAGGTTAGAGAATGGCTACAACTTTTACTATTTGCATTATGGGCTGATCGAACAACTCATAGCTCAATAATGGGATATATGCCTATTGAACTTATGACAGGCCAAAAACCAATTATGCCAATTGAAGAAAAAGTACCTACTTGGAGTGTGCTACCATGGAAAGATGGATTGACAAGAGAAGAACTTCTAGCTATTAAAATTCAACAATTAGAGCAAAGATCAGAAGATGTGTAAATAGCATTAGAAAGGTTAAAAAGAGTGAGGTTACAAAATAAGACACGATTTGATAAGTAGCATCGATTGAGGCCTAAAGCAATTGAAGAAGGTCATTGGGTTTTGATCTATGATAGTAGCTTGGACAATCAACATAGTACTTTAAGGAAGTTTTCTAAACGATGGTTTAGACAATATGTGGTAACAAAACTGTTCATGATAATGTAACTTACTCATTGCAGAAGTTACATGGAACAAGGTTAAAAATACCAATTGCAGGGAAGTGAGTAAAAATATTTAAACAAAGATACAAAGAAATAAATATAGAAGACCTTAGTAAAGATATAGATATTCCTCAACAAGAAGATGAATTTGACATAGATAGTAAAAATGATGAAGAGGATTTGGACAAAGACTTGGAGAACATATTATAAATCAAACAACAAGTGGGTTATTTGGTGCATACCAAAGGATGCACAGGTTTAGAGGGAGTGGATATCGTATTGTAACATGAGTATATGGTGAAAATATAAATGAAAAAGATATTATTAATATTGAGTCATCTTGGATGTTAGAAATAGTGGCCGATTCTAGTGCCAATATTCAGAGTCAGTTAATGTCACTCCACCGGTGTCATCGAACCAAGAACCCTCCATACCAACAAGACAACCAAGACCATTTTCCAATCCTATATGGAACAAGCCTAGTATGTATATACCAATGGAGACATCCAATATGCATGATGGGGGTACAAGAAGACCAATTCGTCATTTCCATTGCAGACAGGTTGGTCATTATGCCAGTGAATGTTCCAATCTCAAAGACAATGATGATTATGTACCAATGTGTAGAAATTGTAAGCAGTCGAGGCATACTTATCAGCAATGTAATGCTCCATCCAATTTCAATAAACAGGATCAGCAGATCCAAAGTTAAGGAAAAATTGAGGAGATAAATCAAGGTCCTCAAGATTCTCCGGTAAATCGGATGGAACGAGTCCGAGCCGTTTTTATTAAGAGTTGGCAAAAAGAAAAAAGACCAATTCAATATTTGGATGAGTCTAATGTGAAGGGCCAATTTGACCCAATTACTGGGACATCCAATCGAGGTCTTGGTATGGGCTTCTTACCTAGTATGAGACCTGACTTGGTTAGGCAACCCAATGAGGTCCTGAATACGGAGGCTTTGATTCTATTTCAAGCTATTCTGTTTTCTATGCCGTTTTAGGAGAAACGTCCTTTTTGTGCAAAGATCCTCTTAGAATCAAGAATTTTGAAGAAGAGCCATCGGGTGTTCTACTTCAGAGTCCAGGACGGAAGAATAGGGGACCTCATGGAGTTAAAGGGGAGGAGAAGATAAAGAAAGGGGCATTTGGAAGATTGGAATTTTGGAGGTCAGAGAGCTAGCTTCAAGCTCTGTTGAAAGGTGTTTGTATTAGTGAATTGGGTTCATAGGGTTTGAGAGGACTTTACAATCGTTGCTCAAAGTCAGTGTTTGTATTGGTGAATTGGATTTTTTTTGCAATAAAATTAAGGCTGATATTCTTGACTATTTTATGAAATTGGAAAAACTTCTGCGGTTGAAATTTAGAGGTATCTAGAGGATTAAGTATGTTGAGTGCATGCAAAAAGTTGTGTTAATCTAACGGAACAGATAGAAGATATTTGACCATTAGTGTAAAGAAGTATCAAAAGTTAGCAAATTATGATTGTTTAGAATTTTTGTAATATCTGGAGATCTACTGGCTCGAATAAGGTGACTTTTGGCATGGTAAGTCGAGGACTTCTAAGCGGCGATCAAAATACATCAGTGTGGATTAACAACATTTTCTTGCAACCTGTAAGTTAGATTGGATTAAAACTGCTTGAACATTTGGAAGGCTTGCAAAGACATTAGTAGTAGAAGTTTACAACCATCAGACGGTCATATTGAGAATTATAGCTTGCCGAAGCTCACTGTCTAGGATTAGGGTTAAAAATAAAAATAAAAATAAAAATAAAATAAAATATAATAAAAAATAAAAAATAAAACTAAAAAATAATAAAAGACTTTATGCTTATAATATCTTTAAGTTATTAAAAATAGTGTTTCTAAGTATTTTATATTAGAATTAAGCTTTCACATTGAAATCTGAAATAGTTGTATTTAGATGGTTGAAATCCATTAGTCTACTTGGATACTTATAAAATGTTGTTTTATCTTCGACAGCTAGATGCCCAATGCATTCTCAAGCAAGATAGCACGTAATACGACAATGATACATTCTTCTACAAAACAAACACCTTTTTTTATGAATTATGGTTATTATCCACGACTTGATACTTTTGACTTTTCAAAAGCTGATAATCTTGTGACAAAAGATTTGAAAAATTATTTGTCAAAGCTACATGCAACAATGAAGGCATAGTTATAAGAAGTTCAAGAACAACAAAAGATCTATGCGGATGTCTATCGAAAGGAATAACTACCATTCTATGCGGATGACAAGATATGGTTACTTTATCATAATATCAAGACCACTCATCCTTGTGACAAGTTGGACTATTATACACTTGAACCATTTCCTATTTTTATATAAATCAATTCAATTGTATATCGTTTACACTTATCAGAGTCAATAAAAATCCATCGAGTATTCTACGTATTTTTTCTTGAACCATACAAGATAGTGGACATACTAAGAAGAAAACAAACTCCACCTCTTCCTATAGAAGTGGACAATAATGAAGAGTTCGAAGTGGAAGAAGTCCTAGATTCAAGGTGGCACCAAAATAAATTAGAATATTTTGTCCATTGGCGTGGATATGATATTAGTGAATATACATAGAAGCTAGTAAAGAATTTTGTAAATGCAACAAAGGCAGTGGAGGCTTTTCATCGATGACATCTATCAAAATCAAGATGAAATCCTTCCTTATAAAAGAAATAAGATCTAGGCAAGATAACATTCTACTTTCAATCCTTGTTTGTAGCTTCTTTGTAGATGTGATCCTAAAGAAATGGAGATCCAACAACCAACGAGTTTGACTAAAGAGCTTTTATTTGCTTACCTATCGGATGACACATTACGATTGTCACAACCTTCAAGACGATACAATTGACATGAAGATCCTCAAGAAAGATATGTTCTTCTTCAAATAGATAGCGAGATATAATACGTTTGGTATCTCTACCTTGGAAGAGACTCACAATGTTTGGTGATTTTATTAGAAGTAGGAACAATTCCTAATAGTGTCGTATTGTAACACGAGTATATTGTGAAAATATAAAGAAAGAGGACTTTTATTAATGTTCAGTTACCTCGAATATTGGGAGCAATGACCAATTCTACTACAAATACTGAGTGGCCAGGGTCAGTCACCCCATTACACTCAACCGGGGCATACTGAAATGCTCCATTCGATTCCAGTAACGGGAGTCAGCAGAAAGGGAAAGGACCAATTCAATGACGGATGAGCCTGGTTCGAAGAGCCAATTGGATCTAATTTCAAGACATCCAATCCAGGTCCTCTTACCCAATATGAGACCTGACTTGGTCGGGCAACCCAATGCGGTCCAATTACGAGAACATCCAAGTCTTACTACGGGCCTCTTACCAAATATGAGACCTGAATTGGTCGGGCGACTCAATGTGGTCCTGATTATGGGGCTCTGATTCCGTTTCAGGCTGTTTCGTCCTTTGTGCCGTTCCAGGAACGTCCTTTCGGTAAAAAGATCTCTTAAAGGTAAAAACGGAGGAGAAAGCTCTGACGACAGGAGCCAATTTTGGATCCAAGACAGAAGATTGAAGAAATTCAGAGGCTAGGATTTGAGAGAGGGGAGAATTAGGGTTAAAGAGGAGGATAGGTTAAGAAATGGAAGGGGTTGGAGAGAACTTCATGCTTCGGGGAAGAAAAGACAGAGAATTGGGTTTTCTTTTCTTCATAGGATTTTGGGAAGACTGAGGCAATCGTTGCTGAAGTTAGTGTTGTATTGGTGAATCGGGATTTTAATGAAGTGGGTGTGATTACTCTCGACTGTTTTGTGAAATCGAGTTACGTCTATGATGAAGAATTAAAAGGGTGTCTATAAGATTGAATATGCAAAATGAATGAAATTTATTGGCTTAATCTAACGAGACAGTTAGTGGATATAAGATCGTGAGTATAAAGCGGTATCGAAGATTATGAGTTTAGATTGTTCAGGGTTCTCTGTAACGTCTACACACCTACCGGTGTCGTGTTGTAACACGAGTATACAGTGAAAATAAAAAGAAAGGGGAATTTTATTAATATTCAGTTACCTCGAATATTGAGAGCATCGACCAACTCCAGTACAAATACTGAGTGGTCAGGTTCAGTCACTCCGTTACAGTCAGCCGGGGCATACTGAAATGCTCCGTTCGATTCCAATAACGGGAGTTAGCAGGAAGAGAAGGACCAATTCACACAACGCGTTCGAGGAGCCAATTGGATCCAATTTCGAGAATCCAATCCGGGTCCTCTTATCCAATATGAGACCTGAATTGGCCGGTCAACCCAATGCAGTCTAATTACGGGAAATCCAGGTCTTACTACGGGTCTTAGCCAATCTGACGCGAGGACCAATTTGACCCAATCACGAGAACATCCAGGTTACTACGGGCATCTTTCCCAATATAGGACCTGAATTGGTCGGGCGACTCAATGTGGTTCCGATTACGGGGTTCGATTCTGTTTCAGGCTGTCCTGTTCTCTGTGCCGTTTCAGGGAACGTTGTTTTCGGTAAATGGATTTCTTAAAGGTAAAAACGGAGGAGAAAGCTCTGACGGCGAGAGCCAATTTCGGATCCAAGCTTGAGGTGGGAGCCAATTCCGGATCTAAGACGGAAGATTGAAGAAATTCAGAGGATAAGGTTAGGGAGGAATCGGGGGGAGCGAGTTTTCAAGCTTTTGCAAGGTTACCAGTTTGGTTTTTCATTGGAGGTTTTTGGAAGATCAAGGGAATTAGAGAGAGGAGCTTCATGCTTCGGGTCGGGGAAGGAAAGACATAGAATTTGGATTTTTCTTCTTCGTAGAGTTTTCGGACGACTGAGGCAATCGCTGCTGAAGTCAGTGTTGTAATGGTGAATCGAGATTTTTAAATGAAGTGGGTTTGAATACTCTTGACTGTTTTGTAAAATCGAGTTACGTCTGTGATTGAAGGATTAAAGGGGTGTCTATAGGATTGAGTATGCGGAGTGAATGAAATTTATTGGGTTAATCTAACAAGACAGTCAGTGGATACAAGATCGTAAGTACAAAGGGGTATTGAAGATTAACAGTTTGGGTTGTTCGGGGTTCTCTGTAACGTCTAGAGACCTACCGGCTGGGGCAAAAAAAGGACTTCAACAAGCAGTCGAAGGGCATCAGTAAAGATTTACAGTGTATTCTTGCAGTCGTTTATATTCCAGCAGTAAAAACTGATAGACTGCTTGACTATCGGTGGATCTCCATACTACCTTCTACAGCCAGACGCCCGGCGCGTTCGCGAGCAGGAAAGCATGTAATACGACATAAGTGGTGAACCCGACGTGAAAGCTTGAAATAGAAGGTATTGGATTTCGGTTGATTTTATCTTTATTTTTATGGAAAACGAAAATAAAAATTTTGAAGGATCTTGGGGAGGAGTTTCTCGTGGAGGTTCTTCTAAAGGACAAGGTATGCATATGGATCCATCTATTGCTAGTATGTTTCAAGCCTTCTCATTATCAATGCAGCAACAACAAAGCAATGATCGAAAGGAAGCTTTGGCAACCAAAGCATTGCAAGCAGTGGTCAATAAAATTGATCAATTTGATGGGAGAAATATTTCAAGGTATTTAAGATGTTATGTTCGTGAAATGGAATTAAATCGAGTTTTTGAGAAGAAAATGGTTGCACTATTTGGACTTGCCATGATAAAAAAAATAAGAGACCACATTACATCGATTATGGATTGTTATAGAAATTCATAGGAGATTTTTTTACATGCATTGAAAGACGAATATTTCTTAGAAGATGCTCATCGCGTTACTAAGAAATTGTTTCTGGAATAGATTGAACGGCCCAATAAGAATTTGCAAGCAACAGAGCTACTAAGGGAATTTGAGAGACAATACTCTCAATTATCGAAGGTAGAAAAATTGACATTGGAGCCAAACAAAGTTGATCTATTTCTTCAATCTGTTAATGGAGAATTGCAAGGGAAATTAGAACTCCTTCTTGAAGACAAAGAAGAAGATGAAGGATTGACAACAAAGTGGAAGAACGTTGAAGATGCAGTGGGGTTGCTTACAAAAAGAGAAAGGAGGAAGGATAGGAGCAATATTTCGAAAATAGTACAAGCACCCAAAGCTCCAGTACGTACAACACCACCAACAATGCCTATAGTTCAACCTTCGACATCCTTATCAAAGAAAGCAGATATGGAGATGGAAGAAATTATACGAGGAATGCGAGATCTTCAAATCAAATTAGCAAGACTTGAGGGGAATACTTCTACAAATAATTCGAAGAATGTTTCAAAACAAGGATATGTACAAAGATGCATTTGGTGTGATGATGCTTCACACACTACAAAAGATTGCAATGAATTTAATAATATGATATGGCAGGGAATTATTTGCTGGAAAGATGGGAAGATAGCATTGGAAGATAGGGAGGATCTTCTTCAAACCAATTTTGGCAAGGGAGGAATGAGAGCATTGGTTCAAGATTACTTAAAAGAGCATGAAACAGTAGTACGAGAAAGTGCAAGTTATGGTGCTAGAGTAGATGATGACCTTGGTGGAAGTACGGAAACTAGTGAGTTTTGGGCTTCTGTCGTTTCTACAATGCAAGAAGGGAAATTACCTCGAGAAGCGTTATTGAGGACTGCAGCTACAATACGAGGTAGAATAGGTTGGGAGGATCCTGTTGAGTCTCTTTCAGTTCATGCATATATTGCTAAGAGCCAACATGGAGCTTTGATGGAAGAAAAGAGACGAGGAAATTTTGATGATACTAGAGAAGGAAATTCTTTTAAGAGGCAAACTCGAGGAGACAAGGCTCGGGAGGCAGCTTCACAAGAATTGCCTATAAAGGATACCTCAGCATCATTGGGAAAAAAAACAACGGAGACAAAAGATAAGGGCAAATCAATTGCTTATAAGCTACTTTGTGATATTGAAGCGGCAACAAATTTGAAAGGGGTGTTGGAAGAACGTATATTAAACGCTAAGGTGGAATTCACATTGAAAGAAGTCTTGGAAATTGCAAAGAAGGAGTTTCATGATGTTATCATTGACAGCATTAAGCGAAAGAGGCAATTAATGAGCGAAACTGGAATGAGTCATGCTATTGATGCAAGAATATGTAGAGATGAAGAAGAGGTTGATATTGGTTACAAGCAACCAACAAATGAAAAGAATGGGTATAATCAGCGAGTACATTTCGAAGATTCTAGTGACAAGGAAATGGAAACTTTGAGCCATTATACTCGAAAGCATTGGGCAAGGGCAACTACTGAGGTATTGGTGAAGGTAGGAGATATAGAAGAACCAATAGTTGCCTTGGTGGACCATGGTTCTGAAATAAATCTCATGTCTAAAGATCTTTATAAGAAGCAAAAATGGCCAATTGATATGGAACATGGATGGGCAATTCGAGCAGCTAATAACACATGGGGCAAATTTTATGGAACTTGTCCAGATGTCAAAATTTGGATTGGGGATGTTGCGACGGAGCAACATTTCTTTGTTCAAGATACAACGTCTTGTCCGTTGTTTTTAGGACAACCTTATATCACGGCAATACGGATGGAAACAAAAGTACTTGACGGTGGTTCTGCTTATGCAAGGGTACGGAGCGAAGATGGGAGGAAAGCTGTACAATTTCTAACAGTACCTCCTAACCATGAACGGAATCGAGATAGGTTGAGGGAGAAACCATTGCCAAAGATTGTTGAAGGATTTAAGGATTTTGGGGAGGTACCACTGTAAAGCGAGATTATGGAGGTACAAAAGAGGAGGTACTCTCGCGAGATGAAGGTGCCTTTGATGCGAGTTTTATTGGTATATTGGAGAATGGAAATATTATGTATAAGAAAGTTGATGATTTTTAAAGAAAAGAAAGAAAAAGATTATATGATATTGAAGGACTATTACGCAAGATAGGTACATTGCAAGATGATGAGAGGATTTTGGGTGTTTATGAAGAAAATGGGCTGGAAGATTCATTGGAATTGATTACATCTATTGGGTTAGGGGATAATGATAAGATTGTTGAGATTCATTCGAGAGAGGTTTATACCATGCTTGAATCTTTTCAAGCACCAGAAGTCACAGTAGAGACGAGATATAAAACGGTAGATAAGAAGGTAAAGCCTGTTGTCGGACTATTACCAGAGGATTCTAAAGAACAAATGGGAGAAGCATCAAAAGAAGCAAGTTTATGAGATCCAATGAGTATTGGACATCAGTTTACTGAAGAGACTTTTGAAGAATTGAAGATTGGTTCTGATGGTTCTTTATTGCCGGAGGAAATTACTTGCTTCAAAAAGATGTTGGCTAAACAATGTAGATCGTTTGCCTTCGAATCTCATGAAATTGGGTGTGTGGATCCAAGTATTGTAACACCTATGGTTATCTTCATTGTACCACATGTACCTTGGAATCTAAGACCGATTCCAGTATCGAGGGCACATTTATCTAAATTAGTTGAGCTATTAAAAGAAAAGATAAAGATGAAAATATTGAAACCTTCATTTGCGCCGTATTCTAGTCGATGGTTTACGGTACCTAAGAAGAATGGGTCACTACGGTTTATTCAAGATATGCAGCCGGTGAATGCTGTAACTGTCAGGAATGCAGGAATTGGACCTATTGTGGATGAATTTGCTGAGGCGTTTATTGGAAGGGCGATCTATTCAATGGGTGATTTCTATTCAGGTTATGATCAATTTCAACTTGCCGAAGGAAGTAGAGATATGACAACGATGAGGACACCGCTTGGATTGGTTAGAATGTGCACTCTTCCTCAAGGCACGACCAACTCGGTTGCACATATGATCAATGGGATGAATAAGGTATTGAGAGATTTTATTCCGGAAAAGACTATGCCTTTTGTGGGTGATGTTCCTATAAAAGGGTGCAGAGAAGGAGACAAGGATGAAACTTTAGATACGAGGGGGTGTCGCAGATATGTTGTTGATCATATACAAGATTGTGAAAAGATTTTAACTCGGCTTGGAGAAGTTCATCTTACATTATCGGGTATGAAGTCCGTATTTGGAGTACGAGAGGTTGTAATTGTTGGACATTTATGCGGATCTTACGGAAGAAAACCAGATCCGACTAAAGTTGATGCAATTGAAAGGATGAAGCAGGATTGTGGTTCTTTAACAGAGGTTCGCAGGTTTTTGGGTGCATGTGTATTTTATCGAATCTGGATCCCTCATTTTGCTCACATAGCGGATCCATTATATGAACTGTTACGCAAGGGTTACCGATATAAATAGGAAGAAAGGCATATTCAGGCAATGCAAAGATTGAAGAAATTATTGATGTCACCTCCAATATTGAGGAAGGTTGATTATAAGTGCAATAGACCAATGATTCTTACTGTAGACGCTAGTCCAATTGCCGTTGGATGGGCGGTGGGTCAAGATGATTCGAATGGGAGTAGATTTGCAGTTCGATTTGGAGCTAAAGTTTTAAGTATTCGTCAGCGTGCATATTCGCAAGTCAAAAGAGAACTTTGGGGAGTCGTTTCGGCTATGAAAGCTGAAAAGGACTATTTGATTGGGGCAGTAGTAGTAATTGAAACAATTTGCTTGCCATTGCTTGGAATGATTATTAACTGTTCAACACCAGATATTGCAATGTTGAGATGGATTGCTTATATTAAGTCACTAAATCTAGAATTTAAGCATATCACTGGAAAAGACAATTTAGTAGTAGACATGCTATCTCGAGCAAGATACGAGAGGGAGGACGAAATGGTTGAAGACATTGATGATGTCGGATTGAAATTCTATTCAATATCAAATCTCAACAAAGAAGACAAGCTATTTCTTGAAGAATCTTATGAAGGAGAATTATTGGATATTGGTCATTACTTGAATACCTTGACTAAGTAGGGGAATTGATCTACAGAAAAATTCAAACAAATAAGAAAAAAAGCATATGGATTTTTGCTTCGAGATGGATTCTTATGGAAGAGACCGAAGAAAGGAATTGGGATGCCTCAACGAGTGATAGGCAAAAAAGAAGAAAAACTAAAATTATTAAAGGGGTATGATGATAGTTTATGGGCAGGGCATAGAGAAATCTGGGCTACTTTTGCTAAACTCAAGGAACGATATTGGTAGAAAAATATGTATCGAGATGTGCTCTCATTTGTAGAGTCATGTGAAATCTGTCAATCGTATTCTAATATCCGACATCGAGATGGTCTTCATCCTACGTATCTTCTGGCTATTCATTTTAAATGGATTGTTCATTTGGTTATTATGCCGGTTGGGTTATGGCAGATGAGATATTTGGTTTTAGCTCGTGAAAATTTATCAAATCTAGTAGAAGGAAGAGCATTGAGGACAAAATCTACAGAGGGGATTTGTAGGTTTTTGCTTGAAGATGTCATTTGCCATTACGGGTGCGTAGGAAAAATCACTGCAGATCATGGAGAATTAAATGCACAAGAAGCTCGTAAGTTCTTTGAAAAATGTGGAGTTAAACTATCACTGACTACTGCTTATAATCCGAAAGGGAATGCGAAAAGCGAAAGCGGTCACCCGCCGATTGTGAAAGCATTGGTTAAAGCTTGTAATGGGAAGGTTAAAGAGTGGCCACGGCTTTTGTCATTTGCATTATGGGCTGATCGAACAACACATAGTTCGGTGACTGGGTATATGCCAGTAGAACTTATGACAGGTCAAAAACCAATTATGCCGATTGAAGAAAAGGTACTTACTTGGAGTATGCTACCATGGGAAGATGGATTGACAAGAGAAGAACTTTTGGCTATTAGGATTCGATAATTGGAGCAAAGAACGGAAGATGTCGAGATAGCATTGGAAAGGTTAAAAAGAGCAAGGTTACAAAACAAGGCGCGATTCGATAAGCAATATCGATTGAGACCAAAAGCAATCGAAGAAGGTGACTGGGTACTTGTTTATGACAATAGTCTGGATAATCAACATAGTACTTTGCGGAAATTTTCAAAACGTTGGTTTGGACCATATGTTATAACAACTGTTCATGATAATGCGACTTACTCATTACGGGAGTTAGATGGTACAAAATTGAAAATACCAATTGCAGCGAAGCGAGTAAAAATATTTAAACGAAGACACGCAGAGATGAATATGGAAGACCTTAATGAAGGTACAGAGATTCCGCAGCAAGAAGATGAAAGTGATATGGATAATGAAGGTGACGAAGACGAACTGGACAAAGACGTAGGGGATATATTCTGAATCAAACAGCAATTGGATAAATTGGTGCATACCGGAGGATGCACAGGTTCAGTGGGGGTGGATGTCGTGTTGTAACACGAGTATACAGTGAAAATAAAAAGAAAGGGGAATTTTATTAATATTCAGTTACCTCGAATATTGGGAGCATCGACCAACTCCAGTACAAATATTGAGTGGTCAGGTTCAGTCACTCCGTTACAGTCAGCCGGGGCATACTGAAATGCTCCGTTCGATTCCAATAACGGGAGTTAGCAGGAAGAGAAGGACCAATTCACACGACGGGTTCGAGGAGCCAATTGGATCCAATTTCGAGAATCCAATCCGGGTCCTCTTATCCAATATGAGACCTGAATTGGCCGTTCAATCCAATGCAGTCTAATTACGGGAAATCTAGGTCTTACTACGGGTCTTAGCCAATCTGACGCGAGGACCAATTTGACCCAATCACGAGAACATCCAGGTTACTACGGGCATCTTTCCCAATATAGGACCTGAATTGGTCGGGCGACTCAATGTGGTCCCGATTACGGGGTTCGATTCTGTTTCAGGCTGTCCTGTTCTCTGTGCCGTTTCAGGGAACGTTGTTTTCGGTAAATGGATTTCTTAAAGGTAAAAACGGAGGAGAAAGCTCTGACGGCGAGAGCCAATTTTGGATCCAAGCTTGAGGTGGGAGCCAATTCCGGATCTAAGACGGAAGATTGAAGAAATTCAGAGGATAAGGTTAGGGGGGAATCGGGGGGAGCGAGTTTTCAAGCTTTTGCAAGGTTACCAGTTTGGTTTTTCATTGGAGGTTTTTGGAAGATCAAGGGAATTAGAGAGAGGAGCTTCATGCTTCGGGTCGGGGAAGGAAAGACATAGAATTTGGATTTTTCTTCTTCGTAGAGTTTTCGGACGACTGAGGCAATCGCTGCTGAAGTCAGTGTTGTAATGGTGAATCGAGATTTTTAAATGAAGTGGGTTTGAATACTCTTGACTGTTTTGTAAAATCGAGTTACGTCTGTGATTGAAGGATTAAAGGGGTGTCTATAGGATTGAGTATGCGGAGTGAATGAAATTTATTGGGTTAATCTAACAGGACAGTCAGTGGATACAAGATCGTAAGTACAAAGGGGTATTGAAGATTAATAGTTTGGGTTGTTCGGGGTTCTCTGTAACGTCTAGAGACCTACCGGCTGGGGCAAAAAAAGGACTTCGATAAGCAGTTGAAGGGCATCAGTAAAGATTTACAGTGTATTCTTGCAGTCGTTTATATTCCAACAGTAAAAACTGATAGACTGCTTGACTATTTGTGGATCTCCATACTACCTTCTACAGCCAGACGCCCGGCGCGTTCTCGAGCAGGAAAGCACGTAATACGACACCGGTTGGGGCAAAAAGGATTTTGACGAGCAGTCAAAGAACATCCGTATAGATTTCTGATATAATCTTGCAGTTGTTTATATTCCAACAGTCAAAAACTGATAAACTGCTTGAATATTAGCAAAATTCCATACTACCTTCTACAACCAGACACTCGGCACGTTCTTGAGCAGGAAAGCATGTAATACGACATAAGTGGTGAATCCAACGTGAAAGCTTGAGGTGGAAGGTATATTATTTTGTTTGATTTTATTTTTATTTTTATGGAAAACGAAAATAAAAATTTTGAAGGATCTTTGGGAGGAGTTTCTAGTGGAGGTTCTTCTAAAGGACAAGGTATGCACATGGATCCATCTATTGCTAGTATGTTTCAAGCCTTCTCATTATCAATGCAGCAACAACAAAGCAATGATCGAAAGGAAGCTTTGGCAACCAAAGCATTGCAAGCAATGGCTAATAAAATTGATCAATTTGATGGAAGGAATATTTCAAGATATTTAAGATGTTATGTTCGTGAAATGGAATTAAATCGAGTTTCTGAGAAGAAAATGGTTGAATTATTTGGACTTGCCGAGATACCAAAAATAAGAGATCACATTACATCGATTACGGATTGTTATGGAAATTCATGGGAGGTTTTTTCACATGCATTGAAAGACAAATATTTCTTGAAAGATGCTCATCGCGTTACTAAGAAGCTGTTTCTGGAATGGATTGAATGACCGAATAAGAATTTGCAAGCAATAGAGCTACTAAGGGAATTTGAGAGACAGTACTCTCAATTATCGAAGTTAGAAAAATTGACATTGGAGCCAAACAAAGTTGATCTATTTCTTCAAGCTGCTGATGGAGAATTGCAAGGGAAATTAGAACTCCTTCTTGAAGACAAAGAAGAAGATGAAGGATTGACAACAAAGTAGAAGAACGTTGAAGATGCAGTGGGGTTGCTTACAAAAAGAGAAAGGAGGAAGGATAGGAGCAATATTTCGAAAATAGTACAAGCACCCAAAGCTCCAGTACGTACAACACCACCAACAATGCCTATAGTTCAACCTTCGACATCCTTATCAAAGAAAGCAGATATGGAGATGGAAGAAATTATACGAGGAATGCGAGATCTTCAAATCAAATTAGCAAGACTTGAGGGGAATACTTCTACAAATAATTCGAAGAATGTTTCAAAACAAGGATATGTACAAAGATGCATTTGGTGTGATGATGCTTCACACACTACAAAAGATTGCAATGAATTTAATAATATGATATGACAGGGAATTATTTGCTGGAAAGATGGGAAGATAGCATTGAAAGATAGGGATGATCTTCTTCAAACCAATTTTGGCAAGGGAGGAATGAGAGCATTGGTTCAAGATTACCTAAAAGAGCATGAAACAACAGCAAGAGAAAGTACAAGTTATGGTGCTAGAGTAGATGATGACCTTGGTGGAAGTACGGAAACTAGTGAGTTTTGGGCTTCTGTCATTTGTACAATGTAAGAAGGGAAATTACCTCGAGAAGCGTTATTGAGGACTGCAGCTACAATACGAGGTAGAATAGGTTGGGAGGATCCTGTTGAATCTCTTTCAGTTCATGCATATATTGCTAAGAGCCAACACGAAGCTTTGATGGAAGAAAAGAGACGAAGAAATTTTGATGATACTAGAAAAGAAAATTCTTCTAAGAGGCAAACTCGAGGAGACAAGGCTCGGGAGGCAGCTTCACAAGAATTGCCTATAAAGGATACCTCAGCATCATTAGGAGAAAAAATAAAAGAGACAAAAAATAAAGGCAAATCAATTGCTTATAAGCTACTTTCTGACATTGAAGCGGCAACAAATTTGAAAGGGGTGTTGGAAGAACGTATATTAAACACTAAGGTGGAATTCACATTGAAAGAAGTCTTGGGAATTACAAAGAAGGAGTTTCATGATGTTATCATTGACAACATTAAGCGAAAGAGGCAAGTAATGGACGAAACTGGAATGAGTCATGCTATTGATGCAAGAATATATAGAGATGAAGAAGAGGTTGATATTGGTTACAAGCAACCAACAAATGAAAAGAATGGATATAATCAACGAGTATGTTTCGAAGATTATAGTGACAAGGAAATGGAAACTTTGAGCCATTATATTCGAAAGCATTGGGCAATGGTAATTACTGAGGTATTGGTGAAAGTAGGAGATATAGAAGAACCAATTGTTACTTTAGTCAACCATGGTTCTGAAATAAATCTCATGTTTAAAGATCTTTATAAGAAGCAAAAATGGCCAATTGATATGGAACATGGATGGGCAATTCGAGCAGCTAATAACACATGGGGCAAATTTTATGGAACTTGTCCAGATGTCAAAATTTGGATTGGGGATGTTGCGACGGAGCAACATTTCTTTGTTCAAGATACAACGTCTTATCCGTTGATTTTAGGACAACCTTATACTACGGCAACACAGATGTAGACAAAAGTACTTGACAATGGTTCTGCTTATGTAAGGGTACGGAGCAAAGATGGGAGGAAAGTTGTACAATTTCTAACAGTACATCCTAACCATGAACGGAATTGAGATAGGTTGAGAGAGAAACCATTGCCAAAGATTGTTGAAGGATTTAACAATTTTGGAGAGGTACCACTGTAAAGCGAGATTATGGAGGTATAAAAGAGGAGGTATTCTCGCAAGATGAAGGTGCCTTTGATGCAAGTTTTATTGGTGTATTGGAGAATAGTTTAGGGTTTAGGGTTTAGGGTTTAGGGTTTAGGTTTATACCATACTTGAATCTTTTGAAGCACCAGAAGTCATTGTAGAGATGAGATATAAAACGGCAGATAAGAAGGTAAAGCTTGTTGTCGGACCATTACAAGAAGATTCTAAGGAACAAATGAGAGAAGCATCAAAATAAGCAAGTTTAAGAGATCCAATGAGTATTGGACATCAGTTTACTAAAGAGACTTTTGAAGAATTGAAGATTGGTTTTGATGGTTCTTTATTGCTGGAGAAAATTACATGCTTCAAAAAGATGTTGACTAAACAAGGTAAGTTGTTTGCCTTCGAATCTCATGAAATTGGGTGTGTGGATCCAAATATTATAACACCTATGGTTATCTTCACTGTACTGCATGTACCTTGGAATCTAAGACTGATTCCAATACCGAGGGCACATTTACCTAAATTGGTAGAACTATTAAAAGAAAAGATAAAGATGAAAATATTGGAACCCTCATTTGCACCGTATTCTAGTCGATGATTTATGGTACCTAAGAAGAATGGGTCACTACGATTTATTCAAGATATGCAACTGGTGAATGCAGTAACTGTCAGGAATGCAAGAATTGGACCTATTGTGGATGAATTTACTGAGGCATTTGCTGGAAGGGCGATCTATTCAATGATGACTTGTATTCAGGTTATGATCAATTTCAACTTGCCGAAGGAAGTAGAGATATGAAAACAATGAGGACACCACTTGGATTGGTTAGAATGTGCACTCTTCTTAAAGGTGTGATCAACTTAGTTGCGCATATGATGAATGGGATGAATAAGGTATTGAGAGATTTTATTCCAGAGAAGACTATGCCTTTTCTGGATGATGTTCCTATAAAAGGATGCAGAGAAGGAGACAAGGATGAAACTTTAGATAAGAGGGGGTGTCACAAATATGTTGTTGATCATATACAAGATTGTGAAAAGATTTTAACTCGGCTTGGAGAAGTTCATCTTACATTATTGGGTATGAAGTTCGTATTTGGAGTACGAGAGGTTGTGATTGTTGGACATTTATGTGGATCTTACGGAAGAAAACCAGATCCGACTAAAGTTGATGCAATTGGAAGGATGAAAGAGGATTGTGATTCTTTAACAAAGGTTCGCAGGTTTTTAGGTGTATGTATATTTTATCGAATCTAGATCTCTCATTATGCTCACATAGAGGATCCATTATATGAACTGTTACACAAGGATTACCGATTTAAATGGGAAGAAAGGCATATTCAGGCAATGCAAAGATTAAAGAAATTATTGATGTCACCTCCAATATTGAGGAAGGTTGACTATAAGTGCAATAGACCAGTGATTCTTACTGTGGACGCTAGTCCAATTGCCATTGGATGGACTGTGGGTCAAGATGATTCAAATGGGAGTAGATTTGCAGTTCGATTTGGAGCTAAAGTTTTAAGTATTCGTCAGCGTGCATATTCGCAAGTCAAAAGAGAACTTTGGGGAGTCGTTTCGGCTATGAAAGCTGAAAAGGACTAATTGATTGGGGCAGTAGTAGTAATTGAAACAGTTTGCTTGCCATTGCTTGGAATGATTATTAACTGTTCAATACTAGATATTGTAATGTTGAGATGGAGTGCTTATATTAAATCACTAAATCTAGAATTTAAGCATATTACTGGGAAGGATAATTTAATAGCAGACATGCTTTCTCGAGCAAGATACGAAAAGGAGGACGAAATGGTTGAAGATATTGATGACGTCGAATTGAAATTCTATTCAATATCAAATCTCAACAAAGAAGACAAGCTATTTCTTGAAGAATCTTATGAAGGAGAATTATTGGATATTGGTCATTACTTGAATACCTTGACTAAGTAGGGGAATTGATCTACAGAAAAATTCAAACAAATAAGAAAAAAAGCATATGGATTTTTGCTTCGAGATGGATTCTTATGGAAGAGACCGAAGAAAGGAATTGGGATGCCTCAACGAGTGATAGGCAAAAAAGAAGAAAAACTAAAATTATTAAAGGGGTATGATGATAGTTTATGGGCAGGGTATAGAGAAATCTGGGCTACTTTTGCTAAACTCAAGGAACGATATTGGTAGAAAAATATGTATCGAGATGTGCTCTCATTTGTAGAGTCATGTGAAATCTGTCAATCGTATTCTAATATCCGACATCGAGATGGTCTTCATCCTACGTATCCTCTAGCTATTCATTTTAAATGGATTGTTGACTTGGTTATTATGCCAGTTGGGTTATGGCAGATGAGATATTTGGTTTTAGCTCGTGAAGATTTATCAAATCAAGTAGAAGGAAGAGCATTGAGGACAAAATCTACAAAGGAGATTTGTAGATTTTTGCTTGAAGATGTCATTTGCCACTACTGATGCGTAAGAAAAATCACTGCAGATCGTGGAGAATTAAATGCACAAGAAGCTCGTAAATTCTTTGAAAGATGTGGAGTTAAACTATCACTGACTACTGCTTACAATTTAGAAGGGAATGCAAAAAGTGAACGTGGTTACCCACCAATTGTGAAAGCATTAGTTAAAGCTTGTAATGGGAAAGTTAGAGAGTGGCCACGGCTGCTATCATTTGCATTATGGGCTGATCGAACAACACATAATTTGGTGACAAGATATATGCCAGTAGAACTTATGACAGGTCGAAAACCAATTATGCCGATTGAAGAAAAGGTACTTACTTGGAGTATGCTACCATGGGAAGATGGATTGACAAGAGAAGAACTTCTGGCTGTTAAGATTCGATAATTGGAGCAAAGATCGGAAGATATGCAGATAACACTGGAAAAAGAGCAAGGTTAGAAAACAAGGCTCGATTCGATAAGCAACATCGATTGAGGCCTAAAGCAATTGAAGAAGGTCATTGGGTTTTGATCTATGATAGTAGCTTGGACAATCAACATAGTACTTTGCGGAAATTTTCAAAACGTTGGTTTGGACCATATGTAGTAACAACTGTTTATGATAATGTAACTTACTGATTACGGGAGTTAGATGGTACAAAATTGAAAATACCAATTGCAGAGAAGCGAGTAAAAATATTTAAATGAAGATACACAGAGATGAATATGGAGGACCTTAATGGAGGTAAAGAGATTCCGCAGCGAGAAGATGAAAGTGATTTGGATAATGAAGGTGACGAAGACGAACTGGACAAAGACGTAGAGAATATATTCTAAATCAAACAACAATTGGATAAATTGGTGCATACTGAAGGATGCACAGGTTCAGAGGGGGTGGATGTCGTATTGTAACACGAGTATACCGTGAAAATATAAAGAAAGGAGACTTTTATTAATGTTCAGTTACCTCGAATATTGGGAGCAACGACCACTTCCAGTGCAAATACTGAATGGCCAGGGTCAGTCACCCCATTACAGTCAGCCGAGGCATATTGAAATGCTCCATTCGATTCCAATAACGGGAGTCAGCAGAAAGGGAAAGGACCAATTCAACGACGAGTGAGCCTAGTTCGAAGAGCCAATTGGATCCAATTTCAAGACATCCAATCCAAGTCCTCTTACCCAATATGAGACCTGACTTGGTCGGGCAATCCAATACGGTCCAATTACGAGAACATTCAGGTCTTACTACGAGCCTCTTATCCAATATGAGACCTGAATTGGTCGGGCGACTCAATGTGGTCCTGATTATGGGGCTTCGATTCCGTTTCAGGCTATTCCGTCCTTTGTGCCATTCCAAGAACGTCTTTTTGGTAAAAAGATCTCTTAAAGGTAAAAATAGAGGAGAGAGCTCTAACGGTGGGAACCAATTTCGGATCCAAGACAGAAGATTGAAGAAATTCAGAGGCTAGGGTTTGAGAGAGGGGATAATTAGGGTTAAAAGGGAGGATAGGTTAAGAAATGGAAGGGGTTGGAGAGAGCTTCATGCTTCGGGGAAGAAAAGACAGAGAATTGGGTTTTTTTTTCTTCATAGGATTTTGAGAAGACTGAGGCAATCGTTGCTGAAGTTAGTGTTGTACTGGTGAATCGAGATTTTAATGAAGTGGATGTGATTACTCTTGACTGTTTTGTGAAATCGAGTTACGTCTATGATGAAGAATTAAAAGGGTGTCTATAGGATTGAGTATGCGGAGTGAATGAAATTTATTGGCTTAATCTAACGAGACAGTCAGTGGATATAAGATCGTGAGTATAAAGCGGTATCGAAGATTAGTAGTTTGGATTGTTTGGGGTTCTTTGTAACATTTAGAGACCTACCGACTGGGGCAAAAAGGATTTTGGCGAGTAGTCGACGGACATCCGTATAGATTTACGGTATAATCTTGCAGTTGTTTATATTCCAATAGTCAAAAACTGATAAATTACTTGAATATTAGCGAATCTCCATACTACCTTCTACAGCCAGACGCCCGGCGCGTTCTCGAGCAGGAAAGCACGTAATACGACAATGGTATTTCAAATATTTTATTTAAAGGAAGTTATGAAGGCCTCAACAATGATTCAATAATTGGGTAGTCTTCCTACCTGGTATGGGACATTATCAATGGTTGAGAGGCTCTATCAATCATCTTTGAAGAGAACAAAGATCAGAGTATGTGACAAATATAGTTTGCCGCATCTTAGACTTCTTCGATATGTGATCACCGCTTCTCATGGAACTCTTTCTTAGAAGAGGGGATAATGTCAAAGACATATATTTACTGTAATTGTTGCCTAGGTGACATGAATAGGTAGAAGTAGGTATAAGTAGATTAATTTCATAACATCTTTTAGAGAAGCTTTCTAGAAGCTTTATAGATGCTGCTTTGACTTTACATGTATTTATACTTGATTGATAGGTTAAAAACTTAGTCAACAAGTTGAGCACGTTGTCGTATGGCATGATTTACTATCTAGGAATATATTATGTATCTAGCTATAGAGAGTGTAGCTTAATCCTTTATATTAATCTTGTCTTAGCTTCCAAAATTCCTTTATTTTACATAAAACTCCAAATATAACAAAATTCCTTCAAAACATATTTTTTCTGCAAAGGGGTTTCTTTTCTTGAACTTTAGAAATTCATAACTCTTGATCTAACTGTTCAGTTTGTTTCAAATTTATAAAATAAGTAGAATTCACCCTTAAATTTTACCACAAATAAAACCAATTATAAATTCACTTTCGATCTTTTGGCATATAAGAAATCCTAGCAGACACTCTAAACCCTAATTTACAAGCATCCAAGCACTATTTTCTTAATATCTCAAGAATCCAATACTGAAATATCATCAAACTTATGCAAAAATTTTATTAACATGAAATTATACATTTCCTGAAATTTTGAGCCAAAATCTTGTCAAATTGCTCAAGATATAGCTCAAGACACAACTAGTAGTAAATCGGATTACTTACTACCCTTAGATTGCATGCACTGACTTCAAAATCCAATAACTCCTTCATTTCCACTTGGAATCTAATACATAATATACAAAAAGTGTAGCCGCAAAAGTGCTCTCTTTAGTCGCAATTGCCGATCCTCAATTTCTTTATGTATGCATGCGTTATATTAAAAAGAGTGACAGTAGCTCTCAAATCAATACCTTAACTTTGAGTGCTTGTATCTCCTTCATATAAACTTCAAACCATACAAAACTTGTAGCAAAACCATAGCCAAAAACCTAAACTTGCTGACCTTAGCCTTCAAAGCTCAAATGGGCCCGAGAAACTAATCTTAATCTCTAATATGGCCTCGGGCAGCCTCCTCAAAGTCCATTAGTCATGATTTTTGACCAATAAGAATGGAGATTTTCTTTACTCATCTCCATTCATTTATATTGGTGTCTTAATTATTCCCTTTGCTACCAAAATCCTTCTTCAATCCTTTTTCTTGTAAGATTTATATAATTTATGCTCTAAATACCAAATAAAGGAGCCAAAAGAAGTTTTCAAAGGTCACCAATATCTAACAAAGGTGACTCTAAATATTTAGAAGTTACTCTCAACTCAAATCAATCTTAAAAGCTACTATCAAAAAAAAAATTAAAGTTATACAAATTCTATAGTAATCTTTTTAAACAACCTCTTTTCAAGGTAATAATCAAATTATATTCTACAACCAAGTAAAATCTACTAACATGGCTCTCACCATATTACTTAGTAAATTATATGTTAAGTACATAATTATATTATTTTCATATAATAGCCGAACTACAACACAACAACATGCCATACATATTGATAGTTTGTGGAACAAGCTAACTATGTGGCGCCTTCATAGAAAACTTACCTTACAAGTTAAGATATGTGTTGTACAAAGTCAACACATTTTTATAGGTCCTATAGAACGTCACCATGTAGCTCCTTGGTAGATAGTATATATAGGGGCAAGAGTGAAGTCTTCTTCATTCTTGTCAATTCCTTTCTTGCTTATAATCTAGTTTTAAGGGTCTCTAGTTTTCTTGTCTTTTTGCAATAGCCATTCTAGTTTCTTTCTTAATATATATTTTTAGTTATTTCTATTTTTTCATCTTTCTTTGAAAAAAGTCTCGAAAGCCTCAAAAGGCAAAGTATAATTATTCTTTTTAGACCAATTTTTAAAGCAACATTAATTACATATAGTACGTTGTCGTAATAAGTGAAGTTTTGCTTGAAAATGCTCTGAGCACTTGGTTGTGGATTGTAGAATGAAAATTACAATAAAAAAATCCTAACTTTAATGAAATATTAACTAAATTCTAATTAGACCATAAAAATGCTAAGTAAGCTTTAATCAATTCAAAAAAATCTTAAAGGAATTACAAAGAAATAATAAAAAATATTAAAAAAATATTAAAATGATCACAAATATATCTCAAATAAATCTCAATCTAATCTTAATTTGATCCTAGTTAAAATCCTATTAGACTTCAATCAAAATTCTAGCCAAAAACTAATTAAATCTTAAATCTTGAATAAATCCTAAATAAATCTTAATCCCTAAATTAGTTCCTAATCAAATCCTAATTTTAAATCAAATCCTAATCAAATCCTAAATCTTAAATCAAATCTTAACCAAATCCTAAATCTTAAACCAAATCCTAATCAAATCCTAAATTCTAAATCAAATCCTAATGAAATCCTAAATCCTAAACCAAATCCTAAGCGAATCCTAAATCTTAATCCGAATCCGAATTAATCCCAAGTAATTCCTACAACAAATTTAAACCTCAATAATTAATGAATGAGCTGTTGATTTTAACTCAAAATTTACACACTTCTTAATAATAAAGTTGAAAAAAAGTACAAAAAAAATTGAAAAAAATTAAAATTATCAAATAGATGATAACCTCAAAAACGTGCTTGGGTATTGGCTAACCTCTTTCTCTCACCTTGATGCCAATCTCCCACAACTAATATTTCTTTTTTTCACCATTTGATTGGTTTTAAAATTTTTATATATGTAGTAAAACAAGTCTAGTATCCTCACACACAAAGTTCAATCCAATCTAATAAGTAGATTCCAAAAAATCTTAAAAATCCGTACTAGATCTAAAATTCTATTTTTTGAGATCTTGATCCACTTAAATCTCAAGAATCCTCAATTCAAGTATTAAATCAAGCTAAAATTCACAATACATATTGAGCACAATTATAACCATTAACCTACAAATTTTCACCTACGGATTTATTACAAAACTCTCAAAATCATCCAAAATATCAATCCTATTTTATTTTACAAAAATCCAAGTCATCCAAAACAAACTTGACTTTGTAAAGCCCCTACAAAGTCATTACAAATCCAAATGACACAAAAATAATGCTCATAGAAATTTTATCTAGTTTCTATATGATTCTACTCTTCATTTTGTGAAAGAATCCCAGAATTATCGTTGAGACTTGGTTTTGTACCTTGAAATTTGATTTCAATCCTAGTTCATAACTGGCCCTCTCCAGATATCAATATTTAATTTTTTTAGATAATTTTTACTAGCATTTGCTCTTAACTTCTTTCTAAAGATACTTATATCATTTATTTTTCTAATCTATCTTATTTTACTTTATTTATGGTCCTATAAAATAAATAGAAGTCACTTTTTAAAAAAAGAAGTAATACTACTAAAAGTTTTACTACCTTCCTATCTTTTATCTATATTTTTTTACTTTATCTTTTAACTTGGTTCTTCTATAATTAGATCCATATTATCATCTTTCACCATATAATTATATTTCAATACAACAACGTTGTCAACTGTAACTGCTTATAATATGTAAAAATTAGTTAGAACATATAATATGTTCATAAGTCTTGGTGTATATTAGGATGGTTAATAGATTAATTTAAAGAAAGTGGATTTAAGAAACTTTATTTTGAATTTTAGCTTTTGTAATTATAGTATTTTAAAAAAAAAATTGTAAGTTCTAAATGTTTAGTATAAAGCCTTGAGAAGAGATTAGAGCCTAAAGAAGAAAATTTTAACTAATAGGAGGCTTATTGGAAGGGATGAAAGCAAGGCATGGTTGGATGAAGGTAAGGAATAGAGATCTTCATTTCTATTGGTCGAAGGCCATGCCCAATGGACTTCAAGGAGGCTGCCTGAGGCCTTATTAGGGATACGGGTTTCTCTTTCGAGATCATTCGAGTTTTGGAGGATAGGATCAGAAAGTTCAGGATTTTGGATATAATTTGGGTGAAGAATTTATGTAATTTCGAGTTTTTGTGAAAGGGATATAGGTGTTCATAGTTAAGGTATCAAATTTGTATCTACTCTCACTCTTTGAAGCATAACATATGCGTACAAAGAGCAATGAAAGATCGGTCATTGGAGTTGAAGAGAACACTTTCTTAGCTATACTTTACATATATTGCTTGATGAATTTAAAGTCTAGATGAAGGAATTATAGGGCATTGAAGACAGCACATGTAATTCAAAGGCATTAAGTGAGTCATTTTGTTGATAGTAATGGTTGGAGCCATATCTTAAGTTTTTGGACGAATTTTTGGCTCAAAATTTTTATTAGTGTGATTTATTAAGTTAAAAAGCTATAAATCTAAGTTTCATGGTATTTAAATACTTATTTTATGAGATATGAAGAAATTAGCACACGGGTATATATAAGCTAGGGTTTAAAGCTACTTTTAGGGTTTTGGTGATATCTCAAGTTTCGTAATAAATTTGCAATTTAATTTTTTTGTAATAGTTTATGAAAGTATATCAGTACTTCATGTAAAATTTAAGATTTTTTGGACTATCCAATCGTAAGATATGAGCTATTGAAGTTTGAAAAACATTTCTCTTAAGGATATATAGGATTTTAAGATACTTTATTATACATTTGGGTGTTTTTTTGGTACTTAGGCTTATGTATTGATGTAATTGCCTTAAAAAGGAATATATTATATATATACACTTGGTACTTTTATATCTTAGACTTGATTGAGTATTTAGTGGCACCCAGAAGTCCAGCGCTTTTTTGATGCAAATTCTCTCTACTCCAACAATCCTTTGATATTAATGCCTCAGAACTTGCACAAATCTCCTTTGAAACTATCTTTTGTTACCATGGATTATCTTATATTTTTATTTCAAATTGAGATTTGTACTTCACAAGGAACTTTTAACATGCCTTGTTTAAGCTATTAGTCATGCAACTTATCATGTCCGCAGCCTTTCATTCTTAAACAAATAGACAAACAAAGTATGCAAATTCAATCTTAAAAAATATGCTCTAGATATTTTGGACAATTTACTATAATAAATGGGATGAATATTTGACGTTCTTAGAATTTACTTACAATGGTACTATTTTAGTAAATATTGGCCATTGACTATTCTTTCTTAATATTGATCAACTTTTGATTATACCAATAATTTTTTATTATTCCATTGATACTACCAAGCGATAACAAAAGAAATTATACAATAACTTACAACAGTCAAGCAGAAAACATGGCATTAGGTCTTTTCCATACATAATCAATAGAAGCAATATACGGATAATTACTGAAAATGTAAGACCTTCCAAGAGAGTGATTAGGTGTTACTTTATAACACAAACTTTCCACTTGCTACATCAATCCAAGTCCATAAGTTGGTACATCAATGGCTTAGATCTTTCTGTATTTCTGTAGTAATTTTTGATGTTGCATACCACTTTAAGCTTTTGCCACATATTTGAGTCTATCTAATCTTCTATATTTTACAGCTTAGTTTTATACTAAACTAAGGTGCTTCTTGAACTGACACCAATCACCACTACTACCAGGAGTTGTGATTGATGATGAATAAGAATATGAAGTGGACAACACTTTAGAACATTACTACCTTCATCATAGCAAAGGACATTTGTAACTTTAATACAAAGGCCTTTATAAAAGTTATCCTTATTAAAGTAAGTAAGTATTATATTAAATAAGTTGCTATTGGTCAAAAGGTAGGAAAAGAGTGAAGAGAAGTAATTAAGGTGGTGGCTAGGATTTAGGTGGCAGCTAGATTAAGAAAGAATTTAGGGTTTATTCAGATAAAGTAGAAATGGATGTAATATCAAGAGGATGGAAGTTGTCTCATTGATTAGCAACCACCACTTATAAATAAAGGGTATTGGAAGTGGGAGGTATTTCATTCCACACTTCTCTTCTATCTAACCTTGTTAATTCTACTTACTTGTGTCTTGTTTATTATGTTTCTTTAATAGGTTATGGACCCACATACACTTGATTGTGCTTCTCAAGTAAGTTGAAGTTATTTTCTAGTTGTTATTCTTGTTTAGAATAGATCTTATGGTGTTTAGTAATGTTAGGATTTGTATGATCTAATCTTATGTTTTAGCTTGTCAAAGTTCTAATTTAGGCCTTATAGATTCCTAATATTTATTTGAAGATTCTTAATTCTTAGGATTGAGTGATTAAGACCTTATATAAAGACCTTCATAGTGTCTTAGGGGTTGTAGAAGTTTTAGTGACAAAGAGAGTTTCATGAGTTAAAAAACTTGATGGTGAAGCTAATTAGATTCATCATACTTGTTAAAATCTTTGAAAGTTGAGTTGGGAGTGTTTGGAGTGAAGAAACACTCATTTGTTCTCAAGAGGGCATTTTGAGATTTTGCTAGTGTAAAATTATTTTGGTGATTTTAATCACATAGAGACTCCTTTTTATGATATTTTTTAATAGACTTATTTTTAGATATAGCTTCTAATGTAGGTGAAGATTTTAGAGTGATTGAGAAGTTTAAAGGTGAAAATTTCTACCATTGAAAAGTAAAACTGGAACTTTTGTTGGCATCTTTGAACCTTTGGAACATTATAGATGAAAGTGAAGAGCCTCCAAGCATGCATGCTGATGTTAAAAAAAGAAAGGACTTTATAAGATGTGAAAAGAAGGCTTTTGATATGATTGCCAACAATTTGGATGAAGCCAATTTTTCTTACATCATCTCTTACAAAAGACTAGCAGAAGCATGCAAGATCCTTTGCAACATATATGGGAGCAAGAACTTATCCAATATCATCTTTACAAAGAGGAAATTCTTCACTTGCAAGATGGAAGAAGGTGATGACTTCATGGCTCATGTCAATAAGGTAAAGGTCCTTGCTAATCAATTTACAATTGTTGACAAGCCTTTAGAAGAGAGTGTTATTGTTATGACCTTGCTTATGAACCTTTTTGAGTCCTATAACTACCTCATTGTGGCATTGGAGTCTATCAAACTAAAAGAGCTTACAATGGATTATGTGATGGCTAGACTTACTTATGAAGTCACCAAGAAGAAAAAAAATGAGCCTCAAAGTGAAGATTCGGCTTTCTTTTCAAGAAAAGGTAAGAAAAATTATTCTAACCAATGTAATAATATAAGAACTTTTTTCATTTGTAGAAAACCAGGTCATTTTGCTAAAAATTGCTACTAGGCTAAGAAAAGAGATAAAGAAAGTGTAAAAAATACTCATGATGAATGTAGAGGTAATGATTATGCATTCATGGCAAGTAAAGGTACTTCTATGGCTGCCATATCCAAATGAATTGTTGATTCGGATGCTACTAAGCACATGACTCCATATAAGTGTTTATTTGACACTTATGAAGAAATTTCAGCAACAAATATATTCATGGAAAATAATGGCTTAGTACAAGCTATTGGAATGGGCTCTATTATAGTAGAGATTGTTGTAAAAGGCCAAACTAAGAAGATCATATTGAAGGACGTCTTACATGTGCCAAAAATGAAGAAAAACCTCCTCTCGATGAATAAACTTGTTTTACATGGTTGTAAAGTACAATTTGATAAGAATGGATGTTTTGTGAAGACATTGGAAGGAGATGATGTTGCAAAGGGCTTTAGAGATGGCAACCTCTACTTCATCAAGTGTAAGAAGGTGAATGGAGTTGAAGTAGTGGCATTTGCTGAATTTCTTCAAAATCAAGATAAGTTTGGCATTTGGCATCAATATCTTGGTTATTTGAATACCAAGAGCATGAAGGAGCTCCAATCTATAGTAAGTAGCTTAGATCTTGGTTATATAAGTCACAATGCTATGACACTTGCTTATGAAGGTTGTATTCAAGGCAAACAACAAAAGGCTATATTTCCAAGTGGAATTGCAACATGTACAATCAAGTTATTGAAAATAGTCCATTTTGATGTTTGTGGACTTATGAGGATACCATCAATAGGAGGTACAAGGTACTTTGTTACTTCATTGATGATTTTTCAAGGAAGGTGTGGATTTTCATCCTCAAAGAAAAGATTGAATGTTTCACAAGATTTAAAGAATTTAAAGCACTTATCGAGAAGCAATGTGAGTACAAAATCAAAATATTGTATATGAACAATGGAGGTGAGTATATGTCAAAGCAAGATGTATGGTATTACAAGATAAACCTCCACTCCTTACACTCCACAACAAAATAGATTTGGTAAAAGAGCAAATCGTACCATTGTGGAGATGGCAAGGAAAATATTCCATGTCAAAAACCTTGGGTTTGAGTATTAGGCAAAAGCCATGGTAACAGCAATATATACAAGAAATAGGTGCCATGTAAGTGTACTTACATCAAAAACTCCCCAAGAAACTTGAAGTGGGAGGAAATCTTGTGTTTCTCACATGAGGACTTTTAGATGCATAGCATATGCAAAGACACCAGATTGGATGAGATCAAAATTTGATGCAAAAGGTACAAAATGTATATTTGTTGGATATTATGAAGATACAAAGACTTATAGGCTCATGTATTTGGAGACCAAAAAGATCATTAAAAGTCGTAATGTTAAGTTTTTGGAGTACAAGAGTGCTTGTGAGTACTTGGAAATGTGTCCAAGTGGGAGTACTAGTGTGTTTGTGGATACATCTTTAGATTCAATAAAGAAAGAAGAAGATGAAGACAATGATGGTTGTAAAGGTAGAAATAAAGATAAAGAGGCAAAGAAGGTGGATAACAAGGCCTTTGAAAATGCTAAGACTAGTTGTGACGAGTATAAAGATATTGATGATGATAGTGATGAGGATTATCAATCTTTGAGTGAGAAAAGATTATCTACAAAAGAAAAGAAGGTTGGAGGAGACAATAGAATACAACAAGTTGAGTCTTCTTCAAATGAAAGGAGATATCCTTTGAGAGATAGAAAATAAGGTAGCAAATAGTGGAATAATCATATCTTTCTTCAAGTAAGTGAAGAATATACCAATGTTGCACTTCAAACTGATCTATTGAGTTTGTGTGATGCAATGAAGTCCACAGATGCTTTGAAGTGGAAAAAAAACCGTGGGAGAAGAATAGCAATCACTCATGGATAATAAAATATGAGAATTCTTTCAACTTCCATCAAATCAAGCTTCAATTGGTTGTAAGTCGGTGTTTAGAACAAAGAGAGATGCAATAGGTAATGTTGTGAGATATAAGGCAAAATTGGTTACCAAAGGCTACTCACAAGTTTTTGGTGTTGATTTTAATGAGATATTTGTTCTCGTGGCCAAATTTACCACCATTAGAACTATTGTGGTAATTAGGGCAATAAAAGAAAAAGAGATACAAATGATAAAAGGTCAATAATGAGATATGTTTTTTTTATTGGAGTAGGAGTAATTTCATGGAATTGCA
Organism: Physcomitrium patens; assembly: GCF_059467195.1. Lineage (NCBI taxonomy): Eukaryota > Viridiplantae > Streptophyta > Bryopsida > Funariales > Funariaceae > Physcomitrium > Physcomitrium patens. Next base: position 6,481,117 of record NC_143431.1, on the reverse strand, counting down.
AGAGACAACCAATAATTACAAAGTCAATAATGGGGGCATAGTGCATGGCAGTAAGTCATGGTACAATGGAGGCAATATAGCTAAGATAAGTTTTAGAAGACATTAGACTTGTGCAATTAGGAACAATTCTAATGAAATGTGACAATCAAGGATGCCTTCTCTTTGCAAAGAACCTAAAGCATCACTGAAGAACTAAGCATATTGACATTCAACATCACTTCATAAAGAGAAGATTGAAATAGGAGTGATTGACATGAAGTATTGTGCGATTGAAGACATGCTTATAGATTTGCTCACAAAAGCACTAGTGAAGGATAGGCATCAAAAATTAATAAAGATACTAGAATTAATAGCCTTTGACCAATAGCAAAGTAGGAGTATTAAAGTAAGTAAGTATTATCTTAAGTAAGTTGCTAATAGTCAAAGGGGAGTAAAACGATAAAGGAAAGTAACTAAGGTGGTGGCTATGGTTAAAGTAGGGGATAGGTTAAGAAAGAACCTAAGATTTACTTGGATGAAGTAGAAATGGATGTAATATCAAGAAAATGGAAGTTATCTTGTTGGTTAGCAACCACCACCTGTAAGTAAAGAATGTTGGAAGTGGGAGGTATTTCATTCCACACTTCTCTTATGTCTAACCTTACTGATTTTTACTTACTTGTGTCTTCCTTATTGTATTTCTTCAATAATCCTATCTACAATATATTGTGAGAACTTGTACAAAATCCCATCCATTGTCAAAAAAAAATTTAGAGATACTATTGCAAGTAAAATGAAGATGTTCTATATTAGTGGATGAAGATTAATTGTAATAGGGCATGGATAAGATATTTGTATTATTGATACATAGAGGTAGGTAGTTAGAGCCATTTTTGAAAAGTTTTTAGAAGTTTCTAGAATTGAAGCTAGAATAGTAGTCTATATGGAATCCACCGTGAAACATTCTAGAATGACTTAAAGTAGTTATCTTGATAGGATCCACCATTAGAAATATTCTAGAAGGACTTAAAGTAGTTATCTTTGTAGGGCCTATTATTAAAAATATTTTAAAAAATTCTAGGATGGTTGAACAAAGTATAAATATGACTAGCCAAGGCTATTTGAATATTCAATCAAATATGGTTCGGTTCTTTTTTCTTAATAAATTTTGATTTGTATTTTTTTGTTATATTCTATTTTATTTATTTTTAATTTTTTTTATCTTTTATGTTCCATTTTATTTAGTTTTATTCAATTTTATTCTAGAGTGCTTTGTCCTATATTGTAATAAGATTTATGTTACTATAGATTAGAAGGCTTTTAAATCTTAGAGAGAATCAAATCTTGTTTCACTATCTTTCTTGAAAAAAATCTAGATTGTAATTATATTTATTTAAAAACTTATTCAAAAGAAATTATGTAATAAGTATTGATTCAATCTCTTAATAAATTTTCTTTTAGTTTTTATAGGTTTTAAGCTTATGACTCAAATTTTAATGGATATGCTATATATAATCTAGATAATAACTTCTAATCAATATCTTTCAAAATTTTGATATGAATTGTACTAAAAGACCTCACAAATGAAATTTTCTTTGTTACACTTTAAATTATTGCTTACTTTGGTCATATTTTAGACTTTTGTCTAAAAAACTAAAAAAATATTAAGATTCATTTTTATATTATTTTAAACTTAAAACTTTATTAAAAGTTTAATTTTATAAATAATATTATACCATTTTTTATTGATATTGAAGAAATATTAAATAAAGTAAATCTATAAAAAATATTATGAAAAGTAAAAATGTTCTTTACTATAAATTAAATTAAATAAAGATTGCTTTGTATCTTCTATTATTGTTTATAGTTTCTTTTATCTATAGCATTAAATAGATAAAAAATCAATAATTAGCAGATTTATTTTAAGAGCTATTATTTATTGAATAATTAGACAGGCTATTAAAATTATCACAACCTTTAAAAAAATGTAATAGAAATGGAGATTCTTGAAAATGACATATTCTTCAAATAATTGATAAGATATAATGTATTTGATATTACAACCTTAAAAGAGATTATGAATGCTTGATGATTTTATTGGAGGTAAGTATAAAGAATAAAAACTCAAAGAATGTACATAAATAAATAATTTTTTTTTCAAAAAAAGATGAATAAATAAATAAATAAATAATTTTTTATATTCAAAAAGAAATTTAAATAACTATTAATAAAATATAATAAATTAGTGATTCTTAAAATTAAATTAGAGGTAAGAAAATAATTAATAAGAATGAAGATGGCTTTAATTTCATATTCATATATACTATCTAACTACAAAATATATGACAACATTTTATAGAATCTCCAATACGTGTCCAATTTTCACAACAAGCTTCTTATATATGTGCCATTGTCATAGACATACATATTTACCTAGATAAGAAGTGTTAAGTAGATGATAAATATAGGTAGATTTGATATTATTTTATGGAATATCTTCTTAAAATCTTTTTAAATATATATTTAATTTTGAAGCTTCATAGACATGTATATGTATTTATAATCAATTAATAGGATAGAAACTTAGCCAATAAGATAGTTACATATTGCATGTGTTGGTAGCTTGTGGTACAAGATAATAATATGGTGCATATTTAGAAAACTTACTTTACAAGTTACTCATTGATGTATTATAATACAACCATTAGATGAAAAAGAAGAAGAATTTTTTCATAATAGAGCAACTTTAATAAAAATATTTTAACAAATTAAATTAGAAATATAGATAATAGACAAGGAGGTAGTAAAAATTAATAAGTATTAATATTACTTTCTTATAAAAGAAGCTTTTACTTACTTTATAAGACCATAAATAAAGAAAAAGAAGTATATTAAAAAAATAAATCATATATGCATCTTTAAGGAAGAGTTGAAGATAGGTTTTAATAAAATTTATCCTAAAATATCAAGAATTGTTATTTAAAAGAAACCAGTTGTAAATTAAGGTCAAAATCATATCCCAAGGTACAAAACCAAGGACCTATAATAATTTTAGGATTTTTTGGTTGATCAAAGAGTGGATTTGAATAATAGACTAGTGAAAGGTTTTTTGAGAGTTAGTTTTATGTAACTTGGAGAAATATTGAGTTTTTTGAGGGCTTTTAAAGTAAGAGATGTACTCAATGGTTTTGGATGTTTAGAAATAAAAAGAGATTTATAAATTTGGATATTATGTAAATATTATAGCACATTTATGGATGAAGTTTTGAGAGTTTGTTATTATGCTTGTCTTTAATGTATTTAAAAAATTTGATATCAATCAAATAGTTAGATTGAAGGATATGAAAATTTTATAAGATTAAGATCTATAATATTTGAAATTTAGGATTAGTAAGGTTTTTTAAAATCTTAATAAATTTGATAGTTTTATTGAATTAATAAATAGTAAAATAAATTTGGACTTAAACATCAATCTACCAGCCAAGTTCTTAAGTAATTTAAAGATTCAACAAGGAAAAATTGTTGCTAAAAGATAAATATCTAAATTGGAAAAAGAATACAACTTACATTCAAGAGGTTTAAGAGTTTTTTTTTTGAATGGTGAGTTTGATTCATTTTTAAAATTAAAATTATTAACTAATTATAGATTAAAATAAAGATGAAATTTGAGTTGAAATCAATGATTCAATTATTATTTATTGAGATTTTAAAACAATCATAAGAATTGATTAAGATTTATTTGAATTTTCTTGGATTTTTTTAAGATTTGTTTAGCAACTCTTTAGATTTTAATTAAGATTTAATTAATATTTTATTAGGATTTAGAATTTAATTAATATTTATTTAGAATTATATTAATATTTGATTAGGATTGGTTTAGAATTATATTAGAATTTGGTAAGGATTTTATTAGAATTTGGTTAGGTTTTGTTTAGGATTTGGTTATGATTGGTTTAAGATTGGCTTAGGATTTCAATAAATTTTGATTAGTATTGATTAATAATTTTATTAGAATTTGATTAAGATTTTATCAAAATTTCATTAGGATTTGATAAAGATTTTCTTAGAATTATATTAGGATTTGATTGAGATTTACATATTTATATTTCTATAAAAATTTTATATTTATGTTTCTATAAAAAGTTTATATTTATGTTTCTATAAAAATTTTATATTTATATTTATATTTATATAAAAAATTACATTTATATTTATATTTTTATAAAAAGTTTATATTTTTAATATTTTCTTGAGTTTTATTTATTATTTATATTTTTAATTAATTTATAATTTCTTTTTTTTCTTTTAATAATTTCTTGAAGACTTCTTTTGGATTTCATCAAAAATTGATTAATATTATTAAGATTTAATTAAATTTTATTTAAGATTATATTAGGAGTGTTAAGACTTTTTTTTTGCAAATTTTACTTTATCTTTCATAGCCAAGTATTCAATGCATTTCCAAGCAAACTTCATGGAATATAACAATGTGTCTTGAAAATTAAACATGAATTGGAGGTCCTATCAAACGTTGCTACATAGCTTGTAATTAGATAGTATATATGGAGGCAAGAGTAAAGTCTTATTTACTCTTCTCAATGTCTTTCTAGTCCTTAGTCTTGTTTTAAGACTTTCTAATCTTTTTGTTTTTGACAATAGCTATTTTAATTTCAATTTTATATTAATTTTGAGTTAATATCTATTCTTTCCAAATGACATAAGAATGTATTGAGTTTTTGGTTCTTTGAGATTTATGTCCTTGATAGTTTGATAAGAATATTAATTTTTTGTCTTTATTTTATATTAAAAATGAGTAGATTATTCTACTTCTGTTGTTATATTTTAAAGGTTGTAGACTACTTATGTTTAAATTCATTTTTATATTTATTAATATTGAGTATTTTTTTTAAAGAGATTCAACTATCTTTCTTTGTGGAAATTTTTATTTGATATTAGAAGTTGTAAATTATCCTCTTTTAATTTGATTTTTAGATTTATTTGACTTATCTGTGAAAAAAAACAACATAGATGCTACTCTTGATAGGAGTGAGAATAGATTTACAACTATTATAGATCTTCACAAGCTTATTAATACTCTTAGGGTAGAAATCTCATGTATTTCTAATATCAACTATGGAGTAAGTATTTTGATGCCTATGGAAGAAGTCAACAACAAAGTTTAAAATCTACACCAAAAAGTTATGCACGTGAGGAAATAAAGTAGATCAAATTTACAACTAAATCTAAAAAGTCTTACTACTTCAAGTATGAAAGAAGCAAAGATAAGTATGCTAAAAAAGTTTTATGGAAGAAAATCAAAGTTTTGAGAATTCCTACAACAAATAAAGTTCTATTTAAGGTTGCATCTTTTTCAATATTCTAATGGATTTATTCAAGTTAAATTCATAAATACATATTTTTTTGAAAGTACTCTCTCTTGGTTTTTACCTTTGATAGAAAAAGTTTATATCTTCTCTTTGATCTAAATTCATTATTAGAAGTATTTACAAACATTTTGAAAAAAATAATTAAAAAAAGATAGCAAAAACCAATCTTATATCTTTACAAGAAGGATCATGTTAAGCCACCATACCTGTTGCTAAATTCCAAAATCTTACTTGCGACTTAAATTAAAATAATAAAGTCCTTATGAATCAATTATAATTTGAATTATCAAATAATGTCAAAGACTTAAAGTTAACAATGCCAAGAATATATTCATTAAAGTAATTTATTGATTAAACTATTACATGTAATAATCAATTCTTTGAAAGACACCAAGAATAAAGATTTAGTTAGAGATATATAAGTCAAATCATGGCAACAACTTCTTAATTTATAGAAGCTTATTCATTAAAAGAAGTACCTATATAAATTGACATGGTACATTTTAAGCTTTCTACTGAGTAAAAAAAGACTAAATGTCTTCAAGATAAAAACCTATGCATATTAATATGGTACATTTTAAGACTTATATTGAATAAAAAAAGACTCAATGTCATCAAGAAGATTTATGCTTATATTGTGGAAAATCTAAGCACATTGTTCAATATTGTCTAAGAAGCAATACAACCACAAAATAAAGAGTATGATTACTAAAGAGGATAACGTGTCAAAAAAACAAGTTTTTTCAGCTACAATAGACACCATGCGGCTAGAATCTTATGCATCATTTAATAAAGGTACTGTTCTCTCCTCAAATCTCTCATCTTATATTACAGTAGAAATTAATTTAAGACCAAATAACCACAAAGTCTTTGTCTTCTTAGATTTAAGTGTATAATAGAATATAGATAAGATAATTGTATTATTGACATATAGAGATAGATAATTGAAGTCATTTTTCAGAAGTTTCTAGAAGTTTTTAGAATTGGAGTTAGATTGGTGGTTCATGTGAGGTCCACCATAGAATATCCTAAAAGAATTAAAGATAGTTATTTACATGGAATCCACTATTAGAGACATTCTAAAAAGTTCTAAGATGATTGAACAAAGTATAAATATAACTAACCAAGGCCATTTTGGACATTCAATTAGGAATGGCTTCAGTTCTTTTCTCTCAATAAGGTTTGATTTGTATTTTCTATTTTGTTTTTTTTTATTTTTATTTTTATTTTTATTTTTTGCTTTGTTTTGTCTTTCATATTTTATTTTATTAAGTTCTATTCAGTTTTGTTTTTGTCCATTTTGTCCTACTTTGTGATTAGATTTATATTGCTATAAATAAGAAGGATTTTTAGATCTTTAAAAGAATTCAGTCTGATTTCATTGGTATTGAAGAAAATATTATTCTATTCTTTGGTAGTATATTAATAGCTATTATCTAGTTAAAGGTTATTTCTTGTGGTCACACTGGTTATTGTTTTGGAACTACGACAAGTTATTTTTAAAAAATCAATTAGAAGGATAGAAGGCATTGGGATAGTAAAGTTTGGTAAAGAAATTCTAGCATGGGGGATATGGCAAAGCCATCTCAAATAGAGACTCAAGTATAAAACCTCCTAGACCAAATAGTTACTTTGTAAGGACAAATGAAAGCTTCTAGAACAAGAGAGTTGATATTTGTTAGGCTAAAATTAAGCAAGCTTAAAACATATTTTGGAACTTCAAGACAAGAAGATGTATGCCAATGGCTCTTCTGCATGCAACAATACTTCTAATTATCTAAAGCAAGTACCATTCAAGGAATTATGTATGCAATTAGCTATTTGAAAGGTGCAACATTCATTTGGTGGCAATATCAAGCTCAAAATTATGGAGCTTAAGGTGGATTTTGTAATTAGAAGGAGTTTGAGATCAAAATTAAGAATCAATTTTGGCCCATGAATACAAAGAAGTTAGATTGCGATCAATTGGCTAATCTTATACAATCTAAGTCAGTACTATATTATGTCTTTTGATTCAAGTCCTTATATCTTGAAATTGGCAACATTTCAAGGGTAGAAATAATGGATTGATTTGTAAGAGAATTAAAACTTGTGATTTAATAAGAAGTGGAATTAAAGGATTTGCAAACATTTAAAGAGGCAGTTAGGATTGCAAAGAGGGAGGGTGCTATAGATTTCAAAAATCATCGAGTATGATTAATAGGACAAAATAATATGCCACTATCTAATACTATAACACAACAACTAACACCAATGGAGATTGATGCCTTGTAAAGACCATTGATACTATAGAGACAACAAATATTAGTACAAAAAAAAATTGAATTATTAATGTTAGAAGCCAAGCCATCAAATTAGAGATAATCTGAAGTATCAAAAATAATGTACCAATAAATTAAGGTAGATTTATAATCTTAAGATTTATCTAGATAATAAAAAAGTAGAGTAGAAAAATGAAGCTTCCTAGTAAAAGCATCGAGGGCCAATATTGGAGATTGTTATTATCTCTCAAAGATAAACAATATGATCTTGGACAACTATAAGAAGGATTAATTAATGTGTCTAATAGGTTGACTAAGAGAACAACTATGTCGAGTGCTTATAGATTGTGGCTCTATAAAAAATTGTATTTTAACTAAGATTCTAAACCAATTTGGAAATAAAATCAAGGTGGTCAAAGAAAAAAGTATATATGTAGTTGATGATTGAGAGAACATATTAAATGAGACATGTGAAGAAAAAATCTTAAGGTTGAATGACACATATGCCTTTAGAAAGAAGTTCAAGATAAAAAAGCTTAAATATGATATTATCTTTGGTATGCCATGGCTAGAGGTGGAAAATAAGCAAGTTGATTAGTTAACAAAGATAATATTTTTTAAAGACAATGAATGTAAGATGATTCTTTGTGCCTCTACATTAAGTGAAGTAATAAAATATTCTCTAGCTAAAAGCTTACTTATAGGAATGATCTTTATAAAGAAAAAAATATTACATAAATAATTGATATATATAGTAGTTTCAAATCTTACCTCAATGGTGAAAAAGACAGCCAAAGGAACAGAATAGGCAAAGCAACTTTTACATAAATATTGGAATATTTTTCCAACTAACTTATTTAATAGTATGCTATGTGATTGAGGTACCTCCTTTCAAATAGAGTTATTGAGTAGAGCCAAATCAGCAAGTTAGTCAATTTATCACCAAACATCAAATGAACTTGAAGAGCTATAAAAGAAATCAGACAAACTTTCGGAGAAGGACCTTATTCAAGAAAGCATGTTGCCATAGAGAGCACTTGTATTCTTTGCATACAAAAAAGAAGGTGGATTTTGGCTTTGCATCAATTATGAAGGCCTCAATAAGTAAATTGTTAAGAATGTACATCCACTTCTACATGTGGATGATCTTTTTGACCAACTTTGAAATGCAACCATCTTCAACAAATTGGACCTTCAAAAAGGTTATTTGTAGATACCAATTATAAACGAAGATAAAAAATAAAAATAAAAATAAATAAATAAATAAATAAATAAATAAATAACTTTTTATATATGCTAAAGATATTTTGAATGACTTACTTTATTTTTTGGCCTCATCAATGCTCCAGCCTAATTCATGAATTATATGAATAGATTATTTTAGGACCTTTTAGATAAGTATGTAATTATTTTTATCAACGATATTCTAGTTTATAATAAGACTTCAAAAGAACATAAGCAACACCTATAAGAAGTATTGTGCTAGCTTTGAGATGGTTGCTTCTATTTTGAGCAATCAAAGTGTGAACTTTAAAAGTTTGAGGTTACTTTTTTAGGACATGTAGTGTCTTTCAAGAGCATGTATATGGAGCAAGATAAGATGAAAGCAATAGAGGATTGGCCAACTTCCAAAGATGTTTCTAAAGTCTATTTATTTTTAGGCCTTACTAAATATTATTATTATTTTGCTTGATGATTTGTACACATTATTGCTTCACTAATAAGTCTATTGGAAAAAAATGCTCCATTTGAATAGATATTAGAGTACAAAAAGGCCTTTGATAAGTTAGAGATATTTATTAATGCTCTAATATTGTAACCATATAAATCCAACCTTTATTGTATACTTGACATTGATGCTTTTGACTTTGCTATTGGAGTAGTTTTTCAATAAGATTTTGGTAGGAGTCTTCAATCTATGGTATGTGAATCACATAAGCTTAGAATGGCAGTTCATAATTACTTTATATGTGATCAAGAACAATTAGCAATTGTACATGCCACAAAAATATGACAATAGTATCTATTGGAAAAGCCAATGGTTATTTGGATTGACTATCAATCCCTGCTATACAATTTATATTTGAAAAATATGAAATCATGACAATATCATTAAGAAGAACAGTTGTAGTTTTTTACATTCAGCTTGAATACAAGCAAAGGCGTCAACATATTGTGATAAATAACTTAACAAGGAAACCAAATTTGAAGGCCAAATTAGAGGACAAGATGAAAAGTCCTTACCATTAATAGTCTCATTTCAAATCTAATCAAAGAGGCGTAATGGAATGAAGCTAAGCATTGGAATTATTATTTTAAGATGGTTAGTGATTGGTTAAAGGTGGAAAATATATAATATCAAGATTATAATTTTAAAAAATGGCTTACTCTATTTTAAGAAACAGATTTATATACTTGACAATGTTATATTCTATATGCACATACTTTAAAAAAGACATGATATTCTAATATTTGGACATATAAGGCCTAAGAAGACTCTAAAACAAATCTTGAGGACATGATTTTGGATAGGTTTGAACTATAATATTTAAACTTTTACATCTTCTTGTGAATCATGTCAACTTAATAAAGCATGCAATATGACATCTTATCACGGACATATACATGTAAGCCAATAATTACATAAGTAGAAGTAAGTAAAAATAGGTAAAAGTAAATTAATTCTATAGTATTTGATATAGAAGCTTCATAGATACTGCTTTGACTTTATAGGTATCTTTAATTGACTTTTTGGATTAGAAACGTGGTCAACAAGTTGGCCATGTACCACACATGTTGTTAGCTTGAAAACCAAGCTAAATATGTGGCCCACATATAGAAAAACTTGCCTTATAAGTCAAGGCATGTGTCTTATATAGTCAATACATATTAGAGGTCTTATAGAACATCGCCACATAGCCTCTAACTAGATAGTATATGTAGTGACAAGAGTGAAGCCCTCTTCACTCTTGTCAACTCCTTTCTTGCTTCCGGTCTAATTTCAAGGGTCTCAAGTTTTCTTGTCTTTTAGCAATAGCCATTCCAGTTTCTTTTTTAATACACATATCAAGTTATTTCTATTTTGTCATCTTTTTTTGAGAAAAGTCTCACTTGTTTATTTGTCTTTATTATATTTTTGTCCTTGATAGATTGACAAGAGTACACTTACAATATCAGATCTTTATCTAATCTTGCTTAAGAGTGGATTATCCATTTTTTTGGATAACACATAAGCATATTAGAAGTTACGGATAACCCTCTTCTAAACTAATATTGTCCTTAGTATTTTCTTTGTTCTCAAGTCCTCTCCTCTATTTGTCTTGAGTGATATTAGACATCTTCTCTTTTCTAGGTGTTATCATGGCAAAACTTATTGAAATGAAGAGTGAAATGGCACAAATGTAAGAACAATTGAGGGAGTTAATGTTTGTGATGCATCAACTCAATTTATCACCATAAAGAGCAACAAGATTGGCAGGAAGTGAAGATATAGAAATGATTGGAGTTGCACCAAATTATGTCCTTCATCCTATGGTAGAATGCCCTTTCAATGTTAGAAAACCAAGAATTACCCTACCCAAGAAGTTTGATGGCACTAGATCAAAGTTTAGAGGATTTATGAATCAAATACAATTTGTGATTGAACTTCAACCCCAAAGCTATCCAACTCCAGGATCACAAGTTAGATTCATTGGAATTCTTCTTTCATGTTCAACATTATCATGGTTTTGATCTTTTTTTGAACGATGAGATCTAATATTGGATAATCTAGAGGTTTTTTTGGCAAAGTTTTGATCCATATATGGAAAACATGATGCAATTCATGTTGCAATCAATAAGATCTGTATTTTACAACAAGGCAATGGATCAGTAACGATGTATGCTTCACAATTTTGACAACTTGCAACTAATATCAAGTGGGATGATACTGCATTTATTAGCCAATTTTTCTACGGATTACAATATGACGTAAAAAAATTAATGCTTAACTTATCTGATCTTTAAACATAGAATCAAGCAATTGACTTTACTATGAAGTGTGACAATCACTTTTTTGAATTCCTATGTGAGAACCATACAAGTGGACTTCAACATAACTATAATTTAATAGCAATATCAACATCTCTTTAATACATACATTCAAAAGTAGAGGATATGCAAATTGATGTAGGATGTTTCAAATCTCTTATTGAGCAAGAAAACACTCGTCGTCATCAAAAAGCATTGTGCTTATATTATGGAGAACCTAAGCACACTGCTCAATATTGCCAAAAGAAGTGACGCAACCATAAAATGAAGAGTACGGCCATCAAAGAAGATAGCATGTCAGAAAACGAATTCGTCCAGCTACAATAGGAACCGTGCGGCTGGAACCTTGTACAACGCCTAGTGAAGGTCCTATCCTCTCCTCAGAATCCTCTCCATGTTTTACAATAAAAGTTATTTTAGGACCTAAATATCTCAAAGTCTTTGCATTGCTACATTCAGGAGCCTCAGCATGTTTTTTAGATGAAAAATTTGCTAAAAAACAAAGCATATTTTTAGTAAAGAAAACTAAACCTGTTCATGTAGAAGTCATAAATAGTCATCCATTGTCTTCAAGAGATGTTACTCATGAAATCCTTCCTATAGAAATAACAACTAATGATCATAGTAGCTTTATAATATTTAATATCACTAGATCTCCTTCTAATCCAATCATTTTAGGTTTATCATGGCTAGAAAAATATAACCCTAAAATAGATTGAACTTCTCATATTCTTGACTCTTCTAAAAGTATAACTAAGAATTTAGTTAATTAAGTAGAAAATCATAAGTCTAGTATAATTAAACCTATATTTGTAGGTACAAGTGCTTTTTTACATGCTACAAAAAAAGAATCACCTTGTGTCATTTATGCCACACTTGTTTCTACTACTGAAAAGACTTCAAGTGGCATTCCAAGTCAATATTAAGATTTTTAAGATGTATTTGAAAAAAAGAATGCGGATACTCTTTAAGAACATCGTTCCTATGACTACTCAATTGATCTTCAAGAAGGAGCACCAATGCCATTTGGACCAATCTACAATTTATCTCAAAATGAGTTGGCTGAATTCAAGGAGTATATTAAAGAAAATTTGGCCAAGAATTTCATACGCCATTCTAAATCTCCAGCAGGAGCTCTAATTTTATTTGTGAAGAAAAAAGATGGATCATTGCGGATGTGTGCTGATTATCGAGGACTCAATAAAATCACTATCAAAAATAAGTACCCGTAATCTTTGATATCTATACTTCTTGATCAGTTGAATCAAGCTAAGATCTATACAAAAATAGATCTATGGGGAGCATACAATTTGGTATGCATCAAAGAAGGATATGAATGGAAGACTACATTTCGAACAAGGTATGGATATTTTGAATACAACGTCATGCCTTTTGGACTTATAAATGCACCAGTAGCATTCCAACATCTAATAAATGATGTCTTTCGAGAGTTTTTAGATGATTTTATTATTTGTTACCTAGATGATATCTTAATCTATTCTAAGAACCCAGAAGAACATGAACTTCATGTTCGCCAAGTATTACAAAAACTAAGAGATACATGACTCTATGTCAAGATAAAAAAGTGTGTATTTCACACTACTCAAGTCAACTTCTTAGGATATATTATTTCAAATGACGGACTTATGATGGATCTTAAGAAAATTTAAACTATTATGGATTGGAAGATCTCAAAAATGGTAAGAGATGTCCAATGCTTTTTGGAATTTACCAACTACTATCATATCTTCATTAAAGACTTTTCTCAAGTTGCAGCTCCACTTAAACATTTGACTTGCAAAGACAAACTTCAATGGAATCAAGAAGCAAAAGTAGCATTTGAAGCTTTGAAGACACCCTTTGTTTCTGCACCAATCTTGTATTGCGTCAATTTTTTTAAGCCATTTTTTATGGAAATAGACGTATCAAATTTTGCATTGGATGTTGTATTGTCACAAATGGAAACAGATGATAAACTTCATCTAATAGCTTTTCATTCCTGAAAATTTTCAACAGTCGAGATCAAGTACGAGATCCACGACAAAGAACTTCTTGCAATCATGGATTCATTTCAAGAATGGCGCCATTATCTAGAAGGTGCTTATAGAGCAGTCACAATGTATACGGATCACAAGAACCTTGAATATTTTATATCAAGACATGTTTTAAATCGTCGTTAAGCTCGTTGGAGTATGTCTTTGTCAAGATTTGAATTCAAGATCACTTATCGATCAAGAAAACAATAAGGTTTGTCAGATGCACTCTCTAGACAATCTCATCTTGCACCAAAGGAAGGAGATGTTACTTTTGATCAACGATGAATAATTCTCTTGAAAGTAGAGCATCTTCATCTTTAAGCAATAAACCAACATTAACTATTGATTCAACTTTCATCAAGCAAGTACAGTCAAGTATGTCTTCTGATCATCTTATTCATGATGTTAAGGAAAATCCTTCAAAGTCTCATGATACTTCCAAGTTTGAATACAAGAAGAATCTACTATATTTTGAGGGATGCTTATATGTTCCACAAGGTGAAGCTCGATTACGTGTTCTTCAAGCTCGTCATGACTTTCCAATAGCAGGACATTTTGGGTACAATAAAACTTTGGAACTAATATCTAGGGACTTTTGGTAGCCACAAATGTGGAAAGTAGTCAAAGATTTTGTACAATCTTGTGATGTTTGCTTGAGATCAAAAACTCCTCATCATTGACCTTACGGACTTCTTCAGCCATTATCTATTTTAGAGCAATTATGGTCTTCTATTTCTATAGATTTCATCATAGACCTTCCAATCTCAGATTCTTATGAGTCTATATTCGTGATAGTAGATCGTTTTATCAAGATGGAACATTTTCTACCATGTACAAAATCTATCATAGGTGAAGAAACAGCTAAGCTCTTTCTTGACAACATCTATTGCTATCATGGATTATCCAAGGATATTATATCAGATACAAGAACTTAATTTGTATCAAGATTTTGGCGAACTCTTTTCAAGATTCTAAAAGTGGATATAAAACTATCTTCAATATTCCATCCTCAAACTGATGGACAAACAAAGCGTGTTAAACAAGTTTTCGAGTAGTATTTAAGATGTACCATTAACTACCAACAAGATGATTGGACAACTCTTTTATCATTGGCAGAGTTTGTTTACATTAAAATGATACATTCTTCTACAAATCAAACATCTTTCTTTGCTAATTATGGTTACCATCCATGACTTGATACATTTGACTTTTCAAAAGTTGATAATCCTGTTGTGAAAGATTTGGTAATTTATTTGTCAGAGCTACATGCAACGATAAAGGTGCAATTAAAAGAAGCTCAAAAACAACAAAAAGTCAATGCGGATGTCTATCAAAAGAAACAACCACCATTCCACATGGGTGATAAGCTATGGTTACTTCGTTGCAATATCAAGACCACTCGTCCTTGTGACAAGTTGGACTATTGAAGGCTTCGACCATTTTCTATTTTTTCACAAATCAATCCAGTTGCACATCGTTTACATCTATTGGAGTCAATAAAAATCCATCTAGTATTCCACGTGTCTCTTCTTGAACCATACAAGATAGTGGACATACCAAAAAGAAGACAAGCTCTACCTTCTTCTATAGAAGTAGATAGTATTGAAGAGTTTGAAGTGGAAGAAGGCTTAGATTAAAGGCGGCGCTGAAATAAATTGGAATATCTTATCCATTGGCACAGATATGATATTAGTGAATGCACATGGGAGCCAATAAAAAATCTTGCAAATACAACAAAGGTGGTGTCGTATTGTAAATGCTTACAGTATGTAAAAATTAGCTAAAACATATTATATGTTGATAAATCTAGATGTGTGTTAGAGTGGCTAGTAGATTAAATTAAAAGGAGTTGGTATAAGAAACTTTACTTTGTTTCTTTACTTCTTTTGATTTTGACATTAATATATATATATATATATATATATATATATAGGACCTAAATATTTAGTATGAAACCTTGGAAAAAGGTGGAAACCTAAGGATGAAAATCTAAACTAGTAGGAAGCTAATTAGGAGGGATGAAAGCAAGGCATGGTCGGATGAAGGCAAGGAATGAGGAACTTCATCCCTATTGGTCGAATACCATGCCCAATGGACTTTGAGGAGGCTGCCTGCAACCTTAAGAAGGGATTTCGGCGACTTCAAAGGGGGCATTCGGAGATTAGAAGCTAGGGTTGTAAAGTTTAGGGTTTGAAGAACAATTTGTGTACAAAAATTAGAGGATTTGGAATTAGGGTGAAAAAGTTATAACCGTTTGAAGTTAAGGTGTTTATTTAAGACATACTGTTACTCTTTTGAGAGTACGAGGAGTTTTACAGTAGCTTTTGAAGATCGGAAGGTGCAATTGGAACGGCGATTTCAAGGCCTACATCTTTCATGAAAGAATTATTGCTTTAAAAGTTCATATCAAGGAGTTGTAAGGAGTTGAAAGTGACGCTTCTAAATCAAAAGCAGTAAGTAAGCGGGTTTGTTTGTAGTAATGGTTGGAGCCATAACTTGAGTTTTCGGACGAATTTTTGGCTCAAACTTTTTGGAAAATGTAAAATTTTGTGTTAAGAAGCTATACATATAAATTTCGTGGCGTTTGAGCTTATAATTTGTGAGATATAAAAAAAATTGCACGCGGATGTATAAAGACAAGGGTTTGAAGCGACTGTTAGGGATTTCAAGATATCTCAAGTTTTGCAATGAATTTGCAGTTGAAAATTGTTGTAGAAGTTAATAAGAATACATCAGTACCTCATGTAACATTTCAATTTGTTTGGACGGTCGGATTAAGAGATATGAGGTGTTGAAGTTCGGAAAAATCTCCACATAAGAATAAACAAGGATTTAGAAGATTTTATCATATTTTAGAAGTTGTGGGTTACTTGAAGATTGTGTATTTGGTGTAATTACTCAAAAAGAGAAAAATTATATATAAAATTAGGGTTTTCCTTATTTTCAAGCTTGATTGAATAATTAGTGACAGCCAGAAGCCCAGCGTTTTCTTGAGGCAAACTCTCTCTACCCCGACATATTGGTGCTTCCACTGAGAGAGCCTTAAGGCATTGATTTTTCAACAAGTTGAAATGGAGGATCAAAATCCAGGGTTTGGATTATCAGGAGGAGTGGGTGCCCATGATTTATTCAGGATATTTTTTCAATTTATGGAAGAAAGGCAACAGGTGTATGGAGAGGATAAAAACACTACTAAGGCCTTACAAGTAGTAGTAGACAAAGTTGGGAGGTTTGATGGAAGGAATATCACCAAGTTCTTAAGGATTTACACATGTGAAATGGAGGTGCATTAAGTTTCAGAGATGAAGGTGATTACCACCTTTGATTTGGGAGTGGTACCAGAAATCAGAGAAAGGGAGTAAGAGTTACATTCTAAGACTATATCATGGAAGAAATTTGAAGAACTCTTGAAAGATGAATTTTTTTAAGAAGATTCAGAAAGAATGATAAGACAGACTTTCTTGGAGTGGATTGAGCAAAGGCCAGGGAATCAATTCGCTCCAAATGAATTAATCAGTGAATTTGAAAATAAGTTTGGATAATTACCATGGACAGAGAGGCAACTATTAGAAACAATGAAAACTGAGTTATTCTTGCAAGCAGCTGATGAATATTTGGAAGACAAGCTTCTCTTTTATCTAGCAGACAAGACATCTGAGAGTGGTTTTATAAATAATTAGAAGCTAATAAAAGAAATAGTGGAACTTTTGGCTAAACAGCAAAAGATTAAGACTCATGGTTTAATATCAAGATTGGAGTCAATGCCTACATCTCAAAATCTAGTGCCACCTCAAAGGGTAATAAAAACTATTAAGGATGAAACTCTTGAAGAATTAATTAAGGATATACGAGATTTGAAGGTAGAAATGACAGAGTTGAAGAAATTCCAAATGGAGCAAACATCAAAGAATAATGCCATACAAGGAGAAGGAGGTGAAGCTATCAGAAAAATGACTGGGTGGAATGATCCAATTGATACTATTAATATTAAAGCATATTTATGTGGAAAAAAACATGATGATGATCTGCATGATGCCATGGTTGAGGAAAAGAAAGATAGAGCTATTTATGAGGAGGATGTTGAACTTGGAAGCAAGAAGAGGTCTCTAAGTAATAAAGAAGCTTATGAAGGGCAAAAGCTAGTGAAGATGCTTTCTTCTACTTATCCTAGAGATATATCAATATCAAAAGAATGGTGGGAGAAAGACAAAGAGAAGAAGAAAGATGACACATGGAAATCCAAAGTTGAAGCTATTATAGTGGAAGCATTAGATACTCACACAATGGAAGAAGAAGAAAAAGAAGAAGAAGAAGAAGAAGAAGAAATTGGCCAAGTATTTATTCTTATGTGTGATCCTATGATTAATGATGGTTACAAAGAAGAGCAAAAAATTAGCTCTAGTGAAGCTCAAGAAGAGAAAGTTGAAGAAATAGAAGAATTTTTCAATGGAGAAATAAAAAATGAGGTTTTACAAATATTTGCTAGAACAAATATGAGTAAAAGAAGGGTTATTATGGATACAATATGTATCCAAAATCAAGGAGAATTTGAATATGAAGGAGCACAAGGCTTAACAAAAGGAGCCCAGACCATCCAAATTCAAAAATGTATAGTTGAAGAAATATCAAATGAAAAGATGGTTCACAATGATACAAAGGTACTTATTTATACTCTTAACTACAACTTTGAGTGTGGTAAAGAAGGAAAGGTGGATTATTCTCATTTATTTTGGACAAAAGTAAAGGTTGAAGAGCTTAAAGATATGGTTTTAGTTTTGATTATTCATGACTTTGAGAGAAAAATCATGTCTAGGAGACTTTTTGATAGAAAAAAATAGTCCATCGATATCAACCAAAAATAGATATTGAGAGTTTCAAATAATATAGAAGATATATAAATAGAGGTTTTTAATGGTACTTTAGAATACCAATATAATATATAGAAGAAATTTGCTTAAAAACAGTTTGAGTCATATATAGTTGCAACAATGCAACACAATGAAATACAAATATTTTGAGAGTTAGATGGTACAATGTTGAAGATACCTATAGTTGGAAAGTAGATCAAGGCATTTAAGAGAAGACATGGCAAATTTATTTCAAGTGATCTTTCAAATTTTAAAACATTGGATTTAGATGAAGTGGAAGATGGAAAAGAAATGGAAATAATGAAGCAAACAAAGATGGTCAGATAGCACATGCCAAAGGATATGCAGGTTTAGACGGGGTGGATGTCGTACTGTAAATGCTTACAGTATGTAAAAATTAGCTAAAACATATTATATGTTGATAAATCTAGATGTGTGTTAGAGTGGCTAGTAGATTAAATTAAAAGGAGTTGGTATAAGAAACTTTACTTTGTTTCTTTACTTCTTTTGATTTTGACATTAATATATATATATATAGGACCTAAATATTTAGTATGAAACCTTCGGAAAAGGTGGAAACCTAAGGATAAAAATCTAAACTAGTAGGAAGCTAATTAGGAGGGATGAAAACAAGGCATGGTCGGATGAAGGCAAGGAATGGGAAACTTCATCCCTATTGGTCAAATACCATGCCCAATGGGCTTTGAGGAGGCTGCCTGCAACCTTAAGAAGGGATTTCGGCGACTTCAAAGGGGGCATTCGGAGATTAGAAGCTAGGGTTGTAAAGTTTAGGGTTTGAAGAACAATTTGTGTACAAAAATTAGAGGATTTGGAATTAGGGTGAAAAAGTTATAACCGTTTGAAGTTAAGGTGTTTATTTAAGACATACTGTTACTCTTTTGAGAGTACGAGGAGTTTTACAGTAGCTTTTTAAGATCGGAAGGTGCAATTGGAACGGCGATTTCAAGGCCTACATCTTTCATGAAAGAATTATTGCTTTAAAAGTTCATATCAAGGAGTTGTAAGGAGTTGAAAGTGACGCTTCTAAATCAAAAGCAGTAAGTAAGCGGGTTTGTTTGTAGTAATGGTTGGAGCCATAACTTGAGTTTTCGGACGAATTTTTGGCTCAAACTTTTTGGAAAATGTAAAATTTTGTGTTAAGAAGCTATACATACAAATTTCGTGGCGTTTGAGCTTATAATTTGTGAGATATAAAAAAAATTGCACGCGGATGTATAAAGACAAGGGTTTGAAGCGACTGTTAGGGATTTCAAGATATCTCAAGTTTTGCAATGAATTTGCAGTTGAAAATTGTTGTAGAAGTTAATAAGAATACATCAGTACCTCATGTAACATTTCAATTTGTTTGGACGGTCGGATTAAGAGATATGAGGTGTTGAAGTTCGGAAAAATCTCCACATAAGAATAAACAAGGATTTAGAAGATTTTATCATATTTTAGAAGTTGTGGGTTACTTGAAGATTGTGTATTTGGTGTAATTACTCAAAAAGAGAAAAATTATATATAAACTTAGGGTTTCCCTTATTTTCAAGCTTGATTGAATAATTAGTGACAGCCAGAAGCCCAGCGTTTTCTTGAGGCAAATTCTCTCTTTCTTGACAGCGGTGGAGGCTTTTCATCAATGACATCCATCAAAATCAAGATGAAATCTTTTTTTATAAAAGAAACAAGATCTAGGCAAGATATAATTCTACTTTCAATCCTTGTTTGTAGCTTCTTTGTAGTTGTGATGCTCATGAGATGGAGAACCAACAACAAGCGGATTCGACTCAAGAGCCTTCATTTGCTGACCTTCCAGACAAAACATTACGATTGTCTCAACCTTCAAGACGACACAATCGAGATGAAGATCTTCAAGAACGACACGTACTTCTTTGAATAGATGAAAAAATATAATGCGTTTGGTATCACGACCTTGGAAGGAACTCCCGATGTTTGGTGATTTTATTAGAGGTATGAACAATTCTTGATGGTGTTCCAAATATTTTATTCGAAGGAAGTTATGAAGGCCTCAGCAATGATCAAATAATTAGATGGTCTTCTCGCCTTAGTATGGGATACTATCGATGGTTGAGAGGCCCTATCAATCATCTTCGAAGAGAACAAAGATCAGAATATGTGGCGAATATAATTTGTCGCATCATAGATTTCTTCAACATATGATTACTGCTCCTCGTGGAACTCGTTCCCAAAAGGAAGAGTAATGTTACGGACATACACATGTAAGCCAATAGTTACATAGGTAGAAATAAGTAAAAATAGATAAAAGTAAGTTAATTCTATAGTATTTGGTATAGAAGCTTTCTAGAAGCTATATAGATGCTGCTTTGACTTTATAGGTATCTTTAATTGACTTTTTGGATCAAAAACGTCATAGTCAACAAGTTGGCCATGTACCACACATATTTTTAGCTTGAAGATTAAGCTAATTATGTGGCCTATACATAGAAAAACTTGCCTTGTAAGTCAAGGCATGTATTCTACAAAATCAACACATATTGGAGGTCCTATAGAACATCGCCACATAGCTCTTAATTAGATAGTATATATAGAAACAAGAGTGAAGCCCTCTTCTCTCTTATCAACTCTTTTCTTGCTTCCAATCTAGTTTCAAGGGTTTCTAATTTTCTTATCTTTTAGCAATAGCCATTCCAATTTCTTTTTTAATATATATATCAAGTTATTTCTATTTTTTCATCTTTTTTTGAAAGAAGTCTCACTTGTTTATTTATCTTTATTATGTTCTTATCCTTAATACATCTTTTAGGTTATTGCAACCAATTCCATTACCTACAACATATTGGGAGTAAGTGACTATGGACCTTATTACGTATTTGGTGCAGATGCTTCATTATCACATCACAAATACTATCTTTGTAAACTGAATCTCATAGCAACTTCACTTCACTAAATTGTGATTTGATATTGATGCCTCAACACTTGTATGAGTCTTTTTTAATACTATCTTTTGTCACCATAGAATATTTCATTTCATAGTTTTTAATCAGGATTCGTGCTTTAAAAGAAGTTTTTGGTATGCCTTGTTCAAGCTACTAGGTATACGACTTGTTATTTTTATGGTCTTCTATCCTCAAATGGATAGACAAATAAAGCGTATGAATCAGACTTTGGAAGATATACTATAAGCATTTGTGGTGGTTCACCATAATGATTGACATGAATATTTGACATCCTTGGAGTTTACTTATAATGGTGGTATTCAAGCAAGTACTAGTCATTCACTATTTTTTTTTAATACTGATCAACATCCAATTATACCAAAAATTCTCTATTATTCCATCCACATCAACAATGTAATAATAGAAGAGTTTATATAATGACTTACAATGGCCTTGCAAGAAGCACGGCACTACTTCTTTATTACATAGAATCAACATAAGCAATATATGAATAACCATCAGCAATATAAGATCTTCTAGGAAGGTGATTAAGTATTATTTTCTAATGCCAACTTTCTATTTACTATATCAATTCAAATTCATAAGTTGATACCTTAGTAGCTTAGATTTTTTTGTATTTCTATAGTAATTTCTAATGTTGATATCACCTCAAGCTTCTTCCACATATTCAAGTCCATCTGGTCTTCCATGTTTTGTAGCTCAAAGAATTTTATATTAAACCAAGGTACTTTCTAGACCAACATCAACTACCACCACCACTAGTTGTGATTAATAACCAACAAGAGTATAAAGTAGAGAATATTTTGAAGTATTGCTACATTCATCATAGTAATAGACGTCTGTAATTTCAATATAAGGTCCTCTTGAAGTCCATTCTATCTACAATGTAATATAGAAACTTCTACAAAATCTCATCCATCGTCAAATAACAATCTAGAAGTACCATTGGAAGCAAAATAATGATGTTTCACATTAATGGAAGAGAATTAACTATAATGACACATAGATAAGATAATTGTATTGTTAACATGTAGAGATAGGTAATTGGAGCCGTTTTTGAGAAGTTTTAGAAGTTTTTAGAATTGGAACTAATTCAGTGGTCTATATAAAGTCCACCATGAAATATCTTAGAAGAATTAAGGACAATTATTTAGGTAGAGCCTACTTCTAAAATCTTTTAGAAAGGTAGTTACTTTAGTGGGATCCACTACTAAAAATATTCTATAAAGTTCCAAGATAGTTGGACAAAATATAGATAAGACTAGCGAAAGCCATTTAGACCATTAGTCAGGTATAGCTTTGGTCTCTTTCTCTCAATAAAGTTTGGTTTGTATTTTTTATTCTATTTTATTCTATTATATTTTATTTTCATTTGCTCTATTTTATCTTTTATATTTTATTTTGTTTAGTTCTATTCAATTTTGTTCTAGTTTATTTTCTCCTACTTTGTAATAGAATTTATATTGCTATAGACTGGAAGGATTTTTAAATCTTTAAGAGAATTTAGTCCCATTTTGAAGTACTTCAACCTGTTTTATTAATAAAGGCTTTGTCAAAAAATTAAAAATATTTTTAATCAAGAGAATCAAACACATACATGTAGAAGTAATAAATGATTGCTTATTATCTTTTAGAGATATAATCTATGAAACTATTTCTTTAAATGTAATAACTAATAGTCATAATAGCTTAACAATATTTAATGTGATTAGTTTTTTTTCCAACTTAGTTATTTTAAAATTATTATAGTTAAAAAAATATAACTTTTAAATAGATTAGATTTCTTATAATCTTTATTTTTCGTGTAGTTTGATTTAAGATATTATTAATCAAATAAAAATTCATAAGTCCAATACAACCAAACTCTTATTGGTAAATGCAAAAATATTTATACATGTTAAAAAAGAAGAGTCACCTTTTGTTATATATACCACATCTATTTTTAATAGTAGAAAGACTACAATTAGTATTTTAAGTTAATACCAAGATTATAAAGATATTTTTAAGAAGAAAAATATAAATATCCTTTTAATTTATTTTTTATATTATTATTCAATTAATCTTCAAGAAGGAGCTCAACTACCATTTGGACCAATTAATAGCTTATTGTAAAATAAGTTAGTTGCACTCAAGGAATATATTGACAAAAACTTAGCTAAGAACTTCAAATGCCATTTAAAATCTCCAACAAGTGCTCCTATCTTATTTGTGAAGAAGAAAGATATATCATTGTAAATGTGTGTGAACTATCAAAGACTTAATAAGCTTATCATCAAAAATAGGTATTGTCTACCTTTAATTTTAATACTTTTTGATAAACTCAATCAAGTAGAGATCTATACAAAAATTGGTCTACAAAAAGCATACAAAATAGTATGCATCAAAAAAAGAGACGAATAAAAGATTATATTTTGAACCAAATATGGATATTTTGAATATAATGTCATGCCTTTTAGATTCACAAACGTACTAATTATATTTCAACATCTAATGAATGATATTTTTTGAGAATTTTTTTAATGATTTTATTATGTATTATCTAAATAATATTATAATCTATTCTAAAAATACAAAAAAGCATGAATGATATATTTGTTGTGTCTTATAAAAACTTAGAGATATAGGACTATATACTAAGATAGAAAAGTGTATATTTTATACTATTCATGTTGAATTTTTAAGATATATTATTTCAAATAATGGCTTTATGATAGATTTTAAGAAGGTCCAAATTATTATAAATTGAAAGATTTCAAAAATAGTCAGAGATGTCTAATATTTTTAGAGATTTATCAATTATTATTAAATCTTCATCAAAAACTATTCTCAAGTTGAAGTTCTTCTTACACTTCTTATATGTAAATACAAACTTAGGTAGACTAAAGAAATTGAAGCATATTTTGAAGCTTTAAAGATAATTTTTATTTCTACATTGATTTTATGTTTCTGCGTTGACTTATCTAAGGTATTCTTTATAAAAAAATATGCATCAAACTTTGCTTTAAGAGTAATATTGTTACAAATAGAAATGGATGATAAATTCTATAGAATAGCTTTTCATGTTAGAAACCATATATAAGATAAGGATTCAAGATCAAGAAATGGATTAGTTTGATATTAGAACAACAACTGGATACAAGGCAAGAAGTTCCTAACTAAACAACAAAAAGAGAGTTATTGAGACTAAGGATCTTCTCAACCTCGACTCCTATATATATTAGGTCCTAGGAAGCTTCTTGAGAAGTTTTTATGAAGCTTGGAAATAAAGCAAGCTTAAGATCTTTCTTCAGCAACTTCCTAAATTATCAAAAGCTTCTTAGAACCTTTTAGGATCTCCTATGATCTTTTAGAACTTTCTTAAAATCTATTGGAAACTTCTGAAACCTTCTTAGAATCTATTAGAATCTTTTGGAATCTTCTTAAAATCCACTAGAATCTTCTAAAATCTTCTGGAGTCTTTTTAGATTCTATTAAAATATTCTAGAACCTTCTTCAGTTATATGTCCATAACATCACCTCGTCCTCTAACTTTGATGTTTTTGAAAAGTAATGTTGTAACAAGTCAATATATGTGGAAGAAGTTGAAAATCTATCAAATAGTATCTACTATATATTTCACTTGTTTTTTACAAGGTAAATGATTTATAAGCCTTTATAGCCATCGATAGTATTCCAAGTCTTCTACTTGTATCCAAGCATAAATTTTAGTATCTTCATTATGGAATTC
Source organism: Physcomitrium patens (assembly GCF_059467195.1). Taxonomy (NCBI): domain Eukaryota; kingdom Viridiplantae; phylum Streptophyta; class Bryopsida; order Funariales; family Funariaceae; genus Physcomitrium; species Physcomitrium patens. The sequence goes on along the minus strand of NC_143431.1, from coordinate 6,455,888 downwards.
TCCTACAAACATTCCTTCTGGATGTCCTTCATAGATAGGTTCTACCTCAAATATAATTATCAATCACCTATTAGTAGGCATCCTTCGACATCTTCGTGGTTCAGGTGGCTCTTCATCTCGAGATCATCTTCGCATATTACTTAATTGAGATGGTATGATTGACACAACATCTATCTCTTAACTATCCATATCATATAAAATAGATAAGACCAAAAGAATATAAACAAACTATGGTCGTGAACTTAAACTACTCACTTATAATATTTAAAATATTTGAAAAAACTATCTCTTTGGCAGTTGCCTCCTTTCCTTTTTTATGAGGCCAAGAACTAAAAATCTTCATAGTAAAGCCATCTTATTAAGCTACTATTCTTCATTTTACCACTTTTGGTATGCATTGATGTTATTGATGGAACCTTTGAACCTTCATTTGTACATTTATAAGGTTGCCAATTACTTTTCGTGTGTAATTGTTGATATCATATCCTCGCCAATGGACTAGATATTCAAGCATTCTATATCTTATCCTTGAATCTAATACTTCTTTTACCTCAAATTCAACATGATCATTGATTTCAACCATAGGAGGTGGAGGTTGTCTTAGACTTTTGATTCTTTATACCTTTTCAAAAGTAAAACATGAAAGATTGGATAAATCTTCATAGATGAAGGTAACTCTAAGCAATAAGTTATATTATTAATTTATTTTTGAATCACAAATGGTCCAACCTTCAGTAGTCCAATTTATCACATGACATATTGGTTTTTATATTGCATCAAAGAAGCCACACTTTCTCACTAACTTAGAATGGAGGATGTTTCTTCCTCAATTCATCCACCAATAGCGTATAACATTGTTGAGCCCTTTCTAAGTGAATCTTTATGGTTGCTTAAAGTTTGGCCATCTTCATAGCAAAGTCCTCTACTACTAGATTTGCCAACTTTGAAGGCTCTATTGTATCCAACTTTGGATAATGATCCTAATTTGAATAGAATGGCATTTGTTGTGTGGATGCATAGATTGTATTATAATATGTAAACTCTGCCAACGACAAGTAAGAAGTCTAATCATCTTGTTGATAGTTGATGGTGTACCTCAAATATTACTCAAGAATTTAGTTGACCTACTCCATTTGGCCATCAGTTTGAAGGTGAAAGGCAGATAAAAGATTTATGTCAACATTAAGAATCTTGAAGAGTATCTTCCAAAACCTTGATACAAATTGTAGCCCACGATCTGATTCAATGTCGTCTAGCAGTTTGTAGTAACAATAGACATTGTCAATAAAGAGTCTTGTTATCTCTTCACTAGCAATTGACTTCTTGCAAGATATAAAATATGCCAACTTCATCAATCAATCAATAACTACGAAAATAGTGTCACATGAGTTTGATGGTAGAAGATCTCTATTAAATCTGTAGAAATAAATGACCATGGTTGTCTTATAATATGAAAGAATTGAAGAAGTCTATATGGTCAATGTTGAAGGTTCTTTAATTTTAAACAAGTATCACATGATAGTATAAATTTCTTAACGTCCTTCCACATTTTAGGCCACCAAAAGTCTCTAGACAAAAGTTCCAAGGTCTTATTGAATCTGAAATATCTAACCACAAGAAAGTTATGGAGTGTTTGAAGAACATGAAAATAAGTTGGCCCTTGAAGGCTAAATAAATATTCTTCAAAGAACAAGAGGTTATCTTTATACTTCAATTTAGAAGACTCTAAAGGAAGATTGTTGTCAAGACACTTGATATTAAAAATAAGAGGATTTATATTTGAGGCTTTAAGAACCTGAACAAGAAATGATAAATCTACAAGTATTGATACATTGGTCATTTAAAGATGAAATTACTCAAGTTTTAACAAGGTTACTTATTATTGATCATATATTATCTCGTCTTCTTTTGATTCAAGGTAGAAACATCTTGATAATGCATTTGATATTTTTTATTGGCTCTCAAGTCCATACGTGATGTAAAAGTCTAATCGTGATAAAGATATACTTCAACGTGTTTGGCGACGGTTCAAGATTTGGTCTAATATAAAATATTTAAGATTCTTATGATCTATATATACAATCACTTAATGAGAGGTACCTTCAAGAAAGTGGTGCCATTCTTGGAAAGAATCTATGTTAGCAAGTAGCTCTTTATCATAGATTTTATAATTAATTTTTGTTCCTCAGAATTTTTTAGAATAGAATGCAATTGAATGAAGTTTTTCATCTTCTCCATATTACAAGAAGACTACTATGAATGCAAAATCTAAGGCATCCATTTCCATAAAATAGGACTTGTTGAAATCTAGATGTATTAAAATTGGAGTTGTTGTAAAAGCATCTTTTAAGCTTAGAAAAGCTTTTTCTTCTTTGAGGCTTAAATCGAGTTTGTCTTTGTATGTCAATCATATAATTGGAGTAACAATCTTAGAGTGATTCCTCGCAAAAATCTTAAAGAAGTTTGTAAATCCAAAAAAGCATTGGACATCATATATAATTTTTGGCTTTGTCTAATTGATGATTGCTTGTACTTTCTTTGGATCTATAAAAAGGCCTTTGTTAGAAATAAAATATCCAACAAATTTAACTTAAGGCACATGAAATACACACTTCTTTAGTTTTACATATAACCTAGTACTTTATAGCTTTTCCAACATAAGGCGGACATATTTTTTCATGGTCTTTTGGATTCTTGAAAAAGATTAGAATATGATCCAAATAAATTACAACAAAGTCGTCAAGATGCTTGCAAAATATATCATTTATTAAGTGTTAGAATATGGCTAGTGTATTGGTAAGTCCAAAGGACATGACATTATATTCAAAATGTCCATATCTTGTACAAAATGCTATCTTCCATTCATCTCCTTCTTTAATGCATACCAAGTTATAAGCACCTCGTAGATCAATCTTCATAAAGATCTTTAATTGGCTAAGTTGATCAAAAAGTTTAGATATCAATAGCAATGGATATCAATTTTTTATTGTGATTTTATTAAGGTCCCAATAATCAACACATATTCGTAAAGATCTATCTTTTTTCTTCACAAATAATATCAAAGCACCAGTTGGTGATTTGGAATGTTGAATAAAATTCTTAGCCAAATTTTTCTCAATATACTCCTTTAAAGTTGTAAATTTATTTTGGTACAAATTATAAATCGATCCAAATGGTGGTTGAGCACTTTCTTGAAGGTCAATTACACAATTGTAGGGACAATGCTTTGGCAAGATGTACACATTTTTCTTTTCAAATACATCTCTAAAATCTTTATATGACTTTGGAATTATTGTTGTAGCAACCACATGTTTCGATTGTAGATTTGCATAGACAACAAACATAGTACCTTATTTGGCTATCTTTAAAAATGCTCTAGCTCTAATAAATAAATGTTGTTTAAGTTTTGGCTTGTTGGGTGTTAAAAGCTTTTTTATAGATTTGGAGGTTCTATAATCTATTAGAAGAAATTCTACCTTTTATAATACCCAATCTATTTGTGGATTGTATTTTTCAAGCCACGAGAGTCTTAAAATGATTGGACTTAATAGTGATCTAATGACGTTGAATACTACTTGGCTGCTATGGTTGTCAAAGGTTATTTCTAATAGAAACATTTCATGAATGATATCTCCAAAAGATAAAGGTTGACCATCTATTACTTCTATATATATATATATATATATATATAGCTTTGGATTTTTTGACCATACAAATTTTATGTGATATAAAAAATTCTTCATGAATAAAATATGTAGAAGCTCCCAAATCAAATAATGTATGATACTCTAGTTTTGTAACACCTAATTGTATAAGTATAGTAAAACAAGAAAAAAGGCTGGTAAAGAGTACAAGATCTTTTTTAATTTGTGATAGTAAAGAATCTAGCTGCATAGTCCCTCATTTTCTTACAACGCTTTTAATGATGTGGCCGTACTCTTCATTCAATATGTATGTTGGCATTTCTCTGAACAATTATTAATCTTATGGCCAGATTTTTGACAATAGAAGCATAGGCCAAGTTCCCTTTGATGTTTTTTTCCTTGCTCAAAAAGAGGATTGAAGCAAACTATATCAATTTGCATATCTTCTGCTTCCAAATACTTATTAGAATTGGATGGTGAAGAAGTTGTACAATAATTGGTGTATATATAGCGTAGTTGAAAAATTTTTATCTTGTCATCATTAAAATAAATGATTATCATACTTTACAGCTTGACTAATGGCTTCATTGAGTATTAGAAGATTTGGCATTGACAACAATAAGTCCTTGACATCATCTCTTAATCTCCAATAAAATTGGTTCATCAATTCATCTTCTCCCCAATTTATATTATATATTAATTGTCAAAATTCTGAGGCATACATTGATGCAAAATGCATTTTTTGTCAAAGGCTTCAAATTTTAGTTGTTGAAGAACAAATCTTATTATGTTTACAAAATGCTTCTATAAATGTTGCCAATAATGCTTCAAAATTGTACAATAGAAGAAAATTCTTTTGAAATAATAGTCTAAACCAAGATAAAGCTTGATCTTATAGCAAAATTTCAACCAAACTAATAAGAGATGCTTCAGTAGAATATTATTGAGGTTGAAGCAAGGTGATAAGTCGTACTTGGTTTACAAAGCCAAGTAATTTTGAGTGGGTGCCATTGAACTTTTCTAAAAGGTTGATCCTTGGTTCTTTTATTGTTAATATTATCAGATCATTGCCTTGAGTGGATGCACCTCCCATTTTTGAAGTAGACATAGTTATTTGATAATTTGGAACCTCTATTATGATTTGATGTGGTGGTTGAGGCACTCTAGCTCTTTAACTATTATATATGGTCATATATAGTTCTTCATTCTACTTTGACAAAGTCTGTGTTCTAATCTTCAATGCTTTAAGAGCATTAATAATAGAATCTAACTTGATTTCTTTAAAATTTGTCATATTGAATTTTTTACCTTCTATTATAGAAAATCAAAGAAATTCATACCTTTAAAAGAAAAAAAATATGGTCTATGGTATAAAAAAAATAAAAATAAAAGAATTTAAAAAAAATAATAATAATAATAATCTAGAGGAGGATAATCTGCAACCTCTAGAATACTAAAGTACTTCCAAGAAGAGGGATAATCCACTCTCTATCAAGAAAGCCAAAGCTCCTAATATTATTTTATGGCAATCTTGACAAACTGTTAAGGATCATATACAAGACAAGGATTTAAGATCAAGAAATAGAATTAGCTTGACATTAAAACAACAATTGGATACAAGGTAAGAAGATCCTAGCTATACCATAAGAAGTAAGTTGTCGAGATTGAGGATCTCTTCATCCTCAATTCCTATATATATTATATCCTAAGAAGCTTTTTGAGAAGTTTCTATGAAGCTTGGTAACAAAGAAAATCTAATATCCTTCTTTGGCAACTTCCTAAATCATCCAAAGCCTCTTAGAACCTTCTAAGTTCTCCTATGACTTTTTAGAATTTTTTTAAAATCTACTGGAACCTTTTGGAACCTTCTTAGAACCTATTGGAACCTTTTGGAACCTTCTAAAACTTCCTAGAACTTTTAGGAGCCTTCTTAGATCCTATTGGAACCTTCTTCAGTTGTATTTCTATGACATTTCATTCCAAAAAATTCAACAATTGAAATTAATTATAAAATATATCACAAAAAACTTTTTGTAATTATGGATTTATTTCAAAAATGGCATCATTATCTAAAAAGTACTTCAAATTATGATTATATCAGAAATATAGTTATAAGAACTTGAAACTAAAAGTTTTGTAATCTAAATATTTTGGAATTAATATCTAGAGATTTTTAGTAGCTTCAAATATAGAATGCAATCAAAGACTTTGTACAATCATATAATGTTTGTTTAAGACCAAAAACTCCTTGTCATCAATTTTATAGACTTTTTCAACCATTATCTATTTCAAAGTATTCATAATTTTTTATTTCTATAGATTTTATTACAAATCTTTTAATTTCAAATTCTTATCATCCTATATTTTTATTAGTAGATCAATTCATCAAAATGGCATATTTTGTATCATATACAAAATTTATTACAAATGAAGAAATAATTAAGCTTTTTTTGACAATATTTATTGCTATCATAGATTTTCAAAGGATATTATATTGCATAAATGGATTCAATTTGTAACAAGATTTTAAAGAACTCTTTTCAAAATTTTAAAGCTGGATATGAAAATATCTTTGGCTTTTCATCTTCAAATTAATGGACAAATAGATTAAGTGAATCAAGTTTTAGAGTAATATTTGAAGTGTATCATTAACTACCAACAACATGATTACACAACTCTTTATCTATTGCCAAAGTTTTTTTGTAATAATATAATATATTCTTTTACTCAACAAACATCTTTCTATGTCAATTATAATTATCATCTATAACTTGATTCTTTTGGCTTTTTAAAAATTCATAACCTTGTGGCAGAAGATTTTGTGAATTATTTGCCAAAGCTACATACAACAAAGGAGGCACAACTAAAAAAATTAAAGAAGTTGAAAAATGTCACTTCTTCTTACAAAAGTAGAAAATAATCAAGAATGTAAAGTCAAAAAAAACTTGGACTCAAGGAGGTGCAAAAATAAGTTGGAATACCTTAATTATTAGTACAAATATAATAATAATAAATATCTATGAAATCCAACTAAGAATCTTACAAATACAATAAAAAAAATTGATGCTTTTCATCATTAACATCTATCAAAATCAAGGTGAAGAATATCAAATCTTTACTATAAAAAAAATATGGTTTAAAAAAGATTACATTCTATATTCTATTCTTGTTTGTAACTATTTGTAATACTAAAGAAATAAAAAATCCACATACAATAAATTGAATTCTTGAATTATCATTTATTGAGTTATTGGACAAAATAATATAATTGTGATAACCTTCAAGGTGATATAATAGAGATAAAGATTCTCAAAAATAACATTTTTTTCTTTAAATAGATAATAAGATATAGCATATTTGATATCATGACTTTGGAAGAGATTCTCAATGCTTAGTATTATTATTAGAGATAAGAATCAACTTCAACAATATTCTAAATTTTTTATTTGAAAAAAGTTACAAAAGCCTCAGCAATAATCAAATAAAAAAAATAATCATCATAGACATATATTTGGCTTTATACATGTTTATAGTTGATTAATAGGTTAAAAACTTGACTAACAAGTTAGCCACATTTCTTATGTATAAGTAGATTATAGTACAAGCTAACAATGTGGCATATATATAAAAAAATTGCCTTACCAGTTAAAATACATGTCTTAGAAATTTGAGATGTATCAAAGGTAATGTAGAATGTCACTAGATAGCTCTTAGTTAATATATATGGAGGCAAGAATGAAGCTTTTTTCATTCTTGTCAATGCATTTGTAGTCTTTTGTCTTTTTTTAGAACTTTCTAATCTTTTTGAGTGAAGAGTGTATTAAATTTTTGGTTCTTTAAGATTCATGTCTTTGACAAGCACATGTCCAACTTGTACCACAAGTGACCAACATGTACAACAAGTGGTTAATTTTTCAACCTATTAATTACCTATGGATATACATGTGAGTCTTAAAATTGACTCACTTGTGAATTTAAATGCAAAAAATATACTTATAGTTCTTAAAATTATTTAATTAGAGAGTTAAAATAGAAATTTTGAAATAAATAGCAATTAATAGGATGTAGTAATTAATAGGATGATAATTACAGAGATCACAATTGAAGGCTCATAAACTATAAACTTGCAAACTTCTTGTTTGTTACAGTTATACTCTATAGTTGAAGATGGCTAAGTTCTATTGCTTAAACAACCTTAGAAGGAAATTCCAAGCAAGCATATTGTAAAAAAAAAAAAAAAAAAAAAAAAAAAAAAAAAAAAAAAACAAGATTAAAAGTCGACCAAAATTGAACACCTAATCTACGAGAAGAAATCTAGTTGGTATAATATTATGTTTATGAGATTTATCTTTCTAAGAGTTGATATTGAGGATTGCCTTTTATTAAGCAAATATTAAGTTAAATAGATAGAGTAGTAGTGGCTTGCAAGCTTATTTGTACCACCAATAAGAGAGTTTTGATTTTTGGTAAGAAGGTGTATTAGTCAAAGTAAATATCAAAGATAGAAGGCATTTTCCATCTCCATAATCTTATTGCTATTTAATGAGCCTTGCATCTAAACTACAAGCTAATTTTATTTAAGCCAAAAAATTATAAGAATTTATATTATCAAACATATGCAATAGCAAGGTACAAAAAGCATTCACTACAATTATTTTTATCAACTCTTTACTTTAGAGAGGTGCTACATCAAAGTGTGTGGCTATTCAAAGGAAGAAGCAACATTGGAATCAACTCCAAAGGGGCAGCAAGGACCTTCTTTGAGGAAAGACAATAGTAAGTCGGCCATAAGACTACAGACCAATTAGAGGCAACACTAAAGAAGAACAAAAGTCGTCCCAAGTTTTTAGCCACTTTTACTTCTTCAACTAGTGGAAATCCAAGATCAAATACAATTTCAAAGACTAGGCCTTCTACTTCTCCAACTAGTAGAAATCCAAGATTAAGTACAACTTCAAAGATTAGGCAAGATTTTAAAGTTTTATTATTAAAATTTTAGTGAATAAAAACTATTTTTTATGAATTTAAATCAATTTAGATGAACATAGGTTTCAAAAGGATGAATTATTATAGATAAAAAATTGTTTAAGTTTGGACAATTTCTTGATTACTGATGAGAATTCATTTGTAGATGAGAAGTTATTCACGGATGAAAATTCATTCATAGATTGAAATTTATCCTAGGAAAATTTTAAATTTTAGATGATAATTAATGCTAGATAAAATAAAAAATAAAAAATAAAAAACATATAAACTTAAATTAAATCATATGAAAAATTATCTTTCAAAGGTATATTTTGTTGAATTATTTGAGTTCCTTATATTGCTTTATGATGTATGAAAGTAATTGAGGGAAAATTTAATTGGTAGAAAATTGAGAAGTTAAAACAAAATAAGAGACAGCTTAATTAATTAAAATATAGGCTAATTAATATTGATGAATTTAAATAGATTATCAATTAAAAAGAATTATGTTGATCAAAATTGGAATTTTTATTAAAATTATTGGATACTTAAACAAATAATGATAGGAATTTATTAGATAGATTAAATAATTAAAATCATTAGAAATTTGAATGGCCTTTCAATTAGTGGGGGATTTATTTTAGTTCATAATATATAAAGGCAAAGCCATATCTATGAATTTTTTAAGGAGATTTTCTACAAGATAATATAAAATTATCTATTTTTATCTAATTATATCTATTTATATCATTTAAATTATTATTGGAATAAATATATATATGCTTGTAATAATATGAACTATTTTTAATGGTATTTTAAATATTTTATTGAAAATAAGTTATAAAAATCTTAATAATATTCAAATAATATGATAGTCTTATTACTTTAGTATAAATATACTATTCTTGATTGAAAGAATCTATCAACTAACTTCAAAAAAAAAAAAAAAAAAAAAAAAAAAAAATGATAGTAAGTAGCAAATACAATTTATTGCATCTTGGACTTCTTCAACACATTGTCATGTTGTGATTTGGTTACCATGTAAATATAATTCATATATATATTTAATATAAAATTCATTATAAAATGTAATGAAAGCCATGTTATTAGATTTTAATTGGTTATAAAATATGATTAAATTTTTACATTGAAATAATTAGTTTAAAAAGATTATTATTGAGATTGATTTTATATTGATAATAGTTTTAATGTATTTAGAGCCACCTTTATTAGACATTGGTAACTCTTAAAATCTTATTTTGTTTCTTTTGTTTAGTGTTTAAGGCACATACTATATAAAATTTATTAGAAAAAGGATTTTTTTTATAAATGGGGATAGTTAGATCAATCATATGGATGAATGGAGATAGATGATGAAAATCTCCATTCCTATTGGCCAAAATTCATGCCCAATGGACTTCAAAGAGACTACCTAAGGCCTTATTAGGAATTAGGGTTACTCTTTTGAAGTGATTATGAATATTAGAGGTTAGATTTGTCAAGTTTAGGATTTTGGATATAATTTTGGTGAAAATTTTGTAAGATTTGGAGAATTTGTGAACAAGATATAGTTGCTCAAAGTTAAGGTGTTGAATTTGTACCTATTGTCACTCTTTGGAGTATAGTGCATGTGTATGAAGGGCTTTTGAAGATTGGATTGTGTGGTTGAAAAGTTGGTTTAAAAGGCTACATTGTGCTTATAAACCACAAAAGATTTGGAGTTGGTTTGGAAGAGCAATGATTGCTTGAAGACAACACTTCAAAATTGAGAATAAATCACTTATTGGAGCTCGGCCAATAAGTTAAAGCTAAACTTTCTACAACTAGATATTCAATGTATTTTCAAATAAAAAATCATGCCAGACAATAATATTCTTGTCTTAGTTCAAGGAACTTTAGTCTCTTTGTATTTGGCAATAGCTATTCTAATTTTTATCTTTCATCTATCTTTGATTTTTTTTTTTACTTTCATATTTCAAGTTTTATAAGAGTATTTTGTTTTTTTAGATTTTTGTTATGATTCATGTCTTTGACAATATGTCACATTTGTTGACCACTTGTGGTAAAAGTTGGTAATATGGCACACATATTCAAAACTTGTCTTGCAAATAAATCACATGTTGGATGACCTATAAAATGTCATCACATATCTCATTAGTTAGATATTATATATAGAGGCAAGAATAAGGTTTTTTTCATTATAAGAAGAACTTCAAGATAAATAAAAATATTTTAACAACAAGATGCTTAATATATTTTTCAAGCTAAATTTTATATAACATAATCATATAAGTTTGATTATTAGTGTTCTACTAAAATCAATATTGTTGAAATTTTTATTATAATAAATAATATCTTAATATCTTCTTTTTAGGAAGCTCTCTTAACACAATGCACAATATAAAATCTATAGTGAGAAAGTTTTTATTGAAAAATTCTTTCTTCTTAATTTTATTCATGGTAGAATGGTAAATTTTTTATAAGACTCATTTCAAATGTAGACTTGGTAAAATTAACTTAGAAGTGGCTACAAAAAATAATAATAATAATAATAATAATAATAATAATAATAAAATTAAATTAATTATAGAAGTTCTACAGTTTAGCTACTCAAATATTCAATAATTTATTTGATACAAATTGATGAATGCTAAATGAATTATTTAATATCAATAGCTTCCAAATTTTACATAGATACTAATTCTAAATTATGAGTGGTATCTTTATTTAAAAAAAAACATGTAAAATATTAGCAAAGTTTAGATGCAAATATGTGCTTGTCTTGAGCTTCATCTTCTACCTTTTTTTCTTAAAGTTCAAAATTGATTTCTTTAATAAAATCCAACATTTCTATTTATTGACTTTCATCTTAATTCTTACTAAGTTTCAACTTTTCATTCTAATGATGTCTAAAGAATTAATATTTCTAAAGATTCAACAACTTTGTTTATTAAAATAAAAAATAAAAATAAAAATATGATCTATATATCAATTAATATAAGTATTAGTTATATATAGATTTTTTTATAATACAATTGTTATAGAAGATAGATTATTTTTTTCTAACAAAGAAACAAACATCAAGATTAAATTTGCTCATATACCTTAAATGAAGATCAACTTATTATATTTGTTTTACAACTATCTTTCAAATATAAAAGAATTGAAGAAGGCAAATGAATTCCTTCTCTTTTAACCTTAAAAAAATCAAAAATCAAAAATCAATCAAGAATTACACACTATAATAAGAATATTTTCTTACTTAAAGAAAATATTTAATTTGGTATTTATACAAACCATAAGACTATTTTTTTCAAAATTTGAAGATACTTTTTGAAAACACTCTAAAAAAAACAAGAAGAAAGACATTGATCTTTTTAATGGTATGATATGTAGAATAACCTTTAATCTTAAGTTCTACTTTTGAAAATTTAGTGAAGAACTAATAACATTCTTGGCTAAACTTGGCTGAAATCTATTTCAAAGAAATGTGCCTTCAATCAATCAAATGGCCAACAAATGGAGTTCTTTACTAAAACAAGGCTTTCTATTTAAATAAAATAACATTTGGTCTAAATTCCCCTTCTAAAAAGAAGTAATGTTTATTTCACTACTATGGCAAAAAGAAGTGGTTGTTAATACATAGAGAAGATTAGTTAGTTTTTATGTTAATAGTCATTGTACCTTGTATTCTTTTTAAAATTTTAAGATTACATTACACAAATTTTGGAAATTTAAGCAAATTTGAAAAATTTGGAACTGAATCACTTTAATTTTATATGACTTGATAATTGATCCTTTGGAATAAAGACCTTAAAAAGTGTTCTTGCAAAGACAAGTTAATTTAGAAAAAATATCTCTGCTTGATTTAATTGCTTCAGCAAGATTTAATCTTTGCTAAAAGAAGTGTATTTTTAAAATAATTGGATTCAAAATAATAATTAAGTCTTTAAAAATATATATATGATAATCTTTAAGTAAGAAACACAATTGTAAAAGGATTAATTGAATATGAGCTAATTAGTTGATTTGCCATAAAGAAAAAATTTAAAAAAAAAAAAAAAAAAACATCCTAAATATAACCCAACTCTCTTTAAGAAACAGAACATGGATGGCAAAACATCGTTTTTGTATTAGATTGTCTAAGGTAAAGAGAGTTTAAGCCTGTTGTACCCCTGGAGTTCTGTAGCAGGGAGCAGGAAATCACACCAAATGGTTTACTCTGATTGGTCATCAGAGGAGGCCATTTGAGAGTCAGTTCTTCTCTTCATTGTGTGGAATCAGCGAAATGAGAATCTGGAGTGCCGTTGCTATCAGAAACCTAGAAATTCCTTGATTGGGGAGCTTTTCGAGAGAAGGGTTCATTCACGAGAAAGGGCTCAAATGAGGTGGCCGAACCAGCATAATTCTCTTGGCAATGATTCGTAATACATAAAAAAAAAAAGTGGTCCATTCCGTGGCACACACACGCCCTGTGACTTCACAAAATCTCCCTTCTTTAGGCTAACATAATTGTGGACACGCCGATTCAGCTGCACACATTAATGTAAAAGACACGCATTGTCTGCCAATTTCTTCACATACAGATGGCTGTAAGTCAGTAGCAAGCGTCGACCGAGATAGTTGCGAGTTATTCTGGGTTGTTAAATTATAGGCACGAGGGAAAAGCCTGACAGTTATTTCCCACTTGATCCTGTCATGCTTAAGTCCCATTCTTGTGACGTTAGAATCACACAAGTGCTGGTTGATTGCATCAAGTGTGCGTTCGCATCCTGTCGTCACAGATAGTTGCCACTAATTTCAATTCTTGCCTTACAGTTGTTACCCTTGCAGATTCCGATCAAATGCCGTTTCGTGCTACTTCACCTTGTCTAGAGGCAAACACTCACTAGTTGAATTGCAGGACACCTACCACATATGGCAACAATACCCAAGTCAGTTGATCCTCCAAAAGTTACAACTGCATTTGCTTATGATGTACGAAAGATGTCCCGACTTCACACAAATATGCTATCTGGCGAACAGATTGAACAGATCCGGAGTGAAGACATTAATGTATTTATCAATTTGAAGGTGTGGTTCCGGATTCAATGATAAAAATTCTAATGCTCTAGTGTTAACTAAGACAAAATGTGCTCATTGTGTAACGGACAAGAGAAAGCATAGGTTATCAAGAAATAGAAAGGAGGACTGGTTACCGAATCTGAGGTGTACCATACATTTTTTGCAATTTTATTTGTAATGCAGAGAAGAACAGTACCTGAACTGATGTCATAGCTTATACGCCTGCGACTGAGAACAGCAGCCGGTGGGCAGCCCAAACCACAAAGAATTGATCGTCACCAAATGATAAAATACATAGTTGTGCCCTGGATTAGCAAATACTCTCTTCATTTCATCATTATTTGTATAATCCAGGGGTCAAACATTGTGAGACACCTGAGCATTCAAAGTGGAAAATAAGTTTCCATGTCATGAAGTAATAAATAATGAGTTCAACCAGTTCTAAACTATCTCTATTTTGGCGAAGCTGATGATGGTGCTTCTTCAGCTCCTTTTGTTGATGAAAAAGGTTGTGAAGAGTGATCTGCAGTGGTAGGTGGTGATCCGTCAACCCCAGTTGGATGTTGGGACCAGTATTCCTCCAGTGCCGGGCGGAAGATGAAGCTACCGGACATGATCCCAATCCTGAGAAGTTGTAATGACATTTGTTCAGCTATGTTGTCTACGAAAATAATGTCCACAGCTTGCACTAAAGCCTTACAGAGGTATAATCAAAAGTTAATTTCAACAAACAAATGCGAAACGTGCACTAGTCAAGTAGATATAAATCGATTGACACTCAATTGCAACCTATCATGTAAGTCGTTACAAAACCCCAAGCCTGTACGTCTTCCCACAAGCAAAGAAACACAATAAAACAACAGAAAAGTCGAACGTCACAGTGGAAGCTCCATAACCCTAGTCTGGCTTGGGGCTGATTTTGGACTGGGACAACCATTTGATAAAAAATAAAAAATAAGATGAGAGGATGAAAGAGAGGGAAGAGAGGAGAAGGAGATTACCCCACTGCGCCGGCGACAAGAGGCAAAGGGAGGCGAGCGCGGCGATACATTGCAAGAGCTCTTTCGAAGAACTGAAGGCGTGGCCAAATCCTTTTGCTTTCCTAGAATCTCAAAAACGCCAAACAGGCTTGTCATCACCCAACGCCACCACTCCTCACACAAAAGAGACCTCGAATTACACTCAACTCAGTCGCTCACTCCTACAGTATGGATGCCTGTGAACCTAGAACGCATCATGGAAACTCCGCATAATGAAATTGCTCGGTGATAAAACTGTGTGAGATTTTTCTGCTACCGAATTCTAAAATGAGGATGAAAAAAAACACTTCTGGGGTTTAGGAAGCTATAATTTTATCAACCAAAATACTTCATCCAAAGCCTATTGTTGAGAGATCTCCCGTTCAGATTGATTGCAGAAAAGATGTGCTGCATAGTGTTGCAAATTTCTAATAACTTGATGTTCCGTGACATTTACACACTTCCTCGCATCAACAAAATTCTGCACATAAAGTACTCCATCAGAAAGCATGAAGTTCTTAGGGCATGTTGAAAATTAGCCCTGTAATCAGCCGCATTCGCAATTACGTCCCCTCTTCCACTGAGCTCCGTAATTGCATGTTCCACTTTCCGGATATAAAGCCCTAAACCCTGAGATAATCTGTTTGTGGCTCATTAAGTCAAATGGTACCAAAGTGAAGTTCTGAAAGTTGTGAAAATAAAATTAAAAAAATCCAGGTCTTTCTATGCTCATCATTTGAAGAGGTGGCTACTTCTTAAGATTTACGGTAGAAGCATGGTCCAGTAGTTGTTCCAGTATAGTCGCTAATGTTGAGTAGACCTCGATTTATTAGTTTTCTGAAAACAATTCAAGTACTTACGAAAGTGAAGTTTAAAGGCAAATTAATACTGAAATAAGTGCTAAACTTTGCTTCAGCGACCAGATAGCAGTATTGAGATTACAAACAAGCAACCCACACAAAAACAATAATGAAAATTTGTAGTTTTCCTTTCAAGCCGTTGGCCTGGGGAAGGTTTTAATGAACCCATTTTATTATTCAAAGCAGTAGATAATCTTAACTAACTACATGGAACACATTTGACATAAAACGGAAGACATATTATGTTGAATCCTTGGGCCTTCAAAATATTGGTTAGTTTAAAGTAAAAGAGAAATTCCAGGAGATCATAATTTTGAATGACTTAGGAAGTATCTTAACAGTTCAAAAATCATAAACTGCAACACTTCTGAATTGTCAAAAAAAAAACTAAAAGGTCTTCAAAGTACTAAATGGATACACGCGTCATCTTACCAGGAATAATCTTCAACCAAGTGACAGATACACGTGGACGAACCAAATACAAATAATTCGGCGGTGACTATCAACACAATTCTTAGCAATCTTTAAAGATGTGGAGTTGTGAAAACCTATGTCAGATATCAACAAGACGGTAACTAACAATTGTACAGGATGAACACCCCATCCAAAGGGGGCACAGGGTCTTGTGCCTTGTTCGAGACAGAGACGCTCTTAACCAAGACAGATGGAGGAAAGAATGATATATTGACACTTCTGTTACAGCTCTCACCAAGGGATGGGTAACCTATCTGACGCAAATTTCCAATGTACTGCTTATATTCTCCAATGACTGCAATAGGCAATCACGTGTCAAAATTTCTGCTACAGCTTCAATCCTGAAAACTAAGGCTTTCAGCCAGATTCAAGCACTCTGCACGTCCTGAAACCTCTGGTGTAGCTTTTCACGGTCCTTCTTGTAAAGGGCTCTGCGGTGTACTAGAACGAGGACCAGGAAGAGGAGATTCGAAGCACGACGGGTTTGACATCGAAGCCGCTTGTAGGTACCACGACTTCCAGGCCTCAACGTAATGTGCAAACATGTGTCCTAGAGCTGCACAAACGATAAAATGATCCAAATTAGATCAACGCTCGCATGAAAACGATTTCTCGTGCCTAATGTAGACTCTGTGATCATGACACAAGCTGGAAGAATAGGAACCTGCTTCGAATGAGAGTCAAAGAGTAGGGACTCACTTTCATTTTGGTATTGCATGGCAGCGGCAGCTGCAACTCCGTTGCCTGATCTATGCTGTGCACATTCCTGCACAGGAGCCGGATCCCGTCCCAGATATTGCTCTGGACCGACTCCTGGTGGTGGGGAAGGAAATCCAGCAGCAGCGGCAATCTGAGGGTGCATTGGAAAGGGAGGAGGGGGGAAAAAAGGGTTAAATAAAGCACCGGGAGACCTGAATGGAAAGAAATTATCAAGAGATCCCCGGGATTGACATGTACAACAGCTTCTCCCACTCGTAGGCGTCATTTTAGGTGTGCCTGGGGTCAAGCTGGTTACGCTTGGGGTACAAATAGGTGAACTTCTGCCAGTGGGGCAAGCTGCATTCGAAGACCCAGCTTGGTCACAACACTGCGCAGACCATGGGGGCGTGATGGGAACTACTTGGGTTTGAACGATGTCACCCCATTCTCTCCAACCTCCTGCGTAAACATGCGTAATATATTTAGTCGAAATGTAGCCGGAAGCAGAGCCTCTCTGGAAAAATGACGGATTTACGACCACAAGAAATTGAACCCATCATTCACATATAACGTAAAAACGGACCAAAGGAGCATTAGACTTATTTACCAGTTGATCCAACTGGCGTCCCACGTGCAGTTGGAGACTCGGCTGCATCGTGCAGCGAGGCTGCTAAGCTTAATGTTCTATGGTCAGAGACAGGAGAGTCAATTTGAGATGCACGAGGATAAAGTGGCACGGGTTTGTTTATAACATCTCTTGTGTAAGGGGTCATAAGGTTTGGGTCCCTTGGCTGCAAAGGCTTCAAGGCAGCTCGTTTTGATGGAGTGGCCTCCACACTCGGAGCATTCATACAAGCTCGTTTGAGACCTCTTTTAGTTTTTTCTACTGAAAGCGAGCTACAAGCTGGACTTTGGCTCGAATGTTGGCTCTGGAATTGAGTTCCTGATATCCTCAATCGAGTAGCTGGGCCAACAAGGTCATCCTTCGTGCCCAGCCATTTAAATGCAGGTTTGCGGTTCTCTGCCATGTGTGTCTGCATCATCCAAAACCATATGTTAGATTCAACAATCAAAATAAAGAAAACAGGCAGCTAGGATTCGTCAGCAAAATGCACTCTACTTGTCATCTCACCTCAGATTTTCTTCAGAAAGCATGAAAAGAGAATCGTCGGTGCGACATGTGGCATGAGGCAATGCTTAAAGTCACAGGGAACTTACAAGAATTAATCAAAGAACGTCATAATATATAGCTTGTGCCTATGACTGAGTACCTACCTTCTCGATAAGCTGCAGCGACGAAAGAATGTTTGCAATATCGTATAACCGCCTCACTTTAGCTGTCATTAAGAAAACGCAAATGTTCAAACAAGGAAAGGCAGTCGTGATTTAAGATCAAGCAGAGAACTTGATAAATTAGCAGCATTTGAGTATAATTCACAATTATTAATGCTTAGAGTACATACTCTTGAGTTTGGAGGCATCTTTGCAATCGCCAAGCAGTAACCGGGCTGCGTCTTCGAGAGAGACAACTTGAGACTGCAGACGTAAGGAGATAGGTTAAAACCGCATACTGGCTTCTCGATTGGAAGGAATAAAAAGTCAGATCCAAGCAACTGTATCATGTATAAGACTACGAAATTGTTTGCCATAAATGCCTGAATTCACACCTGGGAAACCAGAAAAAGCTGCACAAATTTCTGGCTCAAGAGTCCCAGCGACTTCTCGCGCCGGCAGTCTGAAAAAGCACAGCTTCTGTAAGCACATTCAGTGGAGTAGGTTTTCAAAGATGGTCACATCGCAAGACCCACCCACCGCAGAACTTTCAATCGACAAAAATTTGGTTCCATTCGCTGCTAAAAAAAAAATGTACCATATAAACAAATTCCTATAATACCTGTTTTTGCTTTAGGGGCTTCACTTTGCTGGGATTGAACCGAAGCACGTCCCTCTGATCCTTGTGAAGGCAAATTTTTCCGTTCTTCGTCGTCATCAGAATCACAATCCTGCACGAGGATGGACCAATTCAATCAAAGAAGTATATCAGGTGTCACGATCCATGAATCGTAGCTCTGAAGAGAGCTGATTTGGATAATGTCAATAAGCGGTTGAGTTTCTTAGCTGTAACTGTGATAATGAAAACATCGAACCAATAGCTCTAATGCAGTACAGCCATCTACTGAAGGAGGTATCCGGATAAACATGACGTCTATCAAAACTGGAATTAAAACCAGCAGTCGCTGCTAACACTCTATTCCAAGAGCACAATTTTTTAATTGGGGAAGGTGGTATGTACATTTGTCACAGCTGCGGGCATCCTTTCTTCAGGACTCGAAGTATTGGCGAACTCCCCTAATCCGTAATCACGTAAAGCTGAATCCTAAGTAATTCAGACGTCAGGGGGATTAGTACCACGGTAGTATTTGGATCCAGGCAGAGGTTACAAAAATGGGTGCACGTTGCTGCTCACGTCATGTATGCATGAATGAATTCAAGTTCGTGATTGAAATATAACCGACCAACACGAGCATCTAACAGATTATGATACCTTCAACGCTTGAAGGGCTTTAGGCAGCCTAGTGCATCCATGCCATGTGTAACGGTTCTTAGCTTTCCGAATGAGAATCTGTACGAACATATCAATTTTGAGATTTCTCGAACTAAAATATTCGTCCGAAAGAGAATGTTCCTTGAGCACAACAGCTCTTAACTGTGACAATCACACTACACTGCATAAACGCATCGTACTGTAAGGTTTACAAATCCCTTCCAGGAAAAAAAAACCTCCGTGATCCGACCAATTCATGAATAATAGACAAGGGCAACGCACCTCTATACTTTCGAGAACATTCACAATGTCATAAATACGCCTCCTCTCGACACCTAAACGACTCGCAGCTTCATCGAGACTAATGCACTCTCCTTCCTCGGTCCCATACAGATTCAAGAAGCTGCAACAACACGTCACCATCAGCATTAGCAATGACTAGTGCTAACCTAGTACTCGAAACTTACTGTAAAATTTCCTCGTTGAGAACAGTACTCCTGCAACGATGTTACCCGTGAGGGCAAAAGTTCAGTTCCCATGTGGCAAAATTATTAGAGGCGCCAATGTAACTCACTCAGCATATCTCGTATAGTTACAGGAAAAAGAAAAGAAGAAGAAGAAGAAGAAGAAGAAGAAGAAGGAAAAAAAAAAAAAAAAGGGGTTCCGAAAAAGACTTCGTCAAAGCGAGGAGCCCTAAACCAATTCTAATACACTCAATGTCAAAAACCCAACACATTTTAGAGCCTTGTATGAAATACCAAACTGCAATTATAGAGCCAAGCTGCTCGCCATCCAATGGCGTCATCAACCAGTACATAACCAAACCTAGATTTCGTAGGAAGCGGACGATAAAATTCGACATTGTCGGTTCTCGAAATACTTGATATGGCATACATTTAACCTAAACAAATCGAACTATGTTGTGAAAAGTCTGCAATGTGATGCGTGCTCAGCAGCTGAAGTAAAGGACTCACTTTTCACAAAGAAGACCCAAGGATTTGTCCTTCCGATTGTATGAGGAGTGAGCTCGTGTACAAGCATCCGATTGCACATGGCTCTCACCATCAATGGATAGCGACAAACTCTGGGTGGATTCGTCCAATGCATCATACTTTCGTAGAGCTGGACTGCCTGTAAGCCTCTTCACACTGCACCCGCCCCTGAGCACCCGATTCTCTTTCCCTCTGCTCATACTATCCGGATCTGAATTTTGAGAAACCCTTCCCCTTGCTGTATTCACATCGTTTCGCGTGTCAGGTGTAACCGGGGGCATTTTATCTCCGCTCGCAAGAGCCCGACTCTGAAGTGGACTCCGCCGAAGCTGCTTCGTGAGTGGCGACGAATCCATCGAGACAGGTATGAACTAACCTACCACCTATTCGTCTGCGAGAAGCTTATGCATCCCAATCCCAGCACATTGTACGTCCTCTTACCCACCGGATCAGGCACACAACCCACGACCTTCACCACCCCAAAATTTGAATCCCAAAGAGCGGGAAGCGTCCTCTCCCTCGGACATGAGGGAATCTTCGCCCCAACCTGTACCGTAACAATTCCAGACCCCTATAAACCAGCACTCGCCCTCTCCCCATAAGTCATGTCCTCTAAATTCCTCCCTTTCTCAACCTCAACCCTCTCGCATTCTCTCATCAATTTTCTCCCCCCTCCTCGGACTTGATACTCCACTCTAGTACCACTCCCTATATCAGATATACTAACAGTACCTCGAAATTGATCAAGTACAAGAAAGAAAAAAAAAAAAAAAAAAAGTTGACGTTAATTCTCCCGACCTCCACTTCAAACTCTCTCTCTCTCTCTCTCTCTCTCTCTCACACACACACACACTCACAGCCTTCCACCTCCTTCACCGTGCAGTAACAATTCCCGCGCTCAACTTTCCAAAAAAACCGCCACGTGATACAAGGAAAAAAAAAAAAAAAAAAAAAAAAACGCACAACCTCCACCAACAGCAACAACCACACCCTTACGTGAAGAGCACCAACTCAACCACACGAAGGCATGCAAGGCGAAGCACCCCTTGGTCTACGTCAAGTAGAAAAAACACGGAATGGAGGGAGGGAGAGCAAGAGCATGAGCAGGGAAGAGCAGCGGGGTGAGTAAGCGAGGGAGGGAGGAGAGTAGAAGGGTATTTGGTTGGTCGAGCACGAGGCATCCCAACTCGTTTAGTCGACGGACGGTATGGCGGGAGTGAGGGCCGTGGCGGCAAGTGTAGCAGAAGGGATCAACTTCTCCCCGCGCAGACAGCCAAGCACAGCCAGCCCAGCCCAGTCCAGGAAGCAACGAGGAGCATCCCCCCTTCTTCATCAATTGGCCCTCATCCCCGCGCCACCACGGACGGACGGACGGACGGACGGACGGATCCGGTTTCCCGAACACACACTCACGCTCACTGGAACATGGCGCTCAATTTCGGGCGTGTCTGAGCACGAATTTCAAACTCCACCTGGCGGCATCCCATTCAGCACCGGCACGGCGGCACAGCACGGCAGGGTAGGGAATCCCTCCTTTAGGGTTGGTCTCGTCGTCGAATATTTCTCTTTATCGTTGTTTTCATCGGACCCATGGTGGTCCCCATTCCGCAAACATTTGCAATTAGGATACAAGTAATACATCGCTCTACAAGTGATACAAGTATTACATCATTGACTGGGTAAACAATGTGAAGCTTGATCTTCAATGTATCACACTAACATTACACATGCACACGCATTCTCTATCTCTTTCTCATACACAACACATACAAATAAAAATAATAAATAAATAAAACATAATCAAAAAGGGAACCCCGTTTCAGATAGGTCTAAGAATCCATATAATAAATTATTTGGAATATATAATCTTACTAAAGCAAATGGGACGGTACTACTTTTAGTGAGCAAGGGTTGAACGACAGGGTTTGGCGGGGAGGGGCCATGTGGCCCAGGCCCGGCCAAGGGCGCAATCAATGTCATTCGATGTCAGTGTTGGTGTTATTTGTTTTTTTCCTTAAAAGCTTCCTTTCCTAATTCTAGAGTCGTGGCTTCTCGTTTTGTAGCAGAGCGGGTTTGGGAGGGAAACCTCTTGAAATTTGAAGGAGGGGGCAGGGAGGGGGGACTGGGATTTAGCACCCTCGGCCCCGCGAACCCTCTTTTTGTCAGCCTGGGCGGGCCTTTTTGTCCATTTGCACAGCAACTAAAATCTGGAAAAACGGAAAGCGTCATTCATCCTGAGATAATATGTTCGTTCAACCCGTCTTCTGTTCGTTAGTTTGACTACTGGGAAGCCAGAAGTGGTGTGCCCCATCACATCTCGGGAGCATTCCTCTGCTCGTCCTTTTCATTGCATCTGCCACGCAGGCAGTTCGTATTTGCCACGTGGATTTCACGTCATGAATCCCCATCACTGTTCCCCATGCTGGACCGCTCACTAATGTTGGGGATGGGTACCGTTCACACTGCCAACTTTAGTCTCGTTCTTTTCATTCATTCGTGGTATTCATTCATTCAACAACCGTTCCATTGCACCACAGAAGAAAAGGCGGGCAATAGCTTGTGGCGGATGTGCTGAGAAAGGACCACGAAGAAGTATCCTGAGCTATCACCGTATTGATGGCAAATGAATTGCAGCATGAGGCCAAGGAATCCTGCGTCATACTATTCTTAAAATGAGTTAAATGAATTGATTCTGATTTTTATTTGTTGTTTGAGTGGATGTTGGATGTTGGATATGGGCAAATTTATCCTTTAAATTTCCATCACTACAATATATGTGTCTCTCTCTGTACATATAGTTTAGAAAATCAATAACTAAATTTACACAATGTATAAGAATATATACATATACATATATACATACATATTTTTATTAATAAAATACATCAATTCGAGTACATGGAACTTGTATGATATTGAGTGTAGAATACCAAAAACAGTTAGAACATTTGGATGAATGAGTTCGTTCATAATCTCAACTAAGTTGGATAAAGGTGGACTATGTGTACAATCATTCACACTCTCAACTCTAAAGCATTGATAAAAGTTTTGCGTGAATTTTGTACTTAAACATGTTGTAAGTAAGATTATGGTATCAGAATATTTAAAATATATATCTGGAAACTGAATAAACTTAAGCATTCAAGAACATACGAAATTAAATTTTAATAGCACGTTGGGTAAAAATAAACTTTTACAACATATGAGTTTTGTAAGTAATTTGAAAGAGTCTCAATATTCAACTTCAAACAGAAATTAGGAGAAATTTATAAATGGTTGCAAACAAGTAGTGTATGATAAAATTACAGTATTTTCTATAGTAAAAAAATTAATGATTAAATCAAGAAAGGTGAAAGCTCTTAAAATTTATTATTTTATCACCCATCATTTAGTACAGGTTCAAGAACTATTTTTATTCTTATTTTTATTAAAACATATTTTTTTACAAAAGCAAAGACATAAACTGTGCAAGGTTTAAGTGCACCAATTTTATGATTTTTTTGTGGTATTTGGTATTGCCACTCATTCAAGATGTAAACATTAAAATATTTGTGAATCAATATAATTGTCCATGACCGTTAACTTGCTACTAGATTTTCAATTAGTTTATTTGTGGACATGCAATTTTTTCGTCTCTTCAGATATTATAATTCTAGGGATATAACTCAACCCAGAATGGTAATCAAAGAATAAAACTGATCCGTGAAAATGGGTTATTTTTATTTATTTGATATTTATTTGATACAGAAGAATGAATGCAAGTTTTTCAGTTTTTGCTGGGGGAGGGAGGGGCGGAAGAGAGTTTTTGAATGCAGATTCCACTGAATGAAATACACGGACGACGTTCATCAAATTACGGTCATTCGTTGGTCCCCCTTCCACAAAGCGTGGGTTCCATGCCCTAAAACTGATCCATTTAGGTCACCTACGCCCAGTCTCATCTCGCCTTGCCTCTCGGTCATGGTGACGTGCTTCGTAAGCCGCCACACTTTGAGAAATTGGAAACTGGATAGATGGAGCGAAAGAACTTTTTTTTTTTTTTTTTTTTTTTCTTAAAAAAAACTGATGGTCTCATGACATCAGTCTGCAATGTGTATCTCCTGGTTGCAGTATATACAAAAGGGGATTCAAGGGCTTGTCTCTTCTGTGATCCGAAGGCCACTCACCTAGAAGGACATGCAAGGAAGCTCGCCAGGCACGGACATTCTGAGAGCTCGTGTTTGTTACTCACCGAGTCATTTAACTCTAGCTGTATTCCGCTCATAATGTATGAATGAGGCTGGACTATGAGCAAGTATAAATTCGAGTAGGTTCACCCAGTTGATGATTTGGGACTTGGTGTGGACTCAAGCCAATTAATATGTTCGCTGTTGAGGCGAATGCAGTCAGACCTTCACAAATTTTTTACTCCATCTGCAGAGTTGTGCAGAGCGTTGATGTGAGTGCAAAGTTTGCTCAATCTTTGACTAACGATGAGAAGCATGTGAAAGCAGCTGGTTCGAACATACGGATGTCCGATAACGTACTATGCGTGCATGCCTACTATGAATATTTCGTACGGGTAAAGTTTTAAGTCACGAGTGAATCCAGTTTCAAACCTGGGCTCATGCTCAGATGGGAGTTGTAATTCTTTCGATGCATCTTTGAATGGCATGAAAACTGATTCGAGTTGTTCTTGTGTCACTTCTTGAATACTTTTTGGATTCCACTGTGGTTACAACAGGAAGTTGATCAGGCTCATCAGGTGAAAGGATGTGCTCACCGAAAGTACTCACACGGCCAATTTCAATCATAATGCTGGAGACGGGAAGGAGAACTCAAACCAAAGCACTAAGCAGGAAAATGTGAGCGAGGAAATTACACTGACCTTCGGAGCATTGTCCTTGTCCACCACGATAGATCTTATACCCTGCATGTCCATATCCACCAACGATGAACTTGAGAATTTGCATAAAAATTGAATGCAAGATCAGGGTTTGAGCAATTAGCATCGATCCAGGCGTTAGAGAGCCGGCAGCAAGGCACGAGAATCTAAGATCACTTTGCTTGTTTAAGTAGACTCCATGAAGTTGCTCACCTCGTAGAAATCGTCCGTCGCGGTGCCTTTCAAGGCATTTATTGTTAGCCGGTACTCCCGCTTTAGAGTGTCCGCCTGAGACTCGTTTCTACCGGTCCGGATCTGCATCAGGTACCCAACAGATAGCATCGAATTTAAAACAAAATGTGAAATGTCGTGTGCAGGGCTTCTATGCTCTTACTTGAGTTAACGATTGATCGAAATTTAGGCAATGATTTTGACTACGAATGCATCACTACTTCCTATGTTAGAGAAAAACATCGACGAGTTAGCGTGCAGCAGCGGATCAATTTTGTTCGACTTTCTAATGGAATATTGGATTACACACCGATTTGAATGTTACTGCTAAGCCCATCGGAGATGACCTCCGCAAGGTCTTGAGGGTTTCCTTGACCCAAGTCTCTTGCGTCTCTTCAAGCTCGGCCTCCTGCAACACATTTTCAGTTCAAGTAATGAAAATCTGGTCACAAGCTGTGTATCTCATCATAACCAACAGGCACAAACATTAGTATGACGGAAGTAGTGTCTGAAAAGTACCAGAGCTTCAACTATCTCCTCAACAGTGCCCTTTGAAAATAGTCGGTTTATCGCTGCTTGCCTGCACATGAGAAAGCAGCTTATTGGAATATAACATGAAACACCTAACATAACTTCGTTCAGTATTGGACATGATCTTTAGTTTCAACATAAAGTGGCCACAAATCAAACCCAGATTCTGTGGGAAGTGATACCACATTTACTAGCATGAAATTTGTGAATATGCTTACTTGTGCAGAATACTTGTTGGTGAAATGGGGGCTGGATTGTGGAAGGACTCGATGACTTCTCCGACGGAAGCATCATCACCAATCGACAACTCCGACAGACGCTTTTCAAGCTCTGAAAGACTCTGCAATACACCAACTCATAAAAACGTTACCGACTCAGTCAGCCGTCTTTTTCTATTACTATTTTTTTATTTTTTTATTTTTTAAAACTAGCCATGGAAATACAGCAATTGCAGCGAATCTCGCACTTATTCGTCAACGGATGTATCGATGTCATTGGACCTTCTCATGATACTGACCAGGCTCCGATTTTAGCGGACAAACAATTAGAAACGTGGGTTTTCTTTGCTTGTGTCGAGTTTCTCTTTTGTTACTCTAATCATGTTTTGGAAAAGAAGAACAATCGACAGCAAAACTAGAACGAACAAACTTAGGCCCCAAGGTTGTGACGTTGAACGGTAAATATTCAGACAATGTATGCTTGTATTCAATACCTGGAGAGGAACAAAGTGGGTTGCAAGGCCGCAAGCATACATTTCCGCTCCATCCAGTCTGTGTCCTGTCAACCCCAAGTAATCTCCTGTTCGCCAACACCAGAGTAGTTTTTAAGGCAAGAAATCCTAGAACAGACAATAATTGCGTTTTCACCGCTATAGCGTTTTCATTAGAGATCAAAGATACATAGTGGAGAGATTTGTACCAAGGAAGCCGCTCAGACGTGAAAGCCAGTACGAAGCGCCACAATCTGTGTGAAGTCCTATTCCTGCTTCCGGCATTGCAAAGATCTGCACTCATTCCGTCGCTTCGGTCAAGGCTGAGAACTTATAATAGATAGAATAGACGATACTTTTTCAGAGTTAAATTATACATTTATGTCTACTTTTCTGTTCGCAAGATAGTTTTAGCATATTGTTGAGTACTCACAGTTTTCTCGGTGGCAACTCTGAAGGTTCCTGTGACGGACAGCCCTGCTCCTCCTCCCATTACGAGGCCGTGCCAGATAGCCACCTGTTTTGACAGAAGCCATCTGGTTTAAAGTGGGTTTGAGCATTTCCAATTGTAGGCATCATCACCGAGACGCAGGAAGATTTTAAGAATAGGATGTCACTGCTCAAAATCAGATAAATAGTCAACTTCAGTGGACACTCCCTGTGCAACTCTTCCAAGAGATCTACGGTTCATAAAGTTAAGTGGCCTCACAAGGGGCTTCTTGAATGTAGCGATGTGATAGTCTAGCCAATACTTGATATATACCATCGCTGTCCAAGATTCATCTGCAGCAATGCAATCCCGGATCCATCCAAGAAAGTCAGGTTTCAATTTTGCATGCTTTTATGAATTCTTGGAGTAGCTAAAACAATTGGCTCTACTGGTGACAAGTTGGATCCAGAATGTGAAGATGGAGCGTGCTCACCTGACTTTCCCAGCCCATAGAATGTTTTGAGGTCACCGCCTGCGCAGAATACTCGGCCTGCCCCCTGAAATCAAATGAAGCCACCTTTCTGGCTCAGTTTTATTTTGTAGGTTTTATATTAATTGTTTTTAAAATCGTACAACAAAGGAAAGGATCACTCAGACTCAAATCAAAACAGAACCGACCTGCAAGCAAACTGCATATATACCTTTAGACCATCCTAGGTTCAAATACTTGAAGTGATCTAAACGGTGTCTTAATCTCAGTCTGTAAATAACATACCTTCAGCACAATAAATCCTACGCTGTCATCTTCTTCCCACTGCTCGTATGCTTCTGCAATTTCTTCCAACTGTCCCAAAAGTCGTAAGGAACACGAAGTGATCAGGAGAATTTGCATTCCAACTTCTGCGATCACATTCTGCCGCTAACCAAAGAAAAATTGATGTTGATAACATTGAATTGAACAGAGGAGCATAAGTACCATGGGCAGGTTGATACAGTTCAGAACTCGTGGGCGGTTCATTGTTGCAAACCTCCCAACTCCCTTTTTTTCGATGATGAGCTGCAAATCGAACAACCACGGTGCGTGCTGAGCGAAATGATTCAAGAGACACATTGCCTCAACACAACTTCATTTCAATACCTTTCTAGTGAATTGTTCAATTACTACAGGGGTTGAAAACAGTCTCTAATAGTGGAAGTTCCCTCCTCAACAACTGAACATTCAGGACTAAGAACTGCGACGCAAAATGTAATAAATGGGGCAATTTTAGCTCGTTGTTTGTGCATTATCAAGAAGAAGACTCAAAGGTTCGTCAGTGATGATTTTGTATCCAGATTGAGTTTTGGAGAAACATACTTCAGTCCAAAGGAAGAGATAAGAAATTGAAGCACCTCAGTCTCCGCAGGAAGTTGGGGCTGGGTTACAGCCTGGTCCAAATTCGCAACCACCATGGTTGTGTTCCACCTAAACTCTGGAGGCTCCCCTTTCTCAGCCTCTTTCTCACTGCCAATCAAAGTGATTTAAGCAAAGGCTTGAAGCTGGACGGCAGAAGGGGAACAAAATTGTTGCGCGAGATGCAGGATATGCTGAAAAGAAATGCAGGGGACGTCTATGAAGAGGATTCAAGCCACCGGGTCCAGAAAACCTCAGTGGTTGAAGTCAATAAAGCAAATCAGAACACAGATAGTGCCAGGGTTGATGACCATAATGGCTGAGTCGAACGTCAAAATGGTGGAATTATGGTGAAAGACTCATGGGAAGGACTGGTGCGTTGGAATGAATGAAGTAGGCGCACAATTTGGACTGATTCACTCAATCAAAGCTCATTATTCCTCACTGTTTGGGAAGAGGAACCCTAATGAGACCAACTTGCTGTGCTCTCCCCCCTACAAGCACACAGTCTACGACAACCTGAACTCATTTGAACTTGGACACCAGACCCATTTCACCACCCACATCACAGGTTCATTGAAATGCATTTAGAGACAGGTCAGACTCATACGAAGGGAATGACAACGATACCCATGCAGAGGACTACCAACAAACTGACAAGCAGTAACCAACAATCACAGTCGGAAAGATCACCGCTACAACCCTCCATCAGGTACATTACGGGTGATACCTGAATTACGCTCTCTGATCACCGACCCACGTTAGTAGCTACAGCTCTCGCTCCACTCTTTTCCCACTCAAAACTCCTTTCCTGCGTTCCAGCACAAAAACTCAACACCCAATTGCAAACTACCCAAACTTTTGCACCCAGTCGCTAAACTAATCAACACCAAGTCCGAAGTAAATGCTCCACTGAACATTAACGCCCAGAAAAAACCGCTAAATACCACCAAGTAACGTCCGTGAGCCGAACCCACTGCAATGACGCTATAATTGGGCACACAAACTTGTTGGTGCTCTGACCTGCAGTCTAAGGGGAAAATGGTACTCACAAAAACCCAGGTCCAGCATACTGATCCAGCAGCAGCTGTAGTGTGTACAAGCTTTGAATGCAAGCGTGCCGTGGTCCGAAATGGTGGTTTTAAGTGATCATTGAAGCACGGTGAAGTTGTGAGGCGTGACAGTGATCAAATAATACACGACAGCAGAGTGGTGGGCAGGAGTAACACAACCAAAAAGTTGCGGAAGTTGGACCAGAAGGTTGAAAAAGCAAGGTCAAGCCGTGGAAAGGGAATGCGAATCAGCATCACATTTTTCCATGTGGGTCTCCTTTTTCGCACCCTTTGTTCGGTTTGTGGGTGCTTTTTCTTCCTGAAGAAGCTGACAATTACGAGCCCATTTTATTCGGGGACTGTTGCTAGATTTTGTTGAGAGTACAGACCTTTTTTTTATTTTTATTTTATTTCATTTTGTTGGTTAAGTCTGCCAAACTTCTCATGTTCTTATCGAAGGTTTGGAAGCTTTGTGTGTGGCCGACATTTTTGCTGTGTACTCAATTTTGGTGAATATTCGATGTTGTGTAATAGGCATTGGATCTTTGGATTTTTCTTTCTCAATTGAAAGTTTGCGGTTTCCTGAAATGTAGCAGTTTTGAGTGAAATGAAGATTTATTATTTGAAAGCTAATTTTATTTGAAAAGATTACTCTCACATAATATGATTAGATCTTGTAAAAAAATGATTGTTTCAATACTTGAAAATAAAAATGATCGGATTTCTTATTTTATAATGAAGTAATACTATTTGTTTGCTGTGAGTTCAATCATCAAAAACTTAAAATAAATACTGTACCTACATTTTAAATTCCTGTTAAGGAACACTATGATTTAATAATACGTATGTTTTTGATGGATATTTTATAAACCGCAGTATGATTTTCAAAGTTGATACAATATATATTGATTGGTGATTTGATGTTGATTACCAACATATTTGCAAAATTAATCAATGCCGTTCAATATGCTTTTATCATTCAGAAAAACTATTGCAGGCCAATTTATTAAAATGAGTCTTAACCACAAAGTTTTTAACAAATTTAAAAACAGCTGAATAAAATAAAAATAAATTGGCAATTGTTTGTCAAAAAAATTCTCATCAACATCAGTTGTGTCATGTGATTATGGCAATAAACTTTTGAATAAGAGCTATTCAACTTAAAAAGTTACATGTATGCGTAATAAACTTGTAAAAATACGATAAATCTTCTTGATACACAAACAACAGATAGTCATGCAGATAAGAACAATTAAGAGAAAGAAGGTATCATTTTATTAAGACTAATTGTATAATGTTTTATTGGTCAAAATATTACACCTATATATTATACTATATTATTTTTACATTGTCGCCTTGTACCTAGCCAACAGTCAAGCTATCAGCTGGCTAGTATTATTAAAGCTTCATTTCTTCAATGGAAATTTAGGGTTGGCAAATGGTCATCCTTGTCAAATGATGCATATATTGACGTAAATGGAAGAGCAAGCAGAAATAGCGGAACCCAGTCTTATAACCTAATCAGACCCACATGAAAACATACGAGAAGAATCGTCCTTTTCCTGTACCCAACATTGAAGTATTCCTCATCATTCTTTATTTTATTTTATATTTTTTTGGGTCAACACTAGCACTGCATCACCATAAACCAGGTCAAATCTCGGCAACAAATTCACCACTGTCGATGGGTTGAATGAGACTTCTGCATCCCTTCTCCCCCACAACCAACGCGTGACGCAGCAGATGGAACGAACAGGTTGCATATTTTGACAGTCACAGCAGCCACTTTTTTAACTCACACGGGGCAAACTCCCCCTTTTCCTACTTAGATCAGTCAACAACTAGTGCAAAGCACATTTGAGAGGTTGAAGAAACTGCAGTGTGCTGAAAAGTTTTTACGACTAAAAGCAGCTCTGAACTTATGAACACTTACTGAATGTTTCAAAAACTTAAACATATTTTCTACTTCGCGCAAGAAATAGTTCTGAAATGAAAAAAGGGTAAAGAAGAGATGATGGCCACGGTGGGCCTGTCATAGGGAAGTAAGTACACGTGAGGGTGATCTCTATAACGGTGAAAGGCCGAATTCTTTTCACGTTAATCGCTGACAGAGTGGGGGAGGGGTTAATTTGAATTAGCAGAAGTTATAAGTTAAGAACTGATGTAAGTCATCGCACAATGCCTCAAGCCTAAAAAAAGCTTTAGATAGACAAGTGAAAGCAGCGCCTTTCAAACCTTTGCACAAATTACTTCAAGATGTTGATTCTTTCCCTTTACAAAAGATCACTTCCCTCTATCGCCCAATATGATCTGTTGAACAGGCATCTCTAATAGATCTTGCACGTCAAACACTATGTTTTCACCTGATAAGAAAACACATCAATATTTGCACAAAACGTGCTACAGTGAACACAACGACAATGCATGAGATCAAGGCAGTGATATAAGGATTTTTACGCACATACATAGAGACCTGTTAATTACAAATTGAAAAATCATGAAACTTGTGAAGAAAAATAGACTCAGGTATCTAAACCGGAATTATTGATGGCTGGCGAATATGGTAGACGCTGTGTTGAACCCTTGTCGGATGCTGCATTTGCAAGGCTCTGCGTCATCAGCCGGACTGTGCTGGCCTTCTTTAACAAACTCCTGTTGCACCAGATTGTTGAGAAGAGTTATACAATATGATTCCTTTCAACTGTAGTTGAGGTTGTCAATAATCACTGGGGATCAGATAAATCTATTCATATAAACTGCCCAACGAAAAATTTCCCATGAAGCAAGAAATTCAGAGTTGAAAAACACACTGGAGAAGTTTAAGGCGTTGTTTCATGTTGAGTTGATCAAGCGGCAGTGTAGATGGAACAGCTTCACTTGACGAGGCACTGCACGAGATAAAACATGATACAAACAACACAGGTTTGATGTGAGACAAATGCTAATCAATGTTTTTGTTTGTGCATGTTGCAGCAATTTAGACGAACTGTTTGCCAACTGCGTGGCGTTTTCTGCACATGTAAAGAGTATGTACATTATGAATCACTGCGTGCCCCTAAGAAACAGAGAGCGAGCTTACCTTTCTGTTGCCAGTTTTGTGAATGTCTCCAACTCCATATCTTCCAGACAAGCATACAGAAACTCGATTGCACTATCTTGGGTAAGTTCCTGGGATTTTGTACTGTGTGGACGAACTGCCTTTAGACAGAAACCAATTCCAAAGTTTTGTCAGTTCTAGGAACCTTGGGATCATATAACGAGGAAGTCCGACGAAATTTTCATCCTAAAGGTTGAAATTGAAGTTGACATCGAAGATACCTTTCGAGAATGGACAAGTTTTGAACCAACGTTACTGATCTTCACATCTTTGAGACGTTCAGCGCGTAGGAGCAGCTCTTGAAAGTCCTCCTCGTACCCTCGTTGCTCCTTGGTCATATTTGGCAACACCTTTGCCTGTGTACTCGTCATCTGCTTCTCGTTTTCTGTTCTCGATGACAATTAGAAAAGGCTTTTTGAGTAATAAGCATGTAGACATAATCTAAGCTGCAACGTTGACAAACATCAGCACAGGAGGAATACACACCTCGAAGCTTGTGCAAAAGGATCCGTAATGTTTTCTGGTACGCATGGATCTTAAGTTCCAATTCCGCCTGGATCTGTGGTGGAAAAAGATAAGAATATGAGCTTCAGCTCTTCAAATTTCTGTTTCAGAGTGAAAGCAAAGAGACACAGGGATAAGTGGGCTCAAGAGGAATATCATATTCACAGAACTACAAAAGTAAGTACACAATCAATCCGATACAAACCCTGCCCTGCAGTGGAACTGTGACTCTCGATAGTCAGAGCATAACTAGCTTAGATTGATACCTCTTGTAAGAGATCGATATCGCGGGTTCGTTCATGGTTTTCCTCAATCAGCCGCTGGTTCTCCTTGTAAAGTTTCATTGTTGCTCGAGTGT
Source organism: Physcomitrium patens (assembly GCF_059467195.1). NCBI lineage: Eukaryota > Viridiplantae > Streptophyta > Bryopsida > Funariales > Funariaceae > Physcomitrium > Physcomitrium patens. Next base: position 6,422,460 of record NC_143431.1, on the reverse strand, counting down.
GGTATTGTACCTCGGCCTTCAATCCTTCATTTTCAATGATAATCTTCTTGGTTTTCTGTCATGTGGATAAATAAACACGGCAAAGATGGCCACAATCATATCCTAGTCATTTAAACTGAACTCGAATTGCAAGTCTAAATCTTGACTTCATACAGATAAACTGATAAGCCTCCACTTTGTCCACCATAATGGCAATCAGACGAAGCATAGTCATTGTCCAGCGTCCGAAGTTATTAAGCAATATCCTCATTTTGAAGAGAACATGCCTGATGATAAGAGATACAGCGAACATAAAATTGTGCACCTAATCTACAAGGAGAAACACACGTCGGCACCCCTCAAGTGCAAGAACGACTCTAGGGATTAAGACTGTAAATTACAAAGTTAAGCCGCATTTCCATGTTTGCGGTCATCCTCGCTTCAGTTTCTGCAACTATGGTTTCCATTGCCCTACGCATCTTCTCTTGCGCTGCATACGAAGCTCTCTCAGCCTCTCCCACTTGCTCGATACATTTCTCACGCTCTTTTAACAGTGCATATCGCGTGCTAATTCACACTCCAAATGTGAACCACAACTCAAAAGAAAATGGAAGTGAAAGATTTTGAAGTCTCTAGCATCCCAAGGTGAGGAAGAAAGCATTACTAACCTCTATGTGAACAGAAACCAAGTCGAGATGGAGAAGGATAATCAGTTCTTACTCTTGGAGTTCTTTTTCAAGAATTGCCTTCTTTTGGCTGAATTCGTGTAGCTCCCTCAACCTAATTTGGGCTGTTTCAAGCTCCAACTTAGTGCTTTCATACTTGAACTCCATAGCGGTTGTGGTGTCTTCCAAATGCTTCGCCATTTCCTTGATGGTAGTGTCCGAATCTTCTTTCAGTTTTACCATTTCTGCCTCCAGATCTAAAGTTTTCTTATCCTTAACTTTAGCTTCACTGCTCATCAAGAGAAAAATATCTCAGCAACTACATGCGTAATTCTCTAAGTTAATCTTTGTACCACTCTGTTCGAGAGCTGCCGTTCAAATGGTACAATTAAAATTATAAGGGTGCACCCGAGATCTTGGCATACTAGAAGTGAATTGAGAAGTTTTTGCTTAGAATGTAAGAGTTAAGTGAGTTACTGCATCTAAAAGGGAGCCTATCCTGGTTACCCGTTGATCAAGCTGATAATGTCTTCTAAGCTCGCAATTTTTTCTCTCGATTTATCGGAAAGTTTACTAATGTGAAGCTCAATCTGATGCGATCTCTCCTGAATACGCAGCATCTGGTCCTTCTGTGTAATAATTTCCAGCTCTTTCGCCAGAAGTTTTGCTTTGAGGTCATCGAGCTGACTACGAGCGCCACTTCCTTCCTTGGACATCTCTGGACTTGCCCGCTATGAATGTTCCAAAGATTAGGCACAGACACCATAGATACGGCACTCGAATGAAACCGAAGTATTCCAATCTTGTGCGCCATGCTCATGAAAGACTTTCCACAGAAATCCAATATAATCTCACAAAGTTTGATGATTATCCTAACCCTAAGCATATATCCTAAATACCAACGTAACGGCACAAGCTCAACAAGTTTAGAACGCCAAATGCCAAAAAAACAAACTATCAAACGAGCACCCTACTCCATGATTTCTACAAATGGATCGACCCATCCACCATAGACAAGGAGATAAAATCGAAAACTCAAGTATCAAAAGCTGTAAAGAGTTCATAGAGGCTCAACGTCATAAAAGCCACAGGTCTGCACTATTGCCAAGAGCGGGACTTATACTTTCAAAATCAAATTAGTCCAATCTTAAAAAACTGACAGAGATCAAAAGGATGTGCCCATGACGGGGGAGCAAGCACACCGCCTCTCCCTGACTGGTGCTCTACCTTCCACAGCACCCAGGCGTACAACTAAATTTCGAGGTGGGGGTGAAGCTCTCGCTACTGTGAGAAGAAACAGAGGGTGCAATGAAGAAGCTGAAGCTGGACGAGGGACCGAGGCGGAGTACTACGACGCAGGCATGTTGAAGATTAGTGGAGAGCAAGGTGAGCATGGAAAAGAAGACGAAAAGACGACGGTCTCTCGAAGAGTCGCCACAGAAAGAAGAGGCAAGTTTCGTGAGTCGCCCCTTTGACAAGAACCCTACACAAACGGGCACCTCATGCAACCTTTCAGCCACGACATGGAAAAATGCTTGTCACCCAATTGCGGGATCTGTCAATGCGAACGAATCAATGCCTACAGTACGAAGGCGAAGGGCGACCAGTCCGCGTGAAAAATGCGCAGAACAGACAAGGACCCATGAGATGTGCGTTGTCTTCGCTCGAGTTCGTCAAGGAAGGTGATAAAGATCGCCAACAACTCAGTTAGGAAACACAAAAATCGCCAGCCCTCGGGCGCGCAAAATTTGGGCCGCAACGAGGCCGCCCAAGGTGGCGATGGAACTCTTCGCGACGAAGAGGGTGTCGGTGAGGACGCCCACGGCGGCGCTTTGACTTTTAAAAGGCTGGGTCGGTCAACTCCGAGTCGGTGGCATGAATGCTGAATCCCAAGGAATTTGGAATATGCAATTACGAAAACGATGCTCTACTTCGAAGGAGGTTCTTCTTATAAGTGTGATTTTGAACCATTTTACATTTTGTACAGAATTTGAGTATATTAAGGAAATGTTGGCAATTATGTAACTTTGGATTTTGACAATTGCAAGAAAATCTTGCATGGGAGGTTTTTGTTCTTAACGGTTGAGATTGTCAAAGACAACTGTTGTGGATGGTAAGACAAAGCTCACTAGATTGTCTTATCCCAAATAGTAACCAACATTCTTTTCTGAGTTGTTTTGAGGTAGCTTTGATCCCATCATGGTTTGTATTATTGTTTTATATTTTAAAGTTCATTTTATTATTTAAACTTTTATTTTAAATATTTTAAATATAAATTTTGATTTAATATATCTATATCTATATATAATTGAAAATATTAAATCAACCCACCTATCAAAATCATCATTAGATCCCTTGTTTCTCATCTCTAATGCTCATTCCTATTCTCAATCTCTCCATCTCTCATCTCCAACAATTGTCTCTATTCTCAGCCCTCATCCTTTGTCATGACCCCCTTGCCTTCTCTCACATCCATATTCCTAATACCTATCCTCCATTTTCATATTACAAAAAATGATATACAACTTTAAAAGCAATTTATATTTATTACTTGAAAAATTGATGTCAAATTCCAAATCTTTCAATATTAGATTTTATACATGATATCTATTTTAAGACTTTTACAATTAAAATTTCAACTAATTTTTTTTAGATTCCACATGTATATAGAACAAAATCAAGTAATCCAACAATGTTTAAATTAAAATGAAATGTATATTGTTGATATGGCATAAAAGACTATCCATATAATAAAAAAAGGAGAGATGTCTACTTGGCTTTTATTTATATATATATATATATAAATAACTTTATAAAGATTAAATATATATAAATATAAGTATAAATAAATAAATATATATATATTATAATTATAAATAATAATTTTAATACTTATAATTAAAAAATAGACACTTATATCTAATTAGATAAATATATAACATAATTAGAATGAAGAAGAGAAGGCAAAAAATTAAGTAATTTAAAGATATATTTATGATTACAATTTGGTCTAATAATTTTATATTTAGATAAATAAAAATCTTATTACATAAACATTTGAAAGACTTTATTTTGATAATAGTATTATAAGTGCTTCAATTCTTTGGTGATAATGCTATGTTACATATAGTATTTGTCTTCATAAGGATGTTTAGCATTTAAGGCAATATTAATTATTAAAAGCCAATTTAATTATTATTAAAGAGTCTTTGTGCCAAAGTTTAATAAAAAGCTCTATAAGAATTTTTTCTTAATTAAAGATGTTAAATATTACTATAGATAAAAATATTATTAAATTATAGATTAACTTCTTGTTAATTATTGCATGCTTTTTGAATAGAGAATCTTATCTGAAAACATTTAAACAATGGCTAGTAATAATCAATTAAAAAATATAAATATAATAGAATAAAAAAATTGTAATAGAAAGGTACCATAGACATAGATATTTATTCTAATATTTATCTATAAGATTAAATTGGAGTAAATAAAAGTAGATTTATTTCATAATATTTTCTAGAGAAGCTTCCTAAAAGCTTCATAGATGCTATTTTGACTTTACATGTGTTTGTTGTTGATTGATAGCTTAGAAACTTAATCAATAAATTAATCACGTGTTGATAGCTTACGGAACAAGCTAACAATGTAGCATACATATAAAAAACTTACCTTGCAAGTTAAGATACATGTCTTGCAAAGTCAACATGTTTTGGAGGTCCTGTAGGACACCAGAACTTATTTCCTAATTAAGAATATATATGGAGGCAAGAGTGAAGCCTTCTTCACTCTTATCAATGCCTTTCTAATCCTTAATCTTGTTTCAAGTCTTTCTAATCTTCTTATCTTTGGCAATAGAAATTTTACTTTAATACTATACTATCTTTGAGTGACTTTCTAGTTCTTTTGAATGACACAAGATTATATTGAAGATTTCTTTCTTTGTGCTTCATGTCCTTGAAAGTTTGACAAGAGTACTAAATCATTGTTTTTATCTTGTTTTAGAAATAAGTGAATTATGCCACTTCTATTGTTGTGTTTTGAAGGTTATGGATTATCCACCGTTAAACAAACAATCCTATTTTTTAACATCGATTTTTTTCTTAAACAAAGTGGATTATCCCTCTTTATAGAAATTTTTATTTGATATTAGAGGTTGCAAATTATCCTCATTTAGTTTAATTTTTTGATTTTTTTTGATTTTTTTAAAGTTTTCAATTGAAAGAAAGATTTTGAATGCTACTTTTAGTAGAAGTGAGAATAAATTTGTAACTATTGTAAATCTTTATGAGTTTGTCAATACTCTAAAAGTATAAATCTCACATATTTCCAATATGAATCATAGAAGTATTATTCCTATGCTTATAGAAGAAGTTTAAAATCTATGTCAAGAAATTGTGTGTTTGAAGGAAGCAAGTAGATCGACCTTATAATCAAATCTAAGAAGTTTTGTTTTTATTAGTACAATAGGAATAAAGATAAGTATGCTTGAGAAGTTTGATGGAATAAGATCAAAATTTTGAAGATTTTTGCAACAAGTCAAGCTCTACCTAAGATTATGTCTCTTCCAATATCTTGATGGATTTACTCAAGTTGGATTCATAGGTACATTTCTATCAAGAAGTGCTCTTTTTTAGTTTGTATCTTTAATAGAAAAGGATTCACAATTCTTTTATGATTTGAATTTATTCTTTGAAGTATTTACGGCCACATTTGAAGAAAGTGATTGAGAAAAAGTAGCAAAGACTAAGCTCTTATCTTTATAATAAAGATTATAATTAACCACTATATATGTCACTAAATTCCAAAATCTTACTTGTGATATGGATTGGAATGACAAAGTCCTTATCAATCAATTATGATATGAATTAAAGGACAATATCAAAGATTTGTTATTAAGAATGCCAAAAGCAAAATCTTTAGAATAATTTATTGCTCAAGCTATTGCATGCAATAATTGATTATTTGAAAAACGTAAAAAATAAAGATTTGGCTGGAGAAGAATAGGTCAAGTAATGATGATAGCTTCTAAATTTTCAAAAACTTATTCACCAAGATTGAAAGTAATGCAAATTGATATGGTATGTTTTACACCTCTTACTAAACAAAAAAAGACTCATCATTGTCAAGAAGGTTTGTGCATATATTGTGGAGAATCCAAACACACTACTCAAAATTATTCAAAGAAGCAATGCAATCAAAAAATGAAGAGTATGGTTGTCAAACAAGACAATGTGTTAGAAAACAAGTCTCTTTACCTACAATAGAGACCGTTGTCGTGTTGTAACACGATTATACTATAAAAATATAAAGAAAGAGGACTTTTATTAATGTTCAATTACCTCGAATATTAGGAGCAATGACCAATTCCAGTGCAAATACTGAGAGGCTAGGTTCAGTCACCCCGTTACAGTCAGCCAAGGCATACTTAAATGCTCCGTTCGATTCCAATAACGGGAGTCAGCAGGAAGGAAAAGGACCAATTCATACGACGGGTGAGCTTGGTTCGAAGAGCCAATTGGATCCAATTTCAAGAATCCAATCCGGATCTTCTTACCCAATATGAGACCTGAATTGGTCGGGCAACCCAATGCAATCTTATTACGAGAAAATCCAGCTCTTATTACGAGCCTCAGCCAATCTGATGCGAAGGACCAATTTGATCCAATTACGCGAACATCCGGGTCTTACTACTGGACTCTTAGCCGATATGAGACCTGAATTGGTTGGGCGACTCAATGTGGTCCCGATTACGGGGTTTCGATTCTGTTTCAGGCTGTCATGTTCTCTGTGCCGTTTCAGGAAACGTTATTTTTGGTAAAAGGATCTCTTAAAGGTAAAAATGAAGGAGAAAGCTCTGACGGCGAGAGCCAATTTCGGATCCAAGACGGAAGATTGAAGAAATTCAGAGGCTAGGCTTTGAAAGAGGAGAGAATTAGGGTTAAAGGGGAGGAAGGTTAAGAAATGAGGGGATTTTTTCAGATCGGGTTTTTTGGATCGAAGAGCTAGCTTCAAGCTCTTTTCAAGGTCACTAGTTTGGTTTCATTAGGATTTGTGAGGGGAGAGCAATCGTTGCTCAAAGTCAGTGTTTATTTTGGTGTTTCGGATTTTATATAAAACATTGATGGTTTGCATTCTCAATCGGTTTGTGCAAGTCGTGTAGCATCTATAGATCAAAATTTGGTATTGTCTGGATAGTTGGGTGTGCTAAGTGTATACAAAAATTTGTGTTAATCTAACGATGCAATCAAGAGATATCTGGGTTTTAGTACAAAGGGTTGTCGGAAGTTGGCAGTCTAGGGTTGGATAGGGTTTCTGTGATATCTGAAGATCTACTAGTTGGATCGATGTAATTTTTGGCTTGGTAATAGAAGATTTGGAGATCAAGCGGCTATTCAATTTTGAGCTAGAGTTAACGGTTGACAAAGGAGAAATCACTTCTAGAGTTTCTACATCAAATTTCAAGGTTGCGACCGAGTGTCATCAATGCGGTTTTTGGGCGTTTTCTTGCAATCTGTAAGTTGGGTTGGGCTGAAATTTTTTGAACATATAGAAGGCTTATACTGGTATTTGGGTGCAAAATTTCACACTAAGTGGACGGTTGGATCAAAAGTTACAGCTTGTCAAAGCTCACTGGCTAGGATTAGGGCTTGTTAAGAAAAACAAAAACAACTTAATTATAAAAGAAATAAAGCAATTGGAATATTGTATGGTTAAAATGACTATGAGGAGTGTTTTTAAATACTTGGAAATTGATATTTCAATTATATTCTTCATACATGGATAAAATCTATTAGGGTTTCTTTGTTATTTGCAAAAACAACTATACCTTCCACAGCCAAATACCCAGTGTATTCCCAAACAAGACAACACGTAATACGACATAAGTGGTGAACCCGACGTGAAAGTTTGGGGTGGAAGGTATTGGATTTTGTATGTGGTTATTTGGATTGATGGTGCAAGATGACAAGGTTGATTTTAGAGTTTTTGGAAAACTTGGAGCTTCGGAGGATATTTTGAAAAGCAATGGTGATATTTGGATTATTATGGAGTATATTATGGCTTATAAACATCTTGGGGCATTTTGAGGTATCATAAGTTATTTATTGGAGCATTTCCAGGGATATTTTTTTTAACATTGTGGAAGAAAATGGAAGATATTTCAATGAAGTCTTTAGATAGGTTGAATACTTTGGATGGACCAAATGTTAAAGAGTTTTTTGAGGCTTTTTGTATATTCATGGAAGAACAACAAAAGATACAAGCAATTGGAAGGGATATCACAAAGGCATTACAAGGAATTTTTAACAAATTTGGGAGGTTTAACAGATGCAACATCACTAAGTTTTTACAAGTTTATACATGTGAGATGGAGACATGCCAAATCCCTGAGGCAAAGATGATTTCAAGCTTTTATTTGGCTATTGAACCTCGGATTCATAAAAAGGTGAAGAGATTACTTGAAAGGGGTGTGGAAACATGGTCAAAATTTCAGGAACTTTTGAAGAAAGAATTTATTGATGCAAATGAGTATAAGATTACCAAGCGACAGTTTTTAGATTGGATAGAATTACAACCAGGCACGCATATGGATCTTTATGAATTCCTGAAAGAATTTGAAAAGAGGTTTTATCAATTGTCATCCTCAGAGAGACAGTCATTGGATGCTATAAAAATAGAATTATTTTTAAATGGTCTTGATGATGCCATGGGAGACAAACTTTTTATACTTCTTGCACATGAGTCTACGGAGAATGGTTGTACTAACAATTGGGAAGAGTTGAAAGAAGCAACAATTCTTTTAGCAAAGCAACAAAGAGCACAAGCTAAAAGAGCTGGAGTATGGTCTAAGAAATCTTCTACTTTGGCTTCTATATCATCTTTATCAATACAAGGGATTAATCTTGAAAAAAGAGAAATGGAACAGCAACTGGAGGACTTCGAAGGAGGAGCCAATTTTTTGCAAATGAAAGAAAGTGGATCTTTTATCAAGGATGGTGAAGGAAAGAACAAAGACTTTGATCAAATTATTACTATAGAAGGTCAAAATATCAAAAAAATTGAAGGCAATATGGAACTCAAGGATTTAGAAATTAATGACAATAAGGATGAAAATTATGGCTATTCTACATTGAATATGTTTATGCAAGTGGATGATGGCAATTTGGATGGAACATCTCATGGTGGTAAAAGAGATTATGGTGAAAGTTGCAAGATTTTTCAAGAACATGAGGTTTCACAAGGCTATGAAATTTTTCAATATTATGAAGTAATACAACATATTGAGATAACACAAGGTTATGATGTTTCACAAGGATGCATTCAAGAAGAAATGAAGGATGTTTTACAAGGATACATTCAAGAAGAAATGATAGATATTTCACAAGATAATGTGGTGAAAGAAGATTATGGAATCAAAGGTAAAGGTACTAAATCAATGGCTTTAATCAAGTTAATTGTGAGTACTAATCTTTTGGACCAAGATCAAGGTTACATGGATAATGCACATATATTGGGGGCACAATTGGATTTTGATAAGAAAAAGATTCATCATGAAGTGTGGAATTCAAAGGTTGAAAATCTAAAAATCTTCAAATATAAAGACATGGGCAATGGATTTAAGGATTATATGGACGTCTTAAATCAAACATGGAATCAAAGGAACAAGAAAAAAGATGCAAGCAAGATGTATGTGGCCATATGGAAGAAGTTTCAATTAAATCTTTCCATTTCAAAATTTGTACCTCGCCAATGGTTTGGTCATGTACAATGTTGGATGTTTCCAATTTACTTGTACAAGATGGATACATGGATTTTTGGTATTGAATAAAGAATAATGGTGTACTGAATTTGACACATACCGGAGGATGTGCAGGTTCAGAGGGGGTGGATGTCGTGTTGTAACACGATTATACTGTGAAAATATAAAGAAAGAGGACTTTTATTAATCTTCAGTTACCTCAAATATTAGGAGCAACGACCAATTCCAGTGCAAATACTGAGAGGCTAGGTTCAGTCACCCCGTTACAGTCACCCGGGGCATACTTAAATGCTCTGTTCGATTCCAATAACGGGAGTCAGCAGGAAGGAAAAGGACCAATTTACAGGACGGGTGAGCCTGGTTCGAAGAGCCAATTGGATCCAATTTCAAGAATCCAATCCGGGTCTTCTTACCCAATATGAGACCTGAATTGGTCGGGCAACCCAATGCAGTCTTATTACGAGAAAATCCAGCTCTTATTACGGGCCTCAGCCAATCTGACGCGAAGGACCAATTTGATCCAATTACGCGAACATCCGGGTCTTACTACTGGACTCTTAGCCGATATGAGACCTGAATTGGTTGGGCGACTCAATGTGGTCCCGATTACGGGGTTTCGATTCTGTTTCAGGCTACCCTGTTCTCTGTGCCATTTCAGGAAACGTTATTTTCGGTAAAAGGATCTCTTAAAGGTAAAAACGAAGGAGAAAGCTCTGACGGCGAGAGCCAATTTCGGATCCAAGATGGAAGGAGCCAATTTCGGATCCAAGACGGAAGATTGAAGAAATTCAGAGGCTAGGCTTTGAAAGAGGAGAGAATTAGGGTTAAAGGGGAGGAAGGTTAAGAAATGAGGGGATTTTTTCAGATCGGGTTTTTTGGATCGAAGAGCTAGCTTCAAGCTCTTTTCAAGGTCACTAGGTTGGTTTCATTAGAGGGTTTTTGGATCAAAGAACTAGCTTCAAGCTCTTTTCAAGGTCACTAGTTTGGTTTCATTAGGATTTGTGAGGGGAGAGCAATCGTTGCTCAAAGTCAGTGTTTATTTTGGTGTTTCGGATTTTATATAAAACATTGATGGTTTGCATTCTCAATCGGTTTGTGCAAGTCGTGTAGCATCTATAGATCAAAATTTGGTATTGTCTGGATAGTTGGGTGTGCTAAGTGTATACAAAAATTTGTGTTAATCTAACGATGCAATCAAGAGATATCTGGGTTTTAGTACAAAGGGTTGTCGGAAGTTGGCAGTCTAGGGTTGGATAGGGTTTCTGTGATATCTGAAGATCTACTAGTTGGATCGATGTAATTTTTGGCTTGGTAATAGAAGATTTGGAGATCAAGCGGCTATTCAATTTTGAGCTAGAGTTAACGGTTGACAAAGGAGAAATCACTTCTAGAGTTTCTACATCAAATTTCAAGGTTGCGACCGAGTGTCATCAATGCGGTTTTTGGGCGTTTTCTTGCAATCTGTAAGTTGGGTTGGGCTGAAATTTTTTGAACATATAGAAGGCTTATACTGGTATTTGGGTGCAAAATTTCACACTAAGTGGACGGTTGGATCAAAAGTTACAGCTTGTCAAAGCTCACTGGCTAGGATTAGGGCTTGTTAAGAAAAACAAAAACAACTTAATTATAAAAGAAATAAAGCAATTGGAATATTGTATGGTTAAAATGACTATGAGGAGTGTTTTTAAATACTTGGAAATTGATATTTCAATTATATTCTTCATACATGGATAAAATCTATTAGGGTTTCTTTGTTATTTGCAAAAACAACTATACCTTCCACAGCCAAATACCCAGTGTATTCCCAAACAAGACAACACGTAATACGACACCGTGCAGTTGGAATCTTATGTAATTCCTAGTAAAGGTCATATTCTCTCTTCAAATTTCTCATCTTGTTTTATAAGATAAGTTTGTTTAGGACCAAAAAATCAAAAAATCTTAGCCTTGTTGGATTTAAGAGCCTCAGCTTATTTTATAGACGAAGATTTTGTAAAAAATAAGATATATCTTTAATTAAAAAAATCAAATCTATGTATGTAGAAGTAATAGATATTTATTCATTCTCTTTAGGAGATATTACACATGAAAATATTTCTGTAAAAGTAGCAATTAGTGATCATAATAGTCTAGTAATATTTGATGTAATCAAATCTCTTTCTTATCTAATTAGTTTATAATTATCAGTGTAACAAGGCATAGATAGGATGGTGATTCATGTCGGATCTACTATAGAAACTTTTGAAAAGACTTAGGATAGTTATCATGATAGGGCCTACTTTTAGAATCTTCCAGAAAGGCAATTATTTTGATAGGATGTACTATTAGGAACATTATAGAAAGTTCAAGGATAGTTGAAAAAAGTATAAATAAGATTGATTGAGGCCATTTAGAACATTTGGTTAGGTATGGCTTCAAACTCTTTCTCTTAGTAAAGTTTGGTTTTCTTGTTCTATTCTATTTGGTTCTATTTGGTTCTATTCTCTTTTAGTTAGTCTTGTCTTTCATATTCTATTTTGTGTAGTTATTTTTAATTTTGTTCTAGTGTATTTGGTCTTATGTTGTGTTGAAGTCTTTATTATTATAGATTTGGTAAGATTTTAGACCTTAGAATATCTAGTCTTGTTTCATTGGTATCAAAGTGAGTATTAGTTTGTTCTTTAATAGTGTACTGATAGCCACAATTTAGTTGGAAGTCAATTATTGTAATCATATTGGATATTATTTTGGAGCTACAATAATATACTTTAAGAAGTCAATTAGAAAAAGAGAAGGCATTACAATAGCAAAGTTTACTAAAGAAATTGCAGCATAAGAGATATGGCAAATCAATCTCAAATGGCAAATTTACAATCTCAAGGGCTATTAAGTTGATAAAGAAATAGAGCAAGAAAACATGGCTTTTTAATAAATATATCAAGAGTAAGTATTAGGAATAGTTGTTGTTTCTCAAAGACAAATGACATGGCTTCCAATAACTATCAAAAAGATCAATTTGTGTGTCTAACAGGTCAATAAAGAAGACAACCTTGTCGAGTGCTCGTAGATTATGGTTCTATAAAAAATTGCATCTTTATAGTAGTTGCCAATTGACTTGAGATTAAAATAAAGGTGATTAAAGGAAAAAATATATACCTAATAGATGATCAAGAGAACGTATTGAGCAAGACAAGTAAAGAAGAAATCCTAAGACAAAGTGACACTTATGCCTTCAAGGAGAAGTTTAGACTAAAAAAGCTTAGATATGATATTATATTTGATATGCTATAGCTAGAGGTTGGAAATAAACATGTTGATTGGCTAACAAGAACAATCTCTTTCAAAGATAGAAGATGTATGGTGACTTTTTGTGCCCTTATGTCAAATAGGATAGCAAAACAGTATATAACTAAGAGCTTACTTGTAAGAATGACCTTTGTAAAGAAGCAAATATAATATAAGCAATCAATATATGTGGTGGTTCTGAATCTTGTCTTAGTAGTAGGAAAGACAGCCAAAAGAGTAAAAGTGGTAAAGCAACTCATATATAGATATTGAAATGTTTTTCCAACTAACTTATCCAATGGTACCCATGTGATCGAGGTACATCTTTTCAAATAGAACTACTGCATGAGACCAAATTGGCCACTCGAATAATTTATCAACTAGCACCAAATAAATTTAAAGAATTACAAAAGTTATTAAATGAACTATTAAAAAAAAGCCTCATTTGAGGAAGTATGTCACTATATAGAGCATCTATACTCTATGCACTCAAAAAAGATGGTGGACTTTGACTTTGCATTAATTATTAAGGCCTCAATAAATAAACTATCAAGAATACATACATACTTTTATATATAAATGATCTTTTACATCAACTTCGAGATACAACCATCTTTAGCAAATTGGACCTTTGGAGTAGTTATTGGCAGACTCCTATTGTCAAGGAGGATATAGGAAAGATGGCATTTTGTACAAGCTATAGACATTTTGAATGACTTGTATTACCTTTTGACATTACCAATGCTCCAACTTCTTTTATAGGTCTTATGAATAGATTATTTTGAGGCCTTTTGAATAAATATGTAGTTATGTCTATTGATGATATCTTGGTCTATAGTAAAATCCTTGAGAAGCATGAAAAATATCTATGAAAAGTGTTGCATTGGCTATGTGATAATTGCTTCTATTGCAAGCAATTAAAGTATGAATTTAGAAAGTCGGAGGTCATCTTTTTTGGGTATGTGATGTCCTCTAAAGGTGTACTCATGGAGCAAGATAAGATGAAAGCAATAAAGGATTGGCCAACTTCCAAGCATGCTTTTGAAGTCCTCTCATTCTTAAGACTTGCTGGATATTATTGATATTTTGTTCAAGAATTTGTACACATTGTTGTCTCATTACTAAGCCTATAAGAGAAAGATTCCCTATTTGAATAGAAACTAGAACAACAAAGTACCTTTGATAGGTTGAAGGAAATACTCACTACTACTCTAATATTACAATTATATGATCTCAACCTTCTACACTTGATATTGATACTTTCGACTTTCTATGAAGGATATGAATTTCAAAGAAAGAAAATCCTCATTACAATCTTATGTCATTGAAGAAAGCTAGAAAGTGATTCAAAGATATAATACTAAACTAGAATGGCTATTATCAAAAATAAAAAGAGTAAGAAGTCTTGAAATAAGACTAAAAACTAGAAATGCATTGACAAGAGTGAAGAAGGCTTCACTCTTGACTCCATATATATTCTTAACTAGGAGCTATGTGGTGATATCCTATAAGACCTCCAAAACATATTGACTTTCTAAGACACTTATTTTAACTTGTAAGGCAAGTTTTTTATATATGCGCCATATACTTAGCTTATTTAATAAGCTTTTAATATGTTTTTAACTTGTTGATCAAGTTTCTAACCTACTAATCAACTACAAACATATTTAAAGTCAAAGCAGTGTCTATGAAGCTTCTAGAAAGCTTTTTTAGAAGGTCTTATGAAATTAATTTATTTTTATCTACTTTTATATATTCCTACCTAATTATATAGGTTTTTTTTAATTAAAGTATCTATATATGTCCTTGGTATTATCTTCCTTCTAGGAATAATTTCTATGAGGAAAAATCTTTGTATATTGAAAAAATCTAAGATGCAACGAATTATATTTGTTACATATTTTGATCTTTCTTCTCTTTAAAGATGGTTGATAGGTTGTCTCAGCCATCAATAGTGTCTCATATCAAGACAAAAAGACCACCTTATTATTTGATCATTGTTAAGGCCTTTGTAACTTCTTTCAAATAAAATATTTGAAACATCATTAGGAGTTGTTCCTATCTCTAATAAAATCACCAAACATCGTAATTCTCTTCAAAGGTCATAATATCAAACACGTTGTATCGTGCCATCTATTCAAAGAAGAACATGTTCTTCATTTCAATTTTATCAACTTGAAGGTTATGACAATCGAATTGTCTCAACTAGTAAGTCTACAAATGAAAGTTCTTGAATTGAATGTGCTAGTTGTTGGTTCTCCATCTCTTTAGCATCACAAATATACAAAAATTACAAAAAAAGATAGAAGGTAGAATATTATCTTCATTTGATCTTCTTTCTTTTATAACAAAGATTTGCTATTCTTCATCTTGATTTTGATGGATGTCATCAATGAAAAGCTTCAACTCTCTTTGCTATATTTGCAAGATTCTTTGCTAGCTTCCATGTGCATTTACTAATATCATATCTATGCCAATAAATAAGATATTCTAATCTATTTTGGTGCCACCTTGAATTTAAGACTTCTTCTACCTCAAAGTCTTGATTATTATCAACTTCAACAAGAAGAGGTGGCATTTGTCTTCTTTCTAAGATATTCACTATCTTATATGGCTAAAAAAAGAGACACATAAAATATAAGGTCGATCTTTACAGATTCTAGTAGATGTAATTGATAAGCAACATGATTGATTTGTTTACAAATAAAAAAAAGGTCCTATCCTACAATAGTCTAACTTATCACAAGGACAAGTAGACTTGATATTGCAATGAAGTAACCATACTTTGTCACGTACATTGAATTGTGGTTGCTCCTTGTGATAAGCATCTCTATTAATCTTTTGTTATTCTGGCGCTTCCTTTAATTGTATCTTTATTATTGCATGTAGCTCTAATAAATGATTTGCTAAATCTTGTGCCATAGGATTATCAACTTTTGAAAAGTCAAAAGTATAAAGTCATGAATGATAACTATAATTGAAAAAAAAAAGATATTTATTGAATAAAAAAATAAACCAAATTATTGTATGCAAATTCTACTAATGGCAAAAGAATTATCAAATCATTTTGATGATAGTTGATGGTATACCTCAAATATTGCTCCAGAACTTGATTCATTCATTCCATTTATCCATCAATTTGAGGATGAAAAGCAAAAAAGAGTTTTATCTCCACCTTTAGAATTTTAAATAGGATTCTCCAAAATCTTGATATAAATTGAGTCGTCTTATTCGATATAGTATCATTTGATAATTTATGATAGTGATAGATATTATCAATGAAAAGCTTAGTTGTTTCTTTACTTGAAATAAATTTTATACATAGTACAAAATGTGCCATTTTGGTGAAGCAATCTATAATTACAAATATAGAATCATATAAACTTGAACCTAAAAGATCTGTAATAAAATCTATAGAAATGAAAGACCATGGTTATTCAGATATAGATAATAGTTAAAAAAGTCCATAGGATTGGTGATGAGGTATTTTTGATCTTGAATAAATATTGCATGACTAGACAAAGTCTTTTACGACCTTATATATTTGCGGATATTAAAAATTTCAAGATATAAGCTCAAAAGTCATGTTGTATCCAAAATATCCTACTGTTGGAAAGTTGTGACCTCCTTGAAGAATATGTAAACATGTTTTTTCTTGTCAAATATATAGGTGTCTTTCAAAATAGAATAGATTGTTCTTAAACTTGAACTTTGAAACATCATGAGATTTAGAAGAAAGATTCTTAATATCATAAATAAGAAAATCAGAGGACATACTTGATTTAAATTCTTTGACAAAAGTTGAATCAATAGTCAATGTTGATTTCATTACTCAAAGATAAAAATACTCTAGCTTCAAGAAGATTATTCTTTGTTAATCAAAAGATATGTTTTCTTCTTTTGGTGTAAGATAAGAATGTCTAGAAAGAATATTTAATAAATTGTGTTATTTTTTAGATCAACATGTTATCTTGAAATCAAATCTTAATAAAAACATGCTCCAATAGGCTTAGTGATGATTCAAAACATGTACCGACATGAAATAATTGAGGTTCTTATGATCTATATATATTGTGAGTGGACTTTAAGTCCTTTTTAGATAATGATGTCATTCTTAAAATAAATCCATAATTACAAAAAGTTTTTTTTTTAGATTTCATAATTAATCTTGGTTACTAAAAATTTCTTAGAATGGAAAGCTACTGGATGTTAGGAACCATATACCAGACAAGGACTCAAGACCAAGAAATTGACTTAACTTGACATTAAAACAAAAATTGGATACAAGGCAAGAAGGTCGTGGCTAGACCTTAAGAAATGAGTTGTCAAGATTGAAGATCTCTTTAATCTCGACTCATATATATGCTAGGTCCTAGGAAGCTTCTTGAAAAATTTCTATGAGGTTTGAAAACAAAGCAAGCCTAAGATCCTTCTTCAACAACTTCCTAAATCATCTAAAGCCTCTTAAAAACTTCTAAGACCTTTTATGATTTTCTAGAACTTTCTTAGAATCTATTAAAACCTTTCAAAATCTTCTAGAATCTTCAAGAGCCTTCTTAGAACCTATAAGTATCTTCTAAAATCTATTAGAATCTTTTAGAATCTTCTCAAATATTTTTCAGTTGTATGTCTATGACATCACTT
The DNA here is from genome assembly GCF_059467195.1 of Physcomitrium patens. Lineage (NCBI taxonomy): Eukaryota > Viridiplantae > Streptophyta > Bryopsida > Funariales > Funariaceae > Physcomitrium > Physcomitrium patens. Next base: position 6,405,150 of record NC_143431.1, on the reverse strand, counting down.
TTTATTCTAGCTTTGAGATTTCTAAGAATCAATATTACAACAAGCTAGAATATGCACAAGAAGTTAAAGATTTTTTGCATGGTGTTCACTATATATTCTACTTATTTTTTACAAAGTAAATAGTTTACAGGCCCTTGTAGCCATTGATAGTGTCTCAAGCTTTCTACTTGTGACCAAACATGAACTTTGGTATCTTTATTATGGAATTGTCTTGAAAACACTGCTTCTAGATGTCCTTCATAGGCAAGTTCTATCTCAAATATAATTATTAGTGCTCTATTATTAGGTATTCTTTAATATCTTTGTGATTTAAGTGGCTCTTCATCTAGAGGTCATCTCCATGAGCTACTTGGTTGAGATGGTATGATTAGCAAGGCATTTATGTCTTGATTATTTATATCATATAAAATAGACAAGACCAAAAGAATATAAATATGCTATAGTTGTGAATTCAAACTATTGACTTATATTATTCTAAACATTTGACAATAACTGCCTCTTCAAAAGTTACCTCATCTCCTTGTTTATAAGGCCAAGAATTAAGAATCTTCATAGTGAAGCCATCTTACTAAGTTATTGTTCTTTATTTTACCACTTTTGGTCTAGATGGATGTAATAGATGGAGCCTTCGAACCTTCATTTATGCATTTATAAGGTTTCCAATTGGTTCCCACATACAATTTTTGATATCATATTGTCACCAATGGATCAGATATTCAAGCCTTCTATGTCTTATCCTTGAATTTAATACCTCTTCTACCTCAATATGATCATTGATTTCAACCATAGAAAGTGGTGGTTGTCCTCAACTTGATATGTTTGATTCTTTATATGTTTCCAAAAGTGAAACATAAAAGACTGGATGAATCTTTATAGATGAAGGTAATTCCAAGTGATAAGTTATATAATTAATTTATTTATGAATTACAAATGGTTCCAAGCTTTGATAGTTGTGATTGTCATTTTACTTATTCTACAATTCTTTCTAGAATAAACCTGTATAGGGAAATTCAAACACAGGGAAAGACTAAGCACATGAATTTCACTTGTTAGGGTCACACAATTAACTGTATTTCAAAACATTAAGAAACACCACAATGCTTCCTTCCAGTAACAATACTCCTTTATCAACTGATAACTACAATGTGCAACCCTGCACTCTCAAAAGACCGCTCAAAATTCAATAAATTCCATCCAACACCAGGAATAACAAACTTCACTCCAACCAATCTAAATTCAAAAAATTCATGTAATCACAGACTTCCTCTGTTCAAAAACACACTTTCAACTCTCAATAAATAACAATCATAATCTTCCATTGTCACGGCCATAATCATGTAAGCTAATAATTACATATAGAAATAGGTAGAAGTAAGTAAAAGTAGATAAAAGTAAGTTAATTCTATAATATTTAATATAGAAGCTTCCTAAAAACTTCCTAGACGCTGCTTTGACTTCATAGGTATCTTTAATTGACTTTTTGGATTAGAAACGTGGTCAACAAGTTGGCCATGTGCCACACATGTTGTTAGCTTGAAGATCAAGTTAACTATGTGGCCCACACGTAGAAAAACTTGCCTTGTAAGTCAAGGCATGTGTCCTACAAAGTCAACACATATTGGAGGTCCTATAGAACGTCGCCACGTAGCTCTTAGTTAGATAGTATATATAGAGACAAGAGTGAAGGTTTCTTCACTCTTGTCAACTCCTTTCTTGCTTCCAGTCTAGTTTCAAGGGTCTCTAGTTTTCTTGTCTTTTGGCAATAGCCATTCTAGTTTCCTTTTAATATACATACTTATTTATATTTTGACTTATTATATCGAGATAGCCTTTTTGTGTATATTTTCCCTCATCGAGTCTTTGTCCTTGATAGATTGACAAGAGTACACTTACAATAGCAGAGCTTTATTTTTCTTGAGTAAGAGTGGATTACCCCTTTCTCTTGACAAGACATAAGCATATTAGAAGTTTGCGGATTACCCACTTCTAAACTGATATTGTTCTTAGTATCTTCTTTATTAACAAGTCTTTCTTTTCTTTTGTCTTGAGCAGTATCAAACAAATTTTTCTTCTTAGTGTCATTATGGCAGAGCTTGTTGAAATGAAGAGTGCAATGGCACAAATGCAAGAGCAAATGAGGGAATTAATGCTTGCGATGCATCAACTCAATTCATCAACACAGGAAAGAACAAGAATAGCAGAAAGTGGGGATATAGAGATAATCGGAGCTGCTTCAACATCTACAACAAATCATGTTCCTTCTCCAATTGTACAACACCCTATAAGCACTAGAAAACTAAGAATTGCCTTACCCGAGAAATTTGATGGTACGAGATCAAAGTTTCGAGGGTTCATCAATCAAGTACAATTGGCAATTGAACTTCAACCGCAAAGCTATCCAACTCCAGGATCACAAGTCAGGTTTATTGGCACTCTACTTTCTGGTTCTGCATTATCGTAGTTTTCGTCTTTTTTTGAACAACGAAATCCAATATTGGATAATTTGGAAGCTTTTTTAGTGGAGTTTTGATCTATGTATGGTGAACACGATGCAACTCGTGTTGCAACAAATAAGATCCGAATTCTACGACAAGGAAATCGCTCAGTAACAGTGTATGCTTCACAATTTCGACAACTTGCAATTGACATCAAGTGAGATGATGCTGCACTCATCAGTCAATTTCTTTATGGATTGCAATACGAAGTAAAGAAATTGATGCTCAACTTACCTGATCCTCAAACTTTGAGTCAAGCAATCGATTTTGCGGTAAAATGTGATAATCGACTTTTCGAATTTTGATCCGAAAATCATTCATGGGAACCTCAACGTTATTACTCAATGGCAACATCAACATCTTTGCCAAACGTACATTCGGAAGTAGAAGACATGCAAATTGACGCGGTACGCTTTAAACCCCTAACTGAGCAAGAAAAGATTCGTCGTCGTCAAGAAGGATTATGTTTATATTACGGAGAACCTAAGCACACTGCTCAACATTGTCCAAAGAAACGATGCAACTATAAAATGAGGGGTACGACGGTCACAGAAGACAACATGTCAGAAAACGGATTCGTCCAGCTACAATAGGGACCGTGCAGCTGGAACCTTGTACAATTCCTAATGAAGGTCCTATCCTCTCCTCAAAACCCTCTCCTTGTTTTATAATAGACTTATATTTAGGACTTAAGAATTACAAAGCCTCTGCTTTATTAGATTCGAGAGCCTCAACATGTTTTTTACATGAACAATTTGTTAAAAGTCGTAAAATATCCTTTGTACAGAAACCTAAACCAGTACATGTAGAAGTCATAGATGGTCGTCCCTTGTCTTCTGGAGATGTTACTCATGAAACTCATCCTATAAAAGTAACAATAGACGGTCATGATAGCTACATAGCTTTTAATATAATTAAATCCCCGTCCAATCCACTTATTTTAGATTTATCCTGGCTAGAAAAATATAACCCTCGAATAGATTGATATTCACGTAAACTTGACTTTTTCCAGAGCGTTATTAATAGTTCTACCAACCAAGTAAAAAATTATAAGTCTAGTATAGTAAAACCCGTACTGATAGGTGCAAAAGCATTTATACACGCAGCAAAAGAAGGATCAACTTTTGCTATTTATGCTGCACCTATTTCTGAAAACATAAAGACTTCAAGTGGCATTCCAAGTCAATATCAGGAGTATCAAGACGTTTTTGAGAAAAAGAATGCAGATATTCTTCCTGAGCATCGCCCATATGATTGTTCAATCGACCTCAAGGAAGGAACTCAGCCACCATTTGGACCAATTTACAGTTTATCGCAAGATGAGATGGCTGAACTCAAGACATATATTGACGAGAATTTAGCGAAGAATTTCATACACCATTCAAAATCTCCAGCAGGAGCTCCAATTCTATTCGTAAAGAAAAAAGATGGATCTTTACGAATGTGTGTTGATTATCGAGGACTCAACAAGATCACAATCAAGAACAGGTATCCATTACCTTTGATATCAGGACTCTTTGACCAGTTGAATCAAGCTAAGATCTATACAAAAATAGATCTAAGAGGAGCATATAATCTAGTACGGATCAAAGAAAGAGATGAATGAGAAAAATGCGTTTCGAACCAGGTATGGACATTTCGAATATAATGTCATGCCCTTTCGACTCACGAATGCACCAGCTGCTTTTCAACATCTCATGAATGATGTATTTTGTGAATTCTTAGACAATTTTGTCATCTGCTATCTAGACAATATCTTGATCTATTCTAAGAACGTCGAAGAATATGAAATACATGTTTGTCAAGTATTACAAAAACTTAGAGTTACAAGATTGTACGCCAAGATGGAAAAGTGTGTATTTCACACTACTCAAGTTGATTTTTTAGGATACATCATTTCAAATGATGGTCTCATGATGGATTCTAAGAAAGTCCAAACAATCATGGATTGGAAGATTCCAAGGACAGTAAGAGATGTCCAATGTTTCTTGGGATTTGCCAATTACTATCGGATCTTCATGAAAGATTTCTCACGCGTTGCAGCTCCACTTACACGCTTGACTAGTAAAGATAAATTTCAATGGAATCAAGAAGCAGAAGCAGCATTTGAAGCTTTGAAGACATCGTTTGTCTCTGCACTAGTCTTTTATCGTGTTGACTTTTCCAAGGCATTTTTTTATAGAAACAGATGCATCAGATTTTGCCTTGGGTGCAGTTTTATCACAAATGGGAACAGATGACAAACTTCATCCGATAGCTTTTCATTCAAGAAAATTCTCAGCAGCCGAGATCAATTATGAGATCCACGATAAAGAACTTCTTGCAATCGTGGATTCCTTTCAAGAATGGCGTCATTATCTAGAAGGCGCTTCTAGTCCAGTCACTGTGTATACAGATCACAAGAACCTCGAGTATTTCATGTCAGCATGCGTATTGAATCGTCGTCAAGCTCGATGGAGTATGTCTTTGTCAAGATTCGAGTTCATTATCACTTATCGGCCAGGAAAACAACAAGGTTTGTCCGATGCCCTATCTAGACGTTCTTATTTTGTACCAAAAGAAGGAGATGCAGCTTTTGAGCAACAAAGAACGGTCCTCTTGAAACCGGAGCAATTTCATCTCCGAGCAATGAAATCAACATTGACTGTTGATTCAACTTTTCTCAAGAAAATCCAATCCAGTATGTCCTCAGACCCTCTTGTTCATGATATCAAGAATAATTCTTTCAAGTCTCATGATCCTTCTAAGTTCGAGTTCAAGCATAATCTATTATATTTTGAAGGACGCCTATATGTTCCAGAAGGAGAAGCACGTTTACGTGTTCTTCAAGCACGTCATGACTTTCCAGCAGCATGACACTTTGGATATAATAAGACTTTGGAACTCATATCAAGAGATTTTTGGTGGCCACAAATGTGGAAGTCAGTCAAAGACTTTGTACAATCATGTGATATTTGTTCAAGATCAAAAATTCCTCGTCATCGACCTTACGGACTTCTTCAGCCATTACCTATACCAGAACAACCATGGTCTTCTGTTTCTATGGATTTCATCACAGATCTTCCAAGCTCAAGATCTTATGATTCTATATTTGTGATAGTAGATCGTTTCACCAAGATGGCACATTTTGTGCCATGTACAAAATCTATCACAGGTGAAGAAACAGCTAAGCTTTTCATTGATAATATCTATCGCTATCATAGATTACCTAAAGATATCATATCGGATAGGGGAACTCAATTTGTGTTAAGATTCTGGAGGACCCTTTTCAAGATTTTAAAAGTGGACATAAAGCTATCTTCGGCTTTCCATCCTCAAACTAATGGACAAACAGAGCGCGTAAACCAAGTCTTGGAGCAATATTTAAGGTGTACTATCAACTACCAACAAGATGATTGGACAACCCTTCTGCCATTGGCAGAGTTTGCTTATAATAATACGGTACATTCTTCCATGCAACAAACATCTTTCTTTGCCAATTATGGCTATCATCCACGACTTGATACTTTTGATTTTTCAAAAGTTGATAATCCTGCAGGAGAAGATATGGCAAATCGGTTGTCAGAGTTACATGCAATAATGAAGACGCAATTGAAGGAAGCTCAAGAACGACAAAAGATAAACGCAGATCTATATCGTAAGGAGCAACCACAACTCAACGTGGATAATAAGGTATGGCTACTTCGTCGCAATATCAAGACTACTCGACCTTATGACAAGTTGGACTATCGTAGGCTTGGCCCCTTTTCTGTTTCTGAACAAATCAACCCAGTTGCATATCGGTTACATCTATCGGAGTCAATGAGGATCCATCCTGTATTCCACGTGTCTCTTCTTGAACCATATAAGACAGTGGATATACAAGAAAGAAGACAAATGCCACCACCTCCTATAGAAGTAGATAATAATGAAGAATTTGAGGTGGAAGAGATATTAGACTCAAGGCGGCGCCGAAATAAGCTAGAATATCTTGTTCATTGGCGCGGATATGATATTAGTGAATGCACATAGGAGCCATCTAGGAATCTAACAAATGCATCAGCTAAAGTCAAAGTTTTTCATCAACGACATCCATCAAAACCAAGATGAAAATCTCTCTTATAAAAGAGAAAAGATTTGAGGCAAGATAACATTCAATTTTCTATTCTTGTTTGTAACTTCTTTGCATTTGTGACGCTAATTAGATGGAGAGCCAACAACCAGCGGATTCAACTCAAGAACCTTCGTTTGCTGACCTGTCGGACGAGACATTACGATTGTCACAACCTTTAAGACGACGCAATCGAGATGAAGATCTTCAAGAATGACATGTTCTTCCTCGAATAGATGGTGAGATACAACGCATTTGGTATCACGATTTGGGAAGGGACTCCCGATGTTTGGTGATTTTGCTAGATGTAGGAACAACTCCTAATGGTGTTCCAAATATTCTATTCGAAGGAAGTTACGAAGGCCTCAACAATGATCAAATAACTGGGTGGTCTTCCCGCCCTAGTATGAGACACTACCGATGGTTGAGAGGCCCTATCAATCATCTTCGAAGAGAACAGAGATCAGAGTTTGTGGCGAATATAATTCGTCGCATCATAGATTTCCTCAACATATGATGACCGCTCCTCGTGGAACTCGTCTCTAGAAGGGGGGATAATGTCACGGCCATAATCATGTAAGCTAATAATTACATATAGAAATAGGTAGAAGTAAGTAAAAGTAGATAAAAGTAAGTTAATTCTATAATATTTAATATAGAAGCTTCGTAGAAACTTCTTAGACACTACTTTGACTTCATAGGTGTCTTTAATTGACTTTTTGGATTAGAAACGTGGTCAACAAGTTGGCCATGTGCCACACATGTTGTTAGCTTGAAGATCAAGTTAACTATGTGGCCCACACATAGAAAAACTTGCCTTGTAAGTCAAGGCATGTGCCTTACAAAGTCAACACATATTAGAGGTCCTATAGAACGTCGCCAGGTAGCTCTTAGTTAGATAGTATATATAGAGACAAGAGTGAAGGTTTCTTCACTCTTGTCAACTCCTTTCTTGCTTCCAGTCTAGTTTCAAGGGTCTTTAGTTTTCTTGTCTTTTGGCAATAGCCATTCTTGTTTCTTTTTAATATACATACTTATTTATATTTTGACTTATTATATCGAGATAGCCTTTTTGTGTATATTTTCCCTCATCGAGTCTTTGTCCTTGACATCCATCCATAATCAATCTTCCAATAATTTCTCATACAATTCAATCACTCAGTACTCGAATTACATAATCAATAATTCATAAATCAATCTTTGATTTATTCCACAGACTCACTTCTCAGTATTCAAAAACTATCCATTATTCTTTAACAACAAAGAAAACAAAAAAAACAAAGAGGAAGCACCAAGCTTAACCCCAGCTCATGACTATCACAGTCTAGCCTTTTCTTCCTCTCTCCCATCCTCCTTATACTACCCCGAGATGCTAACTTCTATACTATGGATGATAACTACTTTTTCTGATTATTCATCTATTCTACTTGCTGAACCACCTTTTTAGCAATTATCTATCCATGTTTACACTATACAATAGATATCTACATTCTGAAAATAACTACATATTCTACATAGCCCCATTCCTAACTATATAGCATCCTTGGAAACACAATTTTGATAAATAAAAACTAATTTTATTTATTTATTTATTTATTTATTATTATTATTATTTTTTAATTATATTTTTTAATCTCTTTAATTTCTGGCGTTGGCTCTATTTGGTCTTGTTTCAACACTATATCTTCTTCTTTCGACTCGTCGTGAATCTCTATCCTTAATTGAGTTGTTAAATCTTCATTATACGCTCCCAATTATCAAACCTGAGCTTCCAATTGGAGTATTCTAGCATCTTTAACTTCTAGTTGTTATTACTTTTATTACAATTTCTCCTCTAATTTTCCAATTTTTACTCCCATTTAGGTAGATGTTTGTGACTGACCAATACTGATGAAATCACTCTCCAATTTCGTTATTTTTTCCTTCAAAATAATAATTTTTGCTTGTAGCTCATCCGTTTTGTTTCGATATTGGTCACCCAGTTGTTTCTTTTCAAGCTCCAATGCCTCCTTCTTCTCTCGTTCCATCTTCAATTGAGCATTCATCTTCTCCTATTCCAATCTATATGATTTGCGAATTTGTAGTAATTCTTACCTTTGATTTTTCAAGATATGCTGAATCCTCTGTTTCTCCTTTGACCAGTTTTCCACTCTCTCATCCAATTCATGCTTCATTCATATCTTGGATTTTGATTCTACCTTGATGACTTGTTCTTGTTCTCTGATTTTGTAATTTTGCTCCAATATTATTTTTTTGCTCGCTTCTACTTGCCCTTTTAAGCTACCTTCATCTTTGAGCTTACTTACCGTAAGTTGCAGTTGAGAAATTTGATCCAATATAACTTCCTTAAGATTCCACCCTTCCATTACACCCCGTTGAAATCCTAATTGGTTACTTTTCCTTGGAATTGATATTGGTGTCGTCATCTCTATTGTCGGCCAAATTGAAACTCGCTCTGGTATAGATATTAGTCTTGCTTCATATTCTGCCGCTCTGCTAGATTCTCCCACTTCATACACTACTACCCCTGGACTAACTGTTCCCGTTTGTAAACTTGGAACTACTAGTTGATATTCTTGTTTCAATATATACTCAATCACTGAGTTTACATAATTGAAACATAATAGTGAAGCAAACTTCCATGTCTTCAGCTTAGCTCCCATTTGTGCATGTATCCTTGTGGCCACATAAGCTGCCCAATTGAATACCATACCTTCTAGTGTTTCTATCGCAAAAAATAGTAATCACTTTGCCATATACGTGGTATGCTGATTCAATGCTAACTGCTTTTGAACAAATCGCATCCATTTCATAAGTTCGGGCATAAGTGCCTCATGTACCTTCCACCCTTGATTTTTCTCGAGAGACGACATTTCTCCTTTGAAGTAGCTTTGTGGCCTGAAGTCATTTGACACGTCTCTTCCCACCTCAAGCTCTCCAGTTGATAAATGCAAGATCTTGTGTAAGATACTCTCATCTATCCCAATCACGACTCTTCTTACTACACTTGAACTATCTTCTTAATCATAATTTTCTATGTATTTCACCACTTGTTCTACATCAATTGATGGTAGTTTATTCGATCCTCGCAAAAACGTAAATAATTGTATATTTCTAAAATCTTTTTACGTTTTCAATGACCAACAAATATCTAACTTCATCAGTTCCATATTGGTGATAACTACAAGAGATAGTGTCGTGTTGTGGTTCGGCTACTATATAAAAATAATGTAATTATGTACTTAATATATAATTTATTAAGTAACATGGTGAGAGCCATGTTAGTAGATTTTAGTTGGTTGTAGAATATAATTTGATTATTACTTTGAGAAGAGGGTGCTTAAAAAGATTACTATAGAATTTGTATAACTTTAATTTCCTTTTGATAGTGGCTTTTAAGATTGATTTTGGTTGATAGTAACTTCTAAATATTTAGAGTCACCTTTGTTAGACATTGGTGACATTTGAAAACTTATTTTGGTTCTTTTATTTGGTGTTTAGAGCATACATTATGTAAATCTTATAAGAAAAAGGATTGAAGAAGGATTTCGGTAGCAAAGGAAGTAATTAGGGCACCAATATAGATGAAAAATAAAAATCTCCATTCCTATTGGTCAAAAATCATGACCAATAGGCTTTGAAGAGGCTGCCCGAGGACATATTAGGGATTAGGGTTAGTTTCTGAAAGGCATTCGAACTTTGAAGTCTAGGGTCAGAAGTTTTAGGTTTTTGATTAAGGTTTTGGTGCAAGTTTTGTGTCATTTGGGGTTTTTATGAAGAAGTTATAGGCGCTCAAAGTTAAGGTGTTAGTTTTGGACCTACTGTCACTCTTTTGGGCATAACGCACGCGTACGGATGGCAATTGAGGATCGGCGACTGGAATTGGAGAGAACACTTTTGCGGCTATACTTTTCGCATACTGCTTACTAGATTCTAAGTTGGGATAAAGGAGTTATTGGATTTTGAAGTCAGCACATGCAATCTAAGGGTAGTAAGTAAACCGATTTACTAGTGTTTGTCTCTTGAGCTATATCTTGAGCAATTTGACAAGGTTTTGGCTCAAAATTTCAAGGGATGTGTAATTTCATGTTAGTAAACTTTGTACATAAGTTTTATGACATTTGAAGTTCGGGTTTTTGAGATATAAGGAAAATATTTTTTCGGGTGCTTGTAAATTCGGGTTTGGAGTGTCTGCTAGAGTTTCTTAGATGCCAAAAGATCAGGAGTGAATTTGCAGTTGGTTTTTTTTGTGGTAAAAGTTAAGGATATATTCTACCTATCTTGTAAATTTGAAATAAACTGAATAGATAGATCAATAGTTATGATTTTCTAAAGTTCGGGGTGAGAAAACCCCTTCGCGGAAAAAATATATTTTGAAGGGATTTTGTTATATTTGGAGTTTTATACAAAAAAATAAAGGAGTTTTGAAAGCCAAGAAAAGAATCATATAATGGTTTAAGGTACACTCTCTACAACTAGATACCCAGCATATTTTCAGATAGCAAATCATACCATACGACAACGGCGATCCCAGATTACACTTAGACCTCATATTGCGATGACTTTTTGATCGTTTTGATACCCTCTTCATTCTTTCCATCGACATTGTGAAAATCAAACTCTCAATACTTTCTCGCACTAACACTATTGCTCATTACTGTCATAAAGCTTATAATTAAAAGCACAATGTCTAAAATTTGTAACAATGAAACCTTCTATGAGTGCCTAGCTCCTAACTGCTTACTCGAGGTCGGAATTAAGAACGACTAATTCAGTATACTTTAATCTCACGTCTAATCAAGAATGTCTAATTTCCTAATTAATCAGTTTCAGTATCCAAAACTAATCATCAATCATTTCCTAGCTATCATAACCTTTCCAATCTTGTCCGTAATTATTATTACGAAGACTCCCTCTTGCCACTGAGTAAATCCATTCCGGATTTACGTATAATACAGATATAACCGGTTCCCATTAATGCATGTTATGAAGTGGGTTCCCAAAAAATCTTCAAATTGAACAGAACCATTAGGAAAACCTTCCTCCACCCGATATGGCCCATGCTATCGTACTTGAAATTTACTGGGAAAGTTGTTAAAGCGGCTATCATAAAGTAACACCAGATCATTGGACATAAAATATTTCAGTCATAACTTACTGTCATAATAACTCTTTCTGCGGCGTTGTGTAGCTTCTATGATCAAGAGAGCTGTAGTCCTAGCTTCATCTAATTTCTCCAATTGGACTAACCTATATTGAAGAGATTCTCTGTCTCCCATACATTCATCCAATGCAATTCATAAACTTTGGACCTCTAATTCAATTGATAGAATTGTCTCCTGATCGTATACCAAGTGAAATGGGATAGAATTGGTAGTTACTTTATACGTAGTATAGTATGCCTATAGAGCTACAAACAATTTAGTGTCCCAATCGATTCCCGTTCCTGAAATAGTCTTTGTTAAGATCTTACATAGGATACCATTGGTCTTTTCTGTCTGCCCATTGGCTCGTGGATGATAAGGTGTAGTTTTGCGGTACTTGATCTCATACTTTGCTGTTAATGCTTCAATTGTTGTATTAATAAAATGAGTTCCGCGATCACTAACCAATTCTTTTGAACAACCAAAATAAGTGATAATGTTCTCATATAAAAATGTTGCTATGGTATTGGCATTATCAGTTTTTGTTTCCATGGCCTCTATCCATTTGGACTACAATTAAAACTACTGGTCCTCCGGACGTCATTAAAGATGTCGGTGTTTCACTCAATTTCTTATTAAAATAAAAAATTATATCCCACAAAAGTCTTTTTGAGACTTTCAGGCCTTCCTGATTGACTATTATTATCCTCAAATAATTTTACTGGTTGAATATGAGGTAAAAACAATGAATTTTGATATACTTTAAAGTGGTCTTTATTGGCAAGTGATGTATGCCGATCTTCAAAATTAGTCTTGTTAGAATCAGACATATCTCTAATTAGAAAAATACCCAATAGGATACCTAATTCCTCTATGCCTTCCTCGCTTTTCGTTAATGGCTTCGAGAGGTATACTAAACTATTAGCAGCGCTCTCTACGAGTGCTCTTGGTAATTTTTTTAACGGTATGTACTTTTGAAATATTAGAGGTCGATCGTCTTCTGGGTATGATCAAATATGCTGACAGGCATGCAACCATGGCTTAATCCAACTTTGTCGATGCTTCTTTTTCAATTTGTGATCTTGCTCGTTACGTAATAAATTTCTTGCATGCAATCTCTCTGTTCTTTTTTTTGATTAATTTATTCTCTTTGCTATTAAATTCTCATTCTTAATAACCATATTCTTTCATTATTTCTATAGAGTTTGCTTCCTAATCTCCTTTACTGCTTTGGCAGTTAATTCCTAACATTCAATAATGTTGTGAATCCCTGACAACGACACCAAAATGTGATTGTCATTTTACTTATTCTACAATTCCTTCGAGAATAAACCTGTATAGGAGAATTCAAACACAAGGGAAGACTAAGCGCATGAGTTTCACTTGTTAGGATGACACAATTAATTATATTTTGAAATACTAAGAAATACTACAATACTTCTTTCTAGTAACAATACTCCTTCATCAACTAATAACCACAATGTGCAACGTGCAATCTCAAAAGACTGCTCAAAACTCAATAAATTCCATCCAACACCAAGAATAACAAACTTCACTCCAACCAATCTGAATTCACAAAATTCATGTAATTACAGACTTCTTCTGTCGAAACACACACTTTCAACTCTCAATAAACAACAATCATAATCTTCCATCCATAATCAATCTTCTAATAACTTCTCATGTAATTCAATCACTCAGTACTCCAATTACATAATCAATAATTCATAAATCAATCTCTGATTTATTCCACAGACTCACTTCTCAGTATTCAAAAACTATCCATTATTCTTCAATAACAAAGAAAACAAAAGAAACAAAGAGAAAGCACCAAGCTTAACCCCGATTCATGACTATCACAGTCTAGCCTTTTCTTCTTCTCTCCCATCCTCCTTATACTTCCCCGAGATACTAACTCCTATAATATGGATGTTAACTATTTTTTTTGACTATTCATCTATTCTACCTGCTGAACCATCTTTTCAGCAGTTATCTATCCCTGTTTATACTATACATTAGATATCTATATTCTAAAAATAACTACTTATTTTACAGTAGTCTAACTTATCACATGACTTTTTGGTTTTTATATTACATCAAAGAAGCCATACTTTGTTACCAACTTAGAATGGAGGATGTTCCTTCCTTAATTCATCTGCTAGTAGTTTATAATATTGTTGTCTTTTCTAAGTAAGTCTTCATGGTTGTTTAAAGTTCAGCCATCTTTGTAGCAAATTCCTTTGCTGCACGGTTTGTCGACTTTGAAGGCTTTGTCATATCCAACTTTGGATGATGATTGTAATTTGAGTAGAATGATATTTATTGCATAGATGTATGGATTGTATTATTATATATAAACTGTCATGGATATATGCATATAAGCCAATAATTACCTATATAAATAGGTAGAAGTAAGTAGAAGTAAATAAAAATAAGTTGATTCTATAATATCTTCTATGGAAGCTTCTTAGAAGCTTTATAGACACTGCTTTGATTTTATAGGTATCTTTAATTGATTTTTTGGATTAAAAATGTGATCAATAAGTTTGCCATGTGCCACATATATTGTTAGTTTAAAAACCAAGCTAATTATGTGGCCCATATATAGAAAAACTTGCCTTGTAAGTCAAAGCATGTATCCTATAAAGTTAAGATATATTGGAGGTCCTATAGAATATTGCTACATAGCCCCTAGTTATATAGTATATATAGAGACAAGAGTGAAGCCTTCTTCATCCTTGTCAACTCCTTTCTTGCTTCTAGTCTAGATTCAAGAGTGTCAAGTTTTCTTGTCTTTTGGCAATAAGCATTTCCAATTTCTTTTAATATACGTACTTCTTTATTTATATTTTGTCATTCTTTCTTTGACACGTATTACATAGGTTTATACATCATTTTTTAGTTCATGTCCTTAATAGATTGACAAGAGTATATTTACAATATCACAGCTTTGTTTTGTCTTGATTAAAAGTGGATTACTTCTTTTTCATGAAAAGACATAAGCATATTAGAAGTTGTGGATTACCCTCTTCTAAACTGATATTATTCTTAGTATTTTCTTTGTCCTCAAGTCCTTCCTTCTACTTGTCTTGAGTAGTATTAGATATTTTTTTGAGTGTTGTTATGGCACACCTTGTTGAAATGAAGACTGTAATGGCACAAATGTAAGAGTAATTGAAGGAGTTGATGCTTGTAATACATCAAGTTAGCTTATCACTACAAGGATCAACAAGAATGGCATGAAGTGAAGATATAGAGATGATTAGAGCTGCTTCAATATCTGCACCAAATCATGTCCCTCCATCTATGGTGGAACATCCTTGAAGTGTTAGAAAACCAAGAGTTGCCTTGTCCAAAAAGCTTAATGGTATAAGATACAAAATTTGAGGATTTATCAATCAAGTACAATTTGTGATTCAACTTCAACCTCAAAGCTATTCAACTCCACGATCACAAATTAGATTTATTGATACACTTCTTTTAGATTCAGTACTATCGTGGTTTTTATCTTTTTTTAAATGACAAGATCCAATATTGGATAATCTGGAGGTATTTTTGGCAAAATTCTAGTCCATGTATAGAAAACATGATGCAACTTGTATTGCAACCAACAAGATCCATATTTTGCAACAAGACAATCAATTTACAACATTATGTGCTTTATAATTTTGACAACTTACAACTGATATCAAGTAAGATGATACTACACTTATTAACTAATTTCTTTATGGATTATAATATGAAGTAAAGAAATTGATGCTTAACTTATTTGATCTCCAAATATTAAGTCAAGTAATTGACTTTGCTAAGAAGTGTAACAATCGACTTTTTGAATTTTGATCTGAGACTCATACAAATGGGCCTCAATAATACTATAATTTGATGGCAATACCAACATCTCCTCAATACATATATTTAGAAGTAGAGGATATACAAATTAATGTGGTACATTTTAAACAACTTATCGAATAAGAAAAGACTCATTTCCATTAAGAAGGATTGTGCTTATATTATGGAGAACCTAAACATATTACTCAATATTGTCCAAAGAAGCGACAAAATCACAAAATGAGGAGCATAGTTGTTAAAGAATACAATGTGACAAAAAATAAATTTGTCCAACTATAATAGGACTTTATAATTGGAATCTTATATAATTTCTAATGAAGGTCCTATCCTCTCATCAAAATCCTCTCTTTATTTTATAATAGATTAGCGTTTAACAGCTAATAATTACAAAGCCTTTCCTTGATAGATTTAGGAGCCTCAGATTGTTTCTTAGATGTAGAATTTATTAAAAGTCACAAAATACCGTTGGTACAAAAAATCAAACCTATTCATGTAGAATTCATAGATAGTCATCCATTGTTTTTTTGGAGATTTTATTCATGAAACACTTCCTATAGATGTAGCAATAAATGGTCATAGTAGTTGTGTATTCTTTAATATAATTAGATCCGACTCTAATCCAATCATTTTAGATTTATCATGGTTAAAAAAATATAATCCTTGCATAGATTGGATTTCTTGTATCATTAACTTCTCGACAAGCATAATTAAGAGTAAAATTAATCCAGTAAAAAGTCATAAGTCTAGTGCAAATAAACCTATGTTTGTAGGTGCAAGAGCTTTCTTGCATGCTGCAAAAGAAAGATCACCTCGTATTATTTATGCCACATCTATTTCTAATAATGCAAAGACTTCAAATAATATTCTCAATCAATATCAAGAATTTTAAGATGTATTTAAAAAGAAGAATGTGGATACTCTTCCAGAACATTATCCATATGATTGCTCAATTGACCTTCAAGAAAGAGCACAACCGCCATTTGGACCATTTTGTAGTTTATCACAAAATAAATTGGCTAAATTTAAAGAATATATTGAAGAAGATCTAGCCAAAAATTTCATATGCCATTCCAAATAACCAACAAGAACTCCAATCTTATTTGTGAAGAAAAAAGATAGGTCATTTCAGATGTGTATTGATTATCAAGGACTCAACAAGATCACTATCAAGAATATGTATTCTCTACTTTTGATATCTAGACTTCTCAATCAACTAAATCAAGCTAAGATCTATACAAAAATAAATCTATAGAGAACATACAATCTAATACGGATTAGAGAAGGAAATGAATAGAAGATTACATTTTGAACTAGGTATGGTTATTTTGAATACAACGTCATGCCTTTTGGACTTACAAATGTACCAATAACTTTTCAACAACTAATGAATGATATTGTTTTGAGAGTTCTTGGATAATTTTGTTATCTATTATCTGGACGACATCTTGATCTATTCTAAAAACATAAATAAACATGAATTTCATATTTGACATGTATCACAAAAATTAAGAGATGAAAGACTGTATACCAAGATAGAAAAGTATATATTCCACACTACTCACATCGACTTCTTAAGATACATCATTTCAAATGATGGACTTGTGATAGATCCTAAGAAAGTTTAAACTATTATGGATTAGAAGATTCCAAAAATGGTAAGAGATGTTTAATGTTTTTTGGGCTTTGCTAACTATTATTGGATCTTCATTAAAGACTTCTCTCAAATTGTAGCTCTACTTACACGTTTGACTTGTAAAGACAAACTTGAGTGGACTAAAGAAGCTGAAGCATCTTTTGAAGCTTTGAAGTTAGCTTTTATTTTTGCATCAATCTTTTATTGTGTTGACTTTTCTAAGATATTTTTTATGAAAAAAATACATCAAACTTTGCTTTGGATGTCATATTATCACAAATGGGAATAGATGATAAACTTTACGTATTAGCTTTTTATTCCAAAAATTTTTTAGCAACTGAGATTTACTATGAAATCCACAAAAAAGAGCTGCTTGCAATCATAGATTTATTTTAAGAATGGCATCATCATCTAAAAGGTGCTTCTAATCTAGTCAATGTATATACGGTGTCGTATTGTAATACGAATATACCGTGAAAATATAAAGAAAGGGGACTTTTATTAATGTTCAGTTACCTCGAATATTGGGAGCAACGACCAATTCCAGTGCAAATACTGAGAGGCTAGGTTCAGTCACCCCGTTACAGTCAGCCAGGGCATACTGAAATGCTCTGTTCGATTCCAATAACGGGAGTCAGCAGAAAGGGAAAGGACCAATTTAACGACGGGTGAGCTTGGTTCGAAGAGCCAATTGTATCCAATTTCAAGACATCCAATCCAGGTCCTCTTACCCAATATGAGACCTGACTTGGTCGGGCAACCCAATGCGGTCCAATTACGGGAACATCCAGGTCTTACTACGGGCCTCTTAGCCAATATGAGGCCTGAATTGGTCGGGCAACTCAATGTGGTCCCGATTATGGGGCTCCGATTCCGTTTCAGGCTGTTCCGTTCTTTGTGCTGTTTCGGTAACATCTTTTCGGTAAAAAGATCTCTTAAAGGTAAAAACGGAGGAGAAAGCTCTAACGGCGGGAGCCAATTCCGGATCCAAGACGGAAGATTGAAGAAATTCACAGGCTAGGGTTTGAAAGAGGGGAGAATTAGGGATAAAGGGGAAGATAGGTTAAGAAATGAAAAGGGAGAGAGGTTTTTTTTTGAAGGGGCGGAGAGCGAGCTTCATGCTTTGGGGGCGGGGAAAAAAGATAGAGAATTGGGGTTTTTTTTCTTCATAGGATTTTGGAAAGACTGAGGCAATCGTTGCTGAAGTCAGTGTTGTACTGATGAATCGGGATTTTAATGAAGTGGGTGTGATTATTTTTGACTGTTTTGTGAAATCGAGTTATGTCTGTGATGAAGAATTAAAAGGGTGTCTATAGGATTGAGTATGCGGAGTGAATGAAATTTATTGGGTTAATCTAACGAGACAATCAGTGGATACAAGATCGTGAGTATAAAGCGATATCGAAGATTAGCAGTTTGGATTGTTCGGGGTTCTCTGTAACGTCTAGAGACCTACAGGCTGGGGCAAAAAGGATTTTGGCGAGTAGTCGAAGGACATTCATATAGATTTACAGTATATTCTTATAGTTGTTTATATTCCAACAGTCAAAAATCAATAAACTGCTTGAATGTTAGCAAATCTCCATACTTACTTCTACAAGCTGACGCCAGACACGTTCTCGAGTAGGAAAGTATGTAATACGACAACGGACCACAAGAATCTTGAGTACTTCATGTCAGCATGTATTTTGAATCGTCGCCAAGCCTATTAGAGCATATCTTTATCAAGATTTGATTTCAAGATTATATATCGATCCAAAAAATAATAAGGTTTGTTAGATACCCTTTCTAGATGTTCTTATCTTGCACCAAAAGAACAATTCTCTTGAAGGAGAACACAATTTGTATCAAGATTTTGGCGGACTCTTTTTAAGATTTTAAAAGTAGATGTGAAATTATTTTCAACATTCCATCTTCAAATTGATAGACAAATCGAGCATATTAATCAAGTTTTGGAGCAGTATTTAAGATGTACCATCAACTACCAACAAGATGATTGGACAATTCTTTTGCCATTGGCAGAATTTGCTTATAATAAAATAATACATTCTTCTATAAAATAAATATTTTTTTTTCTCAATTATGGTTATCATCCACAACTTGATACTTTTGACTTTTCAAAAGCTAATAATCTTGCGGCAAAAGATTTGACAAATCATTTATCAAAGCTATATGCAATAATGAAGGTATAATTAAAAGAAACTCAAGAACAACAAAAGAACAATGTAGATGCTATCGAAAGGAACAACCACTATTCCACATGGGTGATAAGATATGGTTACTTTGTTGCAATATTAAGACTACTCATTCTTTTGATAAGTTGGACTATCTTAGGCTTGGACTATCTCCTATTTTTGCATAAATCAATTTAGTTGTATAACGTTTATACCTACCACAATCAATAAAAATCTATCCTGTATTCCACGTTTCTCTTCTTGAACCATATAAGAAAGTGGACATACCAAGAAGAAGAAAAGTACCACCTCTTCCTATAGAAGTGGAAAATAATGAAGAATTCAAAGTGGAAGAAGTCCTAGATTCAAGGCGGTACTAAAATAAATTAGAATATCTTGTCTATTGGCATGGATATGATATTAATGAATGTACATGGAAGCTAATAAAGAATCTTGTAAATGTAGCAAAGGCAGTGGAGGCTTTTCATAGGCAACATCTATTAAAATTAAGATAAAAATCTTTCCTATAAAAGAAACAAGATCTAGGTAAGATAAAATTTTACTTTTAATTCTTGTTTGTAACTTCTTTATAGTTGTGGCACTAAAAAAATGGAGAATCAACAACTAGCGGATTCAACTAAAGAGCCTTTGTTTGTTGATCTATCGGACAAGAGATTGCAATTGTCACAACCTTTAAGATGATGCAATCAAGATGAAGATCTTTAAGAATGACATATTTTTCCTTGAATAGATGGCAAGATATAATGTATTTGGTATCACAACCTTGGAAGAGACTCTCGATGTTTGATAATTTTATTAGAAGTAGGAATAATTTCTAACGATATTACAAATAGTTTATTTGAAGAAAGTTATAAAGGCCTCAACAATGATCTGATAACAGGGTGATCTTCTCGCCCTAGTATGGGACACTATTGATGGTTGAGAGGCCCTATCAATCATCTTTGAAAAAAACAAAGATCTAAGTATGTAGAAAATATAATTTGTTGCATCATAGATTTCCTCAATATATAATGACCGTTCCTCGTAAAATTTATGTTTAGAAAGAAAGGTAATATCATAGACATATGCATGTAAGCTAGTAATTACTTATATAAATAGGTAGAAGTAAGTAGAAGTAGATAAAAGCAAGTTAATTCTATAATATCTTCAATAGAAGCTTCTTAGAAGCTCTATAGATACTACTTTGACTTTATAGGTGTCTTTAATTGATTTTTTGGGTTAAAATCATGGTCAAAAAATTGGCCATGTGCCACACATGTTATTAGTTTGAAGACCAAGCTAACCATGTGGTCTACATGTAGAAAAACTTACCTTATAAGTCAAGGCATGTATCCTACAAAGTCAAGATATATTGGAGGTGCTATAGAACATCACCACGTAGCCTTAGTTAGATAGTATATATAGAGAAAAGAGTGAAGCCTTCTTCACTCTTGTCAACTCTTTTCTTGCTTCTAGTCTAGATTCAAGAGTCTCAAATTTTCTTGTCTTTTGATAATAAGCCTTTCTACTTTCTTTTTAATATACGTATTTTTTTATTTTTATTTTCTCACTCTTACTTTGACACATATTTCATTGGTTTTTGCATCATCTTTTAATTCATGTCCTTGATACAAACTCCGCCAATGACAAGTAAAAAGTCCAATCATCTTATTGAAAGTTGATGGTACATCTCAAATATTGCTCAAGAATTAAATTGACCCACTCTGTTTGGCCATCAATTTGACGATAGAAGGCAAAGAAAAGATTGATGTCATCCTTAAGAATCTTGAAAAGTACCTTCTAAAATCTTGATATAAATTGTAGCCCACGATCTGACACAATATCATTTGGTAATCCGTTGTAATGATAGACAATGTCAATAAAGAGCCTTGCCATCTCTTCACCAGTAATTGACTTCTTACAAGATATAAAATGTGCCATCTTGTTCAATCAATCAACAACTACGAAGATAGTATCACATAAGCTTGATAGTAGAAGATTTATAATGAAATCCATAGAATTAGATGACCATGGTTGTCTTATAATACAAAGGAGTTGAAGAAGTCCATATGGCTGATGTCGAGGGTTCTTTTACCTTGAAGAAGTATCACATGATAGTACAAATTTCTTAACGTTGTCATATTGTAAAAGCTTACAGTATATAAAAATTAGTTAAAATATATTATATGTTAATAAATCTAGATGTATGTTAGAATACTTAATATATTAATTTAAAGAGAGTGGATTTAAGAAACTTTATTTTGAATTTTATCTTTTTTGCTTATATCATTTAAAACAATTGTAAGATCTAAATATTTAGTATAAAGCCTTGAGAGGAGATTAGAGCCTAAAGAAGAAAATCTTAACTAATAGGAGGCTTATTGGGAGGGATGAAAACAAGGTATGGTTGGATGAAGGCAAAGAATGGGAAACTTCATTCCTATTGGTCAAAGGCCATGCCCAATGGGCTTGAAGGAGGCTGCCCGAGGCCTTATTAGGAATTAGGGTTTTTTTTTTCAAATTCATTCGAGCTTTAGAGGCTAGGATCAGCAAGTTCAGGATTTTGGATATAATTTGGGTGAAGAGTTTGTGTGATTTCGAGTTTTTTTGAAAGAGTTATAGGTGTTCAAAGTTAAGGTGTCAAATTTGTACCTACTCTCATTCTTTGAAGCATAACATATGCGTACGGAGAGTAATAAAAGATTGAGGACTGGAGTTGGAGAGAACATTTTCTTAGATACACTTTACATATACTGTTTGACAAATTCTAAGTCTGGATGAAGGAGTTATAAGGCATTGAAGATAGCACATGTAATTCAAAGGCAGTAAGTGAGTCATTTTGTTGATAGTAATGGTTGGAGCCATATCTTGAGTCGATATTTGATACAAAAGTCAAATTGTGATAAAGATATATTTCAACGTGCTTGGCGACAGTTCAATATTTGGATTGACATGAAGTATTCAAGATTCTTATGATCTGTATATACAATCATCTAATGAGAGGTGCCTTTAAAAAAGTGGTGCCATTTTTAGAAAGAATCTATAATAGCAAGTAGTTCTTTATTGTAGATTTTATAATTAATTTTTATTCTAAAGAATGTTCTAGAATGGAATGCAATTAGATGAAGTTTTCCATTTTCTCCATATTGTGACAAAACTAATCTAAATGCAAAGTCTGAGGCATCGGTCTCCATAAAATAGGGTTTGTTGAAATCTAGATATATCAAAATTGGAGCTATTGTAAAAGCATCTTTTAAGCTTTGAAAAGTTTTTTCTACTTTGGAGTCCCAATCTAGTTTGTCTTTATATGTTAATGACATAAGTGAAGCAACAATCTTGGAGTAATTCTTAACAAAAATCATGTAGAAGTTTGCAAATCAAAAAAAATATTAGACATCATGTATAATTTTTGGCTTTTCTTAATCGATGATTGTTTATACCTTCTTTGGATCCATAAAAAGGTCTTTGTTAGAAATAATATATCCAATAAATTTGACTTAAGGTACATGAAATATACACTTTTTTAGTTTTGCATATAGCCCAGTACTTCGTAGCTTTTTCAATAAAAGAGAGATATGTTTTTTTTGTGGTCTTCCAGATTCTTAAAAAAGATCAAAATATCATCTTAATAGATCATAACAAAGTCATCAAGGTACTTGCAAAATATATCATTTATTAAGTGATGGAATATGGTGGGAGCATTGATAAGTCCAAAAGGCATGATATTGTATTCAAATGTCCATATTTTGTGCAAAATACTGTCTTCCATTCATCTCTCTCCTTTATGTAGATCAAGTTATAAGTGCCTCATAGATTTATCTTCAGAAAGATCTTTGCTTGACTAAGTTGATTAAGAAGTCCAGATATTAATGGCAATGGATATTGATTCTTTATTGTGATTTTATTAAGATTGCAATAATCGACTTACATTCTTAAGGATCCATCTTTCTTCTTTATAAACAATATTGGAGTACTAGCTGGTGACTTGGAATGTCAAATAAAATTCTTAGCTAGATTTTCTTCAATATGCTCTTTCAAAGTTGTAAGTTCATTTTGACATAAATTATAGATGGATCCAAATGGTAGTTGTATACATTCTTAAAGGTCAATCGCACAATCATTGGATGATGCTTCGATAAGATATTTACATTTTTTTTTCAAATACATCTATAAATCCTTACATTCCTTTGGAATTATTGTTGTAGCAATCACATATTTTGATTGTGGATTTATGGAGATAGCAAATATAGTATCTTATTTAGCTACCTTCACAAATGCTCTAGCTCTAATAAATAAATGTTGTTTAAGTTTTGGCTTGTCAAGTGTTAGAAGCTTTTTCATTGATCTAGAGGTTTCATGATCTATTAGAAGAAATTTTAACTTTTGTGATATCCAATTTATTTGTCGATTGTATTTTTTAAGCCATAAGAATTCTAAAATGATTGGACTTGATAGTGATCTAATGATGTTAAATATTACTTAGGTGCTATGGTTGTCAAAGGTTATTTCTAATGGAATTATTTCATGAGTGACGTCTTCGGAGGAGAAAGGTCCATCATGTATTACTTCTACATGTACGGCTTTGGATTTTTTGATTGTATTAATTTTGTGTGATCTAGAAAATTCTTCATCAATAAAACAATCAAAGGCTCCTAAGTCAAGTAATGCATGACAATCTAGATTTGTGACTCTTAACTGTATATGTATAATAAAACAATAAGAAGGCTGGCAGAGAGTACATGATCTTTTTGGGTATGTGATAGTAAAGAATTCAACTGCATGGCCACTACTATGACTGGAAGCCCTTGTTTTCTTGCAATGCTTTTGATGATGTGGTTGCATTCCACATTTGATATGTATGCTGGCATTTCTTTGAACAATTATTATGCTTTTAGCGAGATTTTTTGCAATATAAGCATAGGCTAAGTTCACTTCGATGCTTTTTACTTATTCAAAAAGAACTTTGAAGTAAATTGCATCAATCTACATATCTTCTGCTTTTAATTGTTTATTAGACTTGAATAGTGAAGAAGTTGCAAAATAATTGGTGTATACATGTGGCGTAATTGAAGATCATTTATCTTATCGTTGTTAAAATAAATGGTTATTGTACTTCACAGCTTGAATAATGGCTTCATTGAGTGTTAGAAGATCTGGCATAGATAACAATAAGTCCTTCACATTGTCTTTTAATCCCTAATGGAATTGGCTCATCATTGTGTCTTCTCTTCAATTTATATCACATATTAATTGTCAAAAATCTAAGGCATACGTTGATGTACACTACGTTCATTGTCAAAGGCTTTGAATTTTACTTGTTGAAGAACAAACCTTATCATGTTCACCAAATGCTTTCACAAATGCTGCCAAAATACTTCAAAATTGTGTAAAATAGGAGAATTATTTTCAAATAATGGGATGAATGAGTGTAAAGCTTGACTCGAGAGCAAGGTTTCAACCAAACCAATACAAGATGCTTCAACTGAATATTGTTGAGGTTGAAGCAAGGTGATTAGTCATACTTTGTTTACAAAGCCATGAAATTTTGAGCAGGTGCCATTAAACTTTTTTGGAAGGCTGATTCTTGGTTCTTTTCTTGTTATTTTTGTTAAATCATTGCTCTGAGTGGATGCACCTCTCATGCTTGGAGTAGATATAGTCATTTGAGAATTTGAAACCTCTATTATAATTTGATGTAGTAATTGAGGTACTTTGGCTCGTTGACTAGTATGTATAGTTATATATAGTTCTTTATTCTATTTTGATAAAGTCTCTCTCTTAATCCTCAATGCTTCAAGAGCATTAATAATAGAATCTAATTTAATCTCTTTAAAATCTATTATATTGACTTTTCGACCTTTTGCCACAGAAAATTAGAGAAATACATGCCTTCAAAAGAAAAAACCTAATCTATGATATAAAAAAAAGAATCCAAAAGAATATTAAAAAAAAGAAAATATTAGTCTAAGGGAGGGTAATCCGCAACCTCTAAAATGCTATAGTACTTCCAAAAAGAGGGGTAATCTAGTCTTTGTCAAGAAAGACCAAGCTTCTAATATTATTTTATGGTAGTTTCGACAAAGTATTGAGGACCATATACAAGACAAGGACTCAAGACCAAGAAATAGAATTAATTTGATATTATAATAATAATTAGATACAAGGCAAGAAGGTCTTGATTAGACCACAAGAAGTAAGTTTTTGAGATTGAGGATCTCCTTAGCCTCGACTCTTATATATACTAGGTTCTAAAAAGCTTCTTGAGAAGTTTCTATGAGGCTTAAAAACAAAGCAAGCCTAAGATCCTTCTTGAGTAAATTCTTAAATCATCTAAAACCTCCTAGAATCTTCTAGGACCTCCTTTGACTTTCTAGAATTTTTTTAGAATCTATTAGAATTGTTTGGAACCTTCAAGAACCTTCTTAGAACCTACTAGTATCTTCTAAAATCTTTAGGAATTTTTAAAAATCTTTTGGAATCTTCTTCAGTTGTATATCTGTGATACTAGATGGAATTTATCATCTATTCCTATTTGTGATAATATTGCATCCAAGGCAAAGTCTGATGCATCTATTTTTATAAAAAATATCTTAAAAAAGCTGACACAATATAAAGTTGGTACATGAATAAATTTCTTTTTTAAAGCAACAAATAATTCTTTGGCTTCTTTATTCTACTCAAGTTTGTTTTTATAAGTCAAATGTGTAAATAGAGTTGTAACTTGAAAAAAATTCTTGATAAAGATTTGATAGTAATTATCAAAGTTCAAAAAGTAGTACATGTTTTTTATTATTCATTATCAATATTATATTCAAAATATCCATATTTGATTTAAAACATAATTTTCTATTTATCTTTTTTTTTTAATTCATACTAGATTATATTCTCCTCATAGATCTATTTTTGTATAGATCTTTGCTCAAATAAATTGATCAAGAAGTCCTGAAATCAAAAGTAGAAGATATCTATTCTTGATGATGATCTTGTTGAGTTCTCAATAGTCCATATGCATCTGCAAAGATTTGTCTTTTTTCTTCACAAATAAAATAGGAGCTCCGGTTGGAGATATAAAATTAAATATAGAATTTTTAGTCAAATTTTCATCAATGTATTCTTTGAGTGCAACCAACTTCTTTTATAATAGGTTATAGATTAGTCCAAATGATCGTTGAGCCCCTTTGTGAAGTTCAGTGGAACATTTATAAGGATGACGCTTTAGAGAAAAATCTACATTTTTCTTTTCAAAAATATCTTAGAAATCTTGATATTGATTAAGAATACCACTTGATATCTTCTCACCATTAGCAATAGATGTGGCATGTAAAATAAAAGATAATCTTTCTTTTGCAGCATATATAAAAGCTTTGGCACATATTAGTAAGGATTTAGATGTACTAGACTTATATATTTTTACTTGAATAATGAGATTTTGAATCAAATTATTAAAAAAATTAAGATTACAAGAAATCCAATCTATCTAAGGATCAATCTTTTTCAAGTAAGATAATCCTAAATAAATAGATTAGATAGAAATATAATTACATTTAATATAAATATGCTATTATGATCTTTAATTGCTACATCTAAATGAACACTCTCATGCATAACATCTCTAAAAGATAGCAAACGACCATCTATAACTTCTATATGTATAGATTTAATTTTTTTTTATTAATAATATGTATTATTTTTTGACAAAATCTTTATCTATAAAACAAGCTGAGGCTCTTGAATTTAACAAAGCTAAGACTTTGTGGTTTTTTTGTTCTAAATAGACTTCTATTGTAATACAAGGTGTGGAATTTGAGAAGAGAATAGGATCTTTACTAGGAGTTATATAATATTTCAACCACATAGTATTGTGTTGTAATATGACTAGATGGTGAAAGATAATAATATGGATCTTATCATAGAAAAGCCAAGTTAAAGATAAAGTAAAAAAATATAGATAAAAGATAAGAAAGTAATAATTTTTTTAGTAGTAATGCTATCTTATTAGAAAAGTGGCTTCTACTTACTTTGTAGGGCCATAAATAAGACAAAATAAGATAGATTTGAAAAATAAAAGATATAAGGATATGTAGGAAGAAGTGAGGAGTTGATTTTAGTAGAATTTACCTCAAAAGAGATAAAAATTGATACCTAGAGAAGATCGGTTATCAATCAAGGTCAAAATCAAAACCTCAAACACAAAACCAAGCCTCAACAACAATTTTGGGATTCTTTTGTTGATCAAAGAGTGGAATTTGAGAAGAAACTTGATAGGAATTTTGTAGACACTAATTTTGAAGAATTCAAGTAGATAATAACTTTGTAAGAGATTTGTAAAGTTGATGTTTTTTTTAGTGATTCTAATTTTTTAAAAATAAAATAAAAATGATGTTTTAAATAATTTTAGGAGTTAGATAATAGATATATAAGTGAAATATTTTGGGTTTGTGGATGTAGTTGTTTTTAATGTGAATTGTGAATTTGGATTTAATTGAACTATTAGATTGAAAAGCATGAAGGTTTTAGTAGATTATAGTCTCAAAATTTAGAATTTTAAAGATTAATGAGGTTTTTTTAGATATCTATTAATCCATTAATTAGATTGAAAAAAATTATTTTTATAGAGGTAGTCAGCTTAATTTCTAACAAATATGTAAAGCATAAAAACAAAGTAATGGTTCAATCATGAGTAATTGGCTTTGGAAGATTGGCATCAAGATTAGAGAAGGAGGCCGACCAACACTCAAGCACATTTTTGAAATTATCGTCTATTTGGTAATTCCAATTAATTTTTTTTGTGCTTATTATTAATTTAATTAGTGAAGAATGTGTAAAAATTGAATTCAAATCAATGGTTCAAAAATTATTTATTAAATTTCAAAATCTATTATAAGGTTATTAAAAATTTATTTGAGATTTAAAAATTTATTAGGATTTGGTTTAGATTTTTTTAGGATTTCTTTAGGTTTCTTTATGATTTCTTTAGAATTTCTTTAGGATTTCTTTAGGATTCTTTAGAATTTTCTTAGGATTTATTTAGGATTTTTTAAAGATTTTTTGAGGATTCTTTTGAATTTTTTTATATTTTTTTAGGATTTCTTTGTATTTCTTATATAACTTATTTCAAAAATAAAAATAAAATAAAATAATAATAATTAAATTTAATTTATACTTAATTATATTTATTAAGCTTCTATAGTAATTTATATATGATTTTATCAAAGTAGTTAGGACTTATTGCAAATTTCTTTTATCTTCCACAGCTAAGTACCGAGCATGTTCTCAAGCAAGACTTCACATAATATTAGAACGGTCCTTATTATAGTTGGAGAAACTCATTTTTTGATACCTCATGTTTTTTAGCAACCATCATTTTTTTTGTGATTGTGTTGCTTCTTTGGAAAATATTGAGCAATATGTTTAGCTTTACCACAATATAAGCATAAGCCTTCTTGATATCATTGACTGTTTTCTTGCTTTGTAAGGAATTTAAAATATACCGTATCAATTTACATTGATTTTGGCTTTGATGAATAAGTTTTTGAAAACTTAGGTATTACTGTCATTATTTGATTTATTCTTGTCCAGCCAAATCTTTATTCTTGATGTCTTTCAAATAATTCATTGTTACATGCAATGGCTTAAGCAATAAATGGTTTCAAAGATTCTACCTTTGACATTATTAGTAACAAGGCTTTGATATTATTCTTCAACCCATATCAAGATTGATTGATAAGAGCTTTGTCATTCTAATCCGCATCATAGATAAGGTTTTGGAATTCAATAGCATATATGGTGGCTGATTGTGATTGTTTCCATACAAATAAGAGTTTGGTCTCTACTACTCTTTTTTAATCACTTTCTTCGAATGTGGCTGTAAATACTTGTAAGAATGAATTCAAATCATA
Source organism: Physcomitrium patens (assembly GCF_059467195.1). Classification (NCBI taxonomy): domain Eukaryota; kingdom Viridiplantae; phylum Streptophyta; class Bryopsida; order Funariales; family Funariaceae; genus Physcomitrium; species Physcomitrium patens. The sequence goes on along the minus strand of NC_143431.1, from coordinate 6,375,866 downwards.
AAAGAATCGCAAATCTTTTTTCATTCAAAATAAAATCAAGAGAGAATACTTTTTGATAGAAGTGCACCTATGAATCCAACTTGAGTAAATCCATCAAAGTATTGGAAAGGATTCAACTTTAGATATAGCTTAATTTGTTGTAAAAATCATTAAAATTTTGATCTTATTCCATCAAAATTCTCAAGCATACTAATCTTTATTTTCATCATACTTATAGAAGTAAAACTCCCTAGATTTAATTGTGAGGTCAATCTACTTGCTTCTTTTAACTATACAACTTCTTGCCGCAAACTTTGAACTTCTTCTATAGGCATAGGTATGGTACCTCTATAATTTACATTGGAAATATGTAAGATTTCTACTCTTAGAGTATTGACAAGCTTATTAAGATCTATAATAGTTACAAATCTATTATCACTTCTAATAAGAGTAGGATCTATAATCTTTATTTTAATAGATAACTCAAATAAATTCAAAAGATTAAATTAGAAGAAGATAATTCATAACCTCTAATAAAAATTTCTACAAAAAAAGGTAATCTACTCACTTTAAGGAAAAGATTAATATTAGAAAATAAATTTTTTTATTTAAAGGTAAGTAGTCTATTGTTGTATTATATGGAATTTAGCTTGAAAATACACTAGGCACCTAGCTGTGGAAGATAAAAGAAAAATTGCAACAACAAATAACCAGTAACAATAATCGACTTTGGTAATAATAACCAGTAGCAGCAACCAATAATCAATAATAGACACCAATAATCAATTGTAGAAACCAATAACCAATAATAGTATCCAATAACCACTAGTAGTAACCAAAAACCAATAGCAATAACTAATATCTAGTAGCAATAACCAATATCCAATAGCAAAAATCAATATCGAGTAGCAATAACTAGTTTAAAGTAGCAATAATCAGTTTAAAGTAGCAATAATCAATATTCAGTAATAGTAGTTGGCTTTGATAATAGTAACTAGTAGCAACAATCAATAATCAATAACAATGACTAATAATCAATTGCAGTAGTCAATAACTAGTAACAATAACTAATAACTAGTAGTGGTAACTAAAAACCAATAGCAATAAGTAATATCTAATAGCAACAACCAATATCTAATAGCAAAAACCAATATTCAGTAGCAATAACCAATATCCAATAGCAATAATCAATATCTAGTAGCAATAACCAATATCTAGTAGTAATAATCAATTTCCGGTAGTAATAACTAATATTCAATAGCAAAAACTAATATCCAGTAGTAATAACCAATTTCTTTCAAAAATTCAAAACTTTAGTACTCAATATCTTTTAATCCAACTATTAAATTTAGCTTTGAATTTCTAAGGAGCAAGATAATATTCTTAACTTCAAATGGATGATAATCACAATAATGTGCTTGGGTGTTGGTCAGTCTTCTTCTCTAATCTAAATATAAAATTTCTAGCACCAATTTCTTCTTATCAAACTATTTAATCAATCTCAAAATTCTCATATACAAAAGAAAACAAGTCTACTACTCAAACACACAACTTCTATTCCAATTCAACTAGTAGATTGTAAGAAATCTTAAAATCCTCACTGGACCTAAAATTCTACTTTTTGAAACCTTGATCCACTTAAACCTCAATAACCCTCAATTCAACCATTAGATCTAGCTAAAATTTACAACACATACTAAGCACAACTATAAGCATTAACCTACAAAATTTCATCCATAGATCTATTACAAAACTCTTGAAATTATCCAAAACATCAACCTTATTTTATTTCATAAAAATCCAAGTCATGTGAAAACAAACTTGACTTTATAAAGCTCATCCAAAGTCATTACGAATCCAAATTACACAATTCTATCCAATCTGCTCTCAAATCCTAGTCTTTGATCTGCAAAAGAACTCCGGAGTTACCATAGGTGCTTAGTTTTATACCTCGGGGTTTGATTTTGACCCACATTGATAACTAGCCCTCTTTGAGTATCAATTTTTGTCTCTTTTAAGTTAATTTTTATTAAAATCAACTCCTAACTTCTTTTTATTAATGCTCATATTCTATATTTTTCTAATCTATTTTATTTTATCTTATTTATGGTCCAACAAAGTAAATAGAAGGCCATTTTATAAAAAACAATATTGGTACTTTTTAATTTACTATCCTTTTAACTATTAACTATATTTCTAAGATAATTTGCTCTAATACTTTGAACTAAGATCTCTTATATTATAATAATTTTTACACTTTTTTACCTATTAATCATGTTACATCACAATACTGCAATCTTCAAAATACAACAATAGAAGTAAGATAATTCATTCATTTCTAAAACAAAACAAAATCAAAAGGTAGCACTCTTGTCAAACTGTGAAGAACATGAATTTCAAAGAAAGAAAATCCTTAATACACTCTTGTATTACAAAAGAAAACTAAAAAGTCACTCAAACATGATATAATATTGAACTAAAATAGCTATTATCAAAATAAGAAGATTAAAAAGTCTTAAAATAAGACTTTAAACTAGAAAGACATTAATAAGAGTGAAGAAGGCTTCATTCTTGCTTCCATATATATTCTTAAGTAGGAGAAATGTGGCAATGTCATATAGGACCTTTAAAATGTGTTGACTTTTTAAGACATATATCTTAACTTGCAAGACAATTTTTTTATTTGTATATCACATAATTAGCTTATTTTGTAAGCTATTAACACATGATTAACTTATTGACCAAGTTCTTAATCTACTAATCAACTACAAATATATGTAAAGTCAAAGTAGCATCTATAAAGCTTCTAAGAAGCTTCTTTAGAAGGTCTTATGAAATTAACTTATTTTTATCTACTTTTATCTATTCCTACCTAATTATATAAGCATTTATTAAAATATCTATATATGTTTGTGTCACTTTTTTATTATAGTGGCCTTTCAATAAGATTTTAGTAAGGGCCTTTAATCCATGGCATATGAAAAATACAAGCTCAAAAAGATAGAGCACAATTACTATATATATAATTGAGAGCAATTAGTGATTATACATGCCATAAAGATATAGTGACACTATTTATTTGGAAAGCCAGTGACTATTCATACCAACCATTGACCTTTTCTATATAATTTATATTTTAAAAATATGAAATATTGAAATCATCATTAGCAAGAATAATTGTTGTTTTTTAACATTTAGCTTGAGTATAAGCAAGGGTGACAATATATTGTAGTAGACAACTTATTATGGAAACCAAACTTGAAGGCCAAATTAGAAGGTAATACAAAAGTTGCTACTATTAGTAGTGTCATTTTAAACTTAATCAAAGATGTAGAATGGAAATAATCTATGTATTTAGATATTTATTTTAAGATGATTAATAATCGATTGAAGATAAGTGATGTACAATATTAAGATTACAGTCTTAGTGTTGGCTTGCTCTATTTCAAGAAGCAGACTTGTGTACTTGACAATGCTATACTTTTGATGCGCTTACTTCAAGAACGACATAATATCCCAATATTTGGATACATAGAATAAGAGAAGACTCTAGAATGAATTTCAAGGATATGATTTTGGATAGATTTGGATTGTGATGTTTGAGCTTTTGTGTACTTCTGTGAATCATGCCAACATAATACAGTATGTAATACAACATCTTTTCGACTATTACAGCCAATTCTACTGCTTACGATACATTGAGAGCAGATGACTATGGATCTCATAGAGTATTTGCCACAAATGCTTCATAATTATATTATAATTAATATTTTTGAAGATTGACTCTTAAAGCAACTTCACTTGGCTACAATATGCTTTGATATTTATGCCTCAGTACTTGCATGAATCTTCTTCAATTCTATCTTTTATCACTATAGATTATCTCGTGTCATTATTTTAAATCAAGATCCACACTTCATAGAGAATTTTTGGCAAGTCTTATTTAACCTATTGGATACATGATTTGTTATGTATACAATCTTTTATTCCCAAATGGATGGACAAATGGAATATATAAATTGAATCCCAGAGGATATGCTATAGATAATTGTGATAGTTCACTATAATGACTAAGATGAATATTTAATGTCCTTAGAATTTGCTTATAATGATAGTATTCAAGCAAGTACTGATCATTCACTATTCTTCCTTAATACCAATCAACATCCAATTATGCCAACAATCTTCCATTATTCTATCAACAGTAATAATTTAATAATAGAAGAGTTTATACAATAGCTTACAATAAATTTATAAGAAACATGATATTGTCTTCTTACTACATAAAATTGACAAAAGCAATATATGGATAACCATTGATAATACAAGATCTTTTGAAAGGATGACTAGATATTACTCTCCAATGCCAACCCTCCACTTACTATATCAATCTAAGTCCATAAGCTAGCACCTTAATAGTTTGGACTTTTCTACATTCATGCAATAATTTTTGATGTTATATATTGTCTCAAGCTTTTGCCACATATTTGGATCTATCTAATTTTTTATGTTTTATAGCTCAAGGAGTTTCATATTGAATCGAGGTAATTTTAGAGCAATACCAACTACTGCTGCTACTAGCAGTTGAGATTGATGACCAATAAAAGTATGAAGTGGACAATATTTTGGAGCATCCCTACTTTGGCCATAGCAATGGACATCCATAACTTTAATATAAAGGTCCTTGAAAAGATTATTCCATCCATGATGTAATATTATTGAAAAATTACAATAAACAAGATACAAATAAATAGAAATCAGCAAGGTTAGATACAAGAGAAGTGTGGAATGAGATACCTCTTACTTCTAACATCCTTTATTTATAAATAGGATTTACATTCATTGTGGCTCAACTTCATTTTCATTCATCTTTACTTCATTTAATTGAATCCTAGATTCAACTTAAGTTAGCCACCACAATAAATCCTAGCTGCCACCTTGATAACTTTCTTATTACTTTTTGCTGCCCTTTAACCATATTGCCTCCATTGCACCATAATTTGTTGCCATTTACTCTATCTCTATTGTAGACCTTGTAATTATTGGTTTTTTCTTATAATTCCATGAAATTACTCCCACTCCAACAAAGAATACATATGCCATTATTGACCTTCTATCATTTGCATCTCTAGTCTAATCTGTATCACAATAACCATACAATGCAATATTATCACCTCCAAGGCACAATTTGAAGTTTAAAGTTCTTTTTAAGTACCTCAAGATCCTCTTAATGGTTGTCCAATGGATTGGTCTAGCCTTTGATATGTGTTGACTCACAACATTCACTACATATGTAAAATCCATCCTTGTGCCAATCATTGCATATATAAATGATCCTATTGTTGTCTTGTATGGAACATCTTTTATTTCATCTTCAACTTCAGCAAACTCCTCATCCGTTGTCATATTACGTGCTTTCCTACTCGAGAACGTGCCAGGCGTCTGGCTGTAGAAGGTAGTATGGAGATTCGTCGATAGTCAAGCAGTCTATCAGTTTTGACTGCTGGAATATAAACGACTGCAACAATGTACCGTAAATCTATACGGATGCTCTTCGACTGCTTGTCAAAGTCCTTTTTGCCCCAGCCGGTAGGTCTCTAGACGTTACAGAGAACCCCGAACAACCCAAACTGTTAATCTTCAATACCGCTTTGTACTTACGATCTTGTATCCACTGACTGTCTTGTTAGATTAACCCAATAAATTTCATTCACTCCGCATACTCAATCCTATAGACGCCCTTTTAATCCTTCAATCACAGACGTAACTCGATTTCACAAAACAGTCAAGAATATTCAAACCCACTTCATTAAAAATCTCGATTCACCATTACAATACTGACTTCAGCAGCGATTGCCTTAGCCTTCCCAAAATTCTACGAAGAAGAAAAATCCAAATTCTCTATCTTTCCTTCCCCGACCCAAAGCATGAAGCTCCTCTCTCTAATCCCTTTGATCTTCAAAAACCTCCAATGAAAACCGAACTAGTAACCTTGCAAAAGCTTGAAAACTAGCTCCCCCCCGATTCCCCAGAGAAAAAAAAACCCCCTTTCAAAACTATATCCCCCTTAACCTTATCCTCTGAATTTCTTCAATCTTCCGTCTTAGATCCGGAATTGGCTCCCACCTCAAGCTTGGATCCAAAATTGGCTCTCGCCGTCAAGCTTGGATCCAAAATTGGCTCTCGTCGTCAGAGCTTTCTCCTCTGTTTTTACCTTTAAGAAATCTATTTACCGAAAATAACGTTCCCTAAAACGGCACAGAGAACAGGACAGCCTGAAACAGAATCGAATCCCGTAATCGGGACCACATTGAGTCGCCCGACCAATTCAGGTCCCATATTGGGTAAGATGCCCGTAGTAACCTGGATGTTCCCGTAATTGGGTCAAATTGGTCCTCGCGTCAGATTGGCTATGACCCGTAGTAAGACCTGGATTTCCCGTAATTAGACTACATTGAGTTGCCCGGCCAATTCAGGTCTCATATTGGATAAGAGGATCCAGATTGGATTCTCGAAATTGGATCCAATTGGCTCTTCAAACCCGTCGTGTGAATTGGTCCTTCTCTTCCTGCTGACTCCCGTTATTAGAATCGAATGGAGCATTTCAGTATGCCCCGGCTGACTGTAACGGAGTGACTGAACCTGACCACTCAGTATTTGTATTGGAGTTGGTCGATGCTCCCAATATTCGAGGTAACTGAATATTAATAAAATTCCCCTTTCTTTTTATTTTCACTGTATACTCGTGTTACAACACGACATCCACCCCCTCTGGACCTGTGCATCCTCTGGTATGCACCAATTTATCCAATTGCTGTTTGATTTAGAATATATCCTCTACGTATTTGTCCAGTTCATCTTCGTCACCTTCATTATCCAAATCACTTTCATCTTCTTGCTGCGGAATCTCTATACCTTCATTAAGGTCTTTCATATTCATCTCCGCGTGTCTTCATTTAAATATTTTTACTCGCTTCCTTGCAATTGGTATTTTCAATTTTGTACCATCTAACTCCCGTAATGAGTAAGTCACATTACCATGAACAGTTGTTATCACATATGGTCCAAACCAACGTTTTGAGAATTTCCGCAAAGTACTATGTTGATTATCCAGACTATTATCATAAACAAGTACCCAGTCACCTTCCTCGATTGCTTTTGGTCTCAATCGATGTTGCTTATCGAATCGCGCCTTGTTTTGTAACCTTGCTCTTTTTAACCTTCCCAATGCTATCTGGACATCTTCCGTTCTTTGCTCCAATTATCGAATCCTAATAGCCAGAAGTTCTTCTCTTGTTAATCCATCTTCCTGTGGTAGCATACTCCAAATAAGTACCTTTTTTTCAATCGGCATAATTGGTTTTTGACCTGTCATAAGTTCTACTGGCATATATCCTGTCACCGAGCTATGTGTTGTTCGATCAGCCCATAATGCAAATGACAAAAGCCGTGGCCACTCTTTAACTTTCCCATTACAAGCTTTAACCAATGCTTTCACAATCTTCCTCAATATTGGAGGTGACATCAATAATTTCTTCAATCTTTGCATTGCTTGAATATGCCTTTCTTCCCATTTAAATCGGTAACCCTTGCGTAACAGTTCATATAATGGATCCGCTATGTGAGCAAAATGAGGGATCCAGATTCGATAAAATACACATACACCCAAAAACCTGCGAACCTCTGTTAAAGAATCACAATCCTCTTTCATCCTTTTAATTGCATCAACTTTAGTCGGATCTGGTTTTCTTCCGTAAGATCCACATAAATGTCCAACAATTACAACCTCTCGTACTCCAAATACGGACTTCATACCCGATAATGTAAGATGAACTTCTCCAAGCCGAGTTAAAATCTTTTCACAATCTTGTATATGATCAACAACATATCTGCGACACCCCCTCGTATCTAAAGTTTCATCCTTGTCTCCTTCTCTGCACCCTTTTATAAGAACATCATCCAGAAAAGGCATAGTCTTTTCCGGAATAAAATCTCTCAATACCTTATTCATCCCATTCATCATATGCGCAACTGAGTTAGTCGCGCCTTGAGGAAGAGTGCACATTCTAACCAATCCAAGCGATGTCCTCATCGTTGTCATATCTCTACTTCCTTCGGCAAGTTGAAATTGATCATAACCTGAATACAAATCACCCATTGAATAGATCGCCCTTCCAGCAAACGCCTCAGCAAATTCATCCACAATAGGTCCAATTCCTGCATTTCTGACAGTTACTGCATTCACCGGTTGCATATCTTGAATAAACCGTAGTGACCCATTCTTCTTAGGTACCGTGAACCATCGACTAGAATACGGTGCAAATGAAGGTTCTAATATTTTCATCTTTATCTTTTCTTTCAATAGTTCCACCAATTTAGGTAAATGTGCCCTCCGTACTGGAATCGGTCTTAGATTCCAAGGTACATGCGGTACAGTGAAGATAACCATAGGTGTTATAATATTTGGATCCACACACCCAATTTTATGAGATTCGAAGGCAAACGATCTACCTTGTTTAGCCAACATCTTTTTGAAGCAAGTAATTTCCTCTGGTAATAAAGAACCATCAGAACCAATCTTCAATTCTTCAAAAGTCTCTTTAGTAAACTGATGTCCAATACTCATTGGATCTCTTAAACTTGCTTCTTTTGATACTTCTCCCATTTGTTCTTTAGAATCCTCTAGTAATGGTCCGGCAACAAGCTTTACCTTCTTATCTGCCGTTTTATATCTCGTCTCTACTGTGCCTTCTGGTGCTTGAAAAGATTCTAGCATGGTATAAACCTCTCTCGAATGAATCTCAACAATCTTATCATTATCCCCTAACCCAATAGATGTAATCAATTCCAATGAATCTTCCAGTCCATTTTCTTCATAAACACCCAAAATCCTCTCATCTTCTTGCAATGCACTTATCTTGCGTAATTGTCCTTCAATATTATATAATCTTTTTCTTTCTTTTCTTTTAAAATCATCAACTTTCTTATACATAATATTTCCATTCTCCAATATACCAATAAAACTCGCATCAAAGACACCTTCATCTCGCGAGAGTACCTCCTCTTTTGTACCTCCATAATCTCGCTTTACAATGGTACCTCCTCAAAATCCTTAGATCCTTCAACAATCTTTGGCAATGGTTTCTCCCTCAACCTATCTCGATTCCGTACATAGTTAGGAGGTACTGTTAGAAATTGTACAGCTTTCCTCCCATCTTCGCTCCGTACCCTTGCATAAGCAGAACCATCGTCAAGTACCTTTGTTTCCATCCGTATTGCCATGATATAAGATTGTCCTAAAATCAACAGATAAGACGTTGTATCTTGAATGAAGAAATATTGCTCCGTCGCAACATCCCCAATCCGAATTTTGACATCTGAACAAGCTCCATATAATTCGCCTCGTGTGTTATTAGCTGCTCGTATTGCCCATCCATGTTCCATATCAATTGGCCATTTTTGCTTCTTATAAAGATCTTTAGACATGAGATTTATTTCAGAACCATGGTCGACCAAAGCAACTATTGGTTCTTCTATATCTCCTACCTTCACCAATACCTGAATAGTTGCCCTTACTCAATGCTTTCGAGTATAATGGCTCAATGTTTCCATTTCCTTGTCACTAGAATCTTCGAAACGTACTCGTTGATTATACCCATTCTTTTCATTTGTTAGTTGCTTGTAACCAATATCAACCTCTTCTTCATCTCTACATATTCTTACATCAATAGCATGACTCATTCCAGTTTCGCCCATTAATTGCCTCTTTTGCTTAATGCTGTCAATGATAACATCATGAAACTCCTTCTTTGCAATTCCCAAGACTTCTTTCAATGTAAATTCCACCTTAGCGTTTAATATGCGTTCTTCCAACACCCCTTTCAAATTTGTTGCCGCTTCAATGTCAGAAAGTAGCTTATAAGCAATTGATTTGCCCTTATCTTTTGTCTCCGTTGTTTTTTCTCCCAATGATGATGAGGTATCCTTTACAGGCAATTCTTGTGAAGCTGCCTCCCGAGCCTTGTCTCCTCGAGTTTGCCTCTTAAAAGAATTTCCTTCTCTAGTATCATCAAAATTTCCTCGTCTCTTTTCTTCCATCAAAGCTTCATGTTGGCTCTTAGCAATATATGCATGAACTGAAAGAGACTCAACAGGATCCTCTCAACCTGTTCTTCCTCGTATTGTAGCTGCAGTTCTCAATAACGCTTCTCGAGGTAATTTCCCTTCTTGCATTGTAGAAACGGCAGAAGCCCAAAACTCACTAGTTTCCGTACTTCCACCAATTTCATCATCTACTCTAGCACCATAACTTGCACTTTCTCGTGCTACTGTTTCATGCTCCTTTAAGTAATCTTGAACCAATGCTCTCATTCCTCCCTTGCCAAAATTGGTTTGAAGAAGATCCTCTCTATTTTTCAATGCTATCTTCTCATCTTTCCAGCAAATAATTCCCTGCCGTATCATATTATTAAATTCATTGCAATCTTTTCTAGTGTGTGAAGCATCATCACACCAAATGCATCTTTGTACATATCCTTGTTTTAAAACATTCTTCGAATTATTTATAGAAGTATTCTCTTCAAGTCTTGCCAATTTGATTTGAAGATCTCGCATTCCTCGTATAATTTCTTCCATAGCCATATCTGCTTTCTTTGACAAGGATGTCGAAGGTTGAACTGTAGGCATTGTTGGTGGTGTTGTACGTACTGGAGCTTTGGGTGCTTGTACTGTTTTCGGAATATTGCTCCTATCCTTCCTCCTTTCTTTTTTTGTAAGCAACCCCACCGCATCTTCAACGTTCTTCCACTTCGTTGTCAATCCTTCATCTTCTTCTTTGTCTTCAAGAAGGGGTTCTAATTTCTCTTGCAATTCTCCATCAGCAGCTTGAAGAAATAGATCAACTTTGTTCGGCTCCAATGTCAATTTTTCTACCTTCGATAATTGAGAGTAGTGCCTCTCTAATTCCCTTAGTAGCTCTGTTGCTTGCAAATTCTTATTGGGCCGTTCAATCCATCCCAGAAACAGCTTCTTAGTAACGCAATCAGCATCTTTCAAGAAATATTCGTCTTTCAATGCATGTGAAAAATCCTCCCATGAATTTCCATAATGATCCGTAATCGATGTAATGTGGTCCCTTATCTCCGGTATCGTGGCAAGTCCAAATAGTGCAACCATTTTCTTCTCAGAAACCCGATTTAATTCCATTTCACGAACATAACATCTTAAATACCTTGAAATATTTGTCCCATCAAATTGATCAATTTTATTGACCACTGCTTGCAATGCTTTGGTTGCCAAAGCTTCCTTTCGATCATTACTTTGCTGTTGCTGCATTGACAATGAGAAGGCTTGAAACAAACTAGCAATAGACGGATCCATGTGCATACCTTGTCCTTTAGAAGACTCTCCACCAGAAACTTCTTCCAAAAATCCTTCAAAATTTTTATTTTCGTTTTCCATAAAAATAAAGATAAAATCAACCGAAATCCAATACCTTCTACCTCAAGCTTTCACGTCTGGTTCACCACTTTTTGTCGTATTATGTGTTTTCTTGCTCGAGAACGCGCCGGGCGTCTAGCTGTAGAAGGTAGTATGGAGATTCGTCGATAGTCAAGCAGTCTATCAATTTTGACTGCTGGAATATAAACGACTGCAACAATGGACCGTAAATCTATACGGATGCTCTTCGACTGCTTATTGAAGTTCTTTTTGCCCCAGCCGATAGGTCTCTAGACGTTACAGAGAACCCCGAACAATCCAAACTGTTAATCTTCAATACCCCTTTGTACTTACGATCTTGTATCCACTGACTGTCCTGTTAGATTAACCCAATAAATTTCATTCACTCCACATACTCAATCCTATAGACACCCTTTTAATCCTTCAATCACAGACGTAACTCGATTTTACAAAACAGTCAAGAGTATTCAAATCCACTTCATTTAAAAATCCCGATTCACCATTACAACACTGACTTCAGCAGCGATTGCCTCAGTCTTCCCAAAACTCTACGAAGAAGAAAAATCCAAATTCTATGTCTTTCCTTCCCCGACCCGAAGCATGAAGCTCCTCTCTCTAATTCCCTTGATCTTCAAAAACCTCCAATGAAACCGAACTGGTAACCTTGCAAAAGCTTGAAAACAAGCTCCCCCCCGATTCCCCGAAAGAAAAAAACCTCCCCCCTCAAAAATATATCCCCCCTAACCTTATCCTCTGAATTTCTTCAATCTTCCGTCTTAGATCCGGAATTGGCTCCCACCTCAAGCTTGGATCCAAAATTGGCTCTCGCCATCAAGCTTGGATCCAAAATTGGCTCTTGCCGTAAGAGCTTTCTCCTCCATTTTTATCTTTAAGAAATCCATTTACCGAAAACAATGTTCCCTGAAACGGCACAAAGAACAGGATAGCCTCAAACAGAATCGAACCCCGTAATCGGGACCACATTGAGTCGCCCGACCAATTCAGGTCCTATATTGGGAAAGATGCCCATAGTAACCTGGATGTTCCCGTAATTGGGTCAAATTGGTCCTCGCGTCAGATTGGCTATGACCCGTAGTAAGACCTGGATTTTCCGTAATTAGACTGCATTGGGTTGACCGGCCAATTCAGGTCTCATATTGGATAAGAGGACCCGGATTGGATTCTCGAAATTGGATCCAATTGGCTCTTCGAACCCGTCGTGTGAATTGGTCCTTCTCTTCCTACTGACTCCCATTATTGGAATCGAATGGAGCATTTCAGTATGCCTCGGTTGACTGTAACGGAGTGACTGAACCTGACCACTCAGTATTTGTACTGGAGTTGGTCGATGCTCTCAATATTCGAGGTAACTAAATATTAATAAAATTCTCTTTTCTTTTTATTTTCACTGTATACTCGTGTTACAACACGACATCGTAAGCTTCATCAACTTCATATTGGCCTCCAATGGTGTTCTAATAGGCTTACACTCCTGCATGTTGAATCATTTCAATACTTCTTCAGTATACTTCTTTTCGCTCAATGTAATGATCTTTTTAGCTTGATCTATCATAAATTCCACTCCTAAGTAATAGTAGAGCTCTTTTAAATCACTCATCTCAAATTTTTTTGCTAGCTTTACATTCAACTAATCCATCTTTTTGAAAGTATTGGTCAAGATGATTAAATCATTAACATAAAGAATAATTATTAATAAGAATACTTTTGATTGCATCACATATATGGAATAATCAGCATTGCTTTTTACAAATCCCTCATTCACAAAGAATGTGTCAATACATTGGTACCATATCCTTGAAAGTTACTTGAGCCTATACAAGGATTTCTTCAACTTACAAACAAGGTGTTACTTGCCTTCTTCAACAAATCCTTGAGGTTGATCTATGTAGATGTCTTCTTCCAACTCTCCATTCAAGAAAGTTGTCTTCACATCCATTTGATGCATCTCCAAGTCCATTGCTGCCCTAATTGCCACAATGATTCTAATGGTGGTGAATTTGGCTACAGAAAAAAATATCTCATTGAAATCAATACCAGCAACTTGTGAGTAGCCTTTGACAACTAATCTTGCCTTACACCTTACAACATTACCTATTGCATCCCTCTTTGTTCTAAATACCCACTTACAACAAATTGAAGCTTAATTTAGTAGAAGTTGAATCAATTCTCATGTTCTATTATCCATGAGCGATTGATACTCTTCTTCCATGGCTTTCTCCCACTTCAAAGCATTTGTGGACTTCATTGCATGACACAAACTCAATGGATTAGCAAAAAGTGCAACATTGGTATGTTCTTCACTTATTTGAAGAAAGATGTGATTCTTCCACCATTTGCTATATTATTTTCTATCTCTCAAAAGATATCTCCTTTTATTTGAAGAAGACTCAACTTGTTGTATTTTATGGTCTCTTCCAACTTTCTTTTCTTTTGTAGATAGTCTTTTTTCACTTAAAGATTGATAATCCTCATCACCATCATCATCAACATCTTCATCCTTTTCATTGCTAGTCTTAGCATTTTTATAGGCCTTATTTTCCACTTTCTTTGCTTCCTCATCTTCATTTCTACCTTTACAACCATCATTGTCTTCGTCTTCTTCTTCTTTTGTTGAATTTGAAGATATATCCACAAACACACTATTACTCTCACTTGGATACATCTCTAAGTTCTCACAAGCATTCTTGTGCTTTAAAAATTCAACATCTTGACTTTTGATGATCTTTCTGGTCTACAAATACATGAGCCTATAATTCTTTGTACCTTCATAATATCTAATAAATATACATTTTGTACCTTTTGCTTCAAATTTTGATATCATCCAATCTGGTATCTTTACATATGCTATGCATTCAAAGGTCTTTATGTAAAAAATACAAGGTTTTTTGCTATTCTAAGCTTCTTCTGAAGTCATTGATATAAGTACACTTATAAGAAACCTATTTCTTATATACACTGCATTTACCACTACTTCTGTCTAAAATTCATGTCTAAGGTATTGGACATGAGGCATATTCCTTACCATTTCTATAATAGTACGATTTATTCTTTCTGCAACTCCAATTTTTTGTGGAGTATAAGGAGTGGAGGTTTGTTTTGCAATACCATGCATCTTCAAGAAATCATTGAATTGCTTTGATATATACTCACCTCCATTGTTCGTATGTAATATCTTGATTTTGCACTCACATTGCTTCTCCATAAGTGCCTTAAACTCCTTAAACCTTGTAAAACACTCACTCTTTACTTTGAGGGTGAAAATTCATACCTTCTTTAAAAAATCATCAATGAATGTGACGAAGTACCTTGCACCTCCTATTGATGGCATCCTCATAGGTCCACAAACATTAGAATGGACTATTTTCAACAACTCAATTGTACGTGTTGCAATTCCACTTAGAAATATAGTCCTTTATTGTTTGCCTTGAATACAACCTTCACAAGCAAGTGTCATAGCATTGTAGTTTATATGACTAAGATCTAAGCTATTTACTATAGATTGGAGCTCTTTCATGCTCTTGGCATTTAAATGACTAAGGCGTTAATATCAAATACCAAACTTGTCTTGATCTTGAGAAAATTCAACAAATACCACCACTTCAACTCCATTCACATTTTTACACTTGATGAAGTATAGGTTGCCATCTCTAAAGTCCTTTGCAACATCATTTCCTTCCAATGTCTTAAAAAAACACCCATTCTTATCAAATTGTACTTTACAACCATGTAAAACAAGTTTACTCACCAATAGGAGGATTTTCTTCATCTTTGGTACATGTAAGATGTCCTTCAATCTAATCTTTTTAGTTTGACCTTTTACAACAATCTCTATTATAATAGAGCCCATTCCAATAGCTTGTACTAAGCCATTATTTTCCATGAATATATTTGTTGTTGAAATTTCTTCAGAAGTGTCAAATAAACACTTGTATCGAATCATGTGCTTAGTGGCATCCGAATCAACAATCCATTTTGATATGGTAGCCATGGAAGTACCTTCACTTGCTATGAATGCATAATCATCACTTCTATATTCATCATGAGCATTTTTTGCACTTTCTCTATCTCTTTTCTTAGTCTAGTAGTAATTTCTAGCAAAATAATCTAATTTTCTACAAATGAAGAAAATTCTTATATTATTACATTGATTAGAATAACTTCCCTTGCCTTGTCTTAAAAAGAGAGCCGAATCCTCACTTTGAGGTTCTTTTTCTTTCCTCTTGGTTACTTCATGAGCAAGTCTTGCCATCTTATAATCAATTGTGAGGTCTTTTAGTTTAATGGACTCTAATGCCACAATGAAGTAGTTGTTGGACTCAAAAAGGCTCATAAGTAAGGTCATGATAATATCACTCTCTTCTAAAGGCTTGTCATCAATTCCAAGTTGATTAGCAAGGACCTTTACCTTATTGACATGAGCCATGAGGTCATCACCTTCTTCCATCTTACAATTGAAGAATTTTCTTCTTATGAAGATGATATTGGACAAGTTCTTGCTCTCATATATGTTGCAAAGGATCTTCTATGCATCTGTTGATTCTTTGTAAGAGATGATGTGAGAAAAATTGGCTTCATCTAAATTGGTAGCAATTATACTGAAAGCCTTCTTTTCACATCTTATAAAGTCATTTCTCTCTTTAACATTAGCATGCATGCTTGGAGGCTCTTCACTTTCATCTATAATGTTTCAATGGTCCTAAGATCCTAACAAAAGTTCCAGTTTTATCTTCTAATGGTACAAATTATCACCTTTAAACTTCTTCATTAGTCTCAAATCTTCACCCACACTAGAAGCCATGTCTAAGAATAGGTCTATCAGAAAATATCACAAAAAGTAGTTTCTATGTGTTTAAAATCACCAAAATAATTTTACACTAGCAAAATCTTAGAATGCCCTCTTCAGAACAAATGAGTGTTTTTTCACTCCAAACACTCCGAACTCAACTTTCAAAGATTTTAACAAGTATAGAGACTCTAATCAACTTCACCATCAAGTTTTTTAACTTAAATAACTCTCTTTTTCACTAAAACTTCTACAACACCAAAGACACTATCAAGGTGTGTATATAAGGTCTTAATCACTCAATCCTAAGAATTAAGAACCTTCAAACAAATATTAGGGATCTATAAGGCCTAAATTGAAACCTCTATAAGCCAAAACACAAGATTAGATTATACAAATCCTAACATCAGTAAATACCATAAGATCTATTCTAATTAAGAATAACAACCGACAATTAACTTCAACTTACTTGAAAAGCACAATCAAATATCTGTAGATCCATAATCTATTGAAGAAATTCAATAAGCAAGACACAAGTAAGTAGAAATCAGCAAGGTTAGACATAAGAGAAGTGTGGAATGAGATACCTTTCACTTCCAACACCCTTTACTTATAGGTAGAATTTACATCTATTGGAACTTAATTTCATTCTAATTCATCTTTATTTCATCCAATTAAACCCTAGATTTAACTTAATTTAGTCATACTTCCAAATCCTAGCTGCCACTTAATCTAGTCACCACTATAAATCATAACTGCCACCTTGTTAATTTTTCTATTACTATTTATTATCTTTTAATCAACAGCAACTTACGTTAGGTAATATCTTTTATTTGTCAAATATTTACTTTGTCCAACATAGTATCATGGATATACACATGTAAGCCAATAATTATTTGTATAAATAGATAGCAGTAGATAAAAGTATGTAAAAGTAAGTTAATTCTATAATATCTTTTAAGCAAGCTTCCTAGAATCTTAATAGATGCTGCTTTGACTTTATAGGTGTCTATTGTAAAATTTTAGGTTAGAAACTTTGGTCAACAAATTAACCATGTGTCCCATATGTTAGTAGCCTGAAGAACAAGCTCACTATGTGATGCACATATAGAACAACTTGCCTTGTAAGTCAAGGCATATGTCCTACCAACTCAACAAATATTACAGGTCCTATAGAACATTGCCACATATTCCTTAGTTAGAAATTATATATAGAGACAAGATTGAAGCCTTCTTCATTCTTGTCAATTCTTTTTTTGCTTTTAGTCTAGTTTCAAGAATCTCAAGTTTTCTTATCTTTTGGCAATAAGCCATCTTAGTTTCTTTTTAATATACATTCTTCTTTATTTCAATTTTTTCACTTTTTCTTTGACACAAACTTCATTGATTTATGCATCATCTTTTACTTCATATCCTTGACAGATTGACAAGAGTACATTTATAATATCAAAGCTTTGTCAAGTCTTGATTAACAATGGATTAACTCTTTCTCATGATAAGACATAAGCATATTAGAATTTATAGATAATCCTCTTCTATAAACTGATATTATTTTTAGTACTTTTATTGTCCTCAAGTCTTTCTTTTTACTTGTCTTAAGTGGTATTAGATATTTTTTTTCAGTATTATTATAGCAAAGCTTATTGAAATAAAAAGTACCATGGTACAAATACAAGAGCAATTGAAGGAGTTGATGCTTGCAATGCATCAACTTAGCTTATCACCATAAGGATCAACAAGGATTTAGAGATGATTAGAGCTACTTCAACATCTGCACCAAATCAAGTCCCTCTACCTATGATGGAATATCTTTTAAGTATTATAGAACCAAGAATTGTCCTGCCAAGAAGTTTGGTGGTACAAGATCTAAATTTTAAGGATTTATCAATCAAGTATAACTTGTGATTGGAGCTCAACTTCAAAGCTATCTATTTCCAAGATGACAAGTTAGATTCATTAGTACACTTCTTTCAAGTTTGGCACTATCTTGATTTTTAACTTTTTTTGAATGATGAGATCCAATATTAGATAATCAAGAGAAATTTTTAGCAAAATTTTGGTTCATATATAAAAAACATGATACAACTTGAATTGCAACCAATAAGATCCGTATTTTGTGACAATACAATCAACCTCTAATGTTATATGCTTTCTAATTTTGACAACTTATTCCTAATATTAAGTGCAATGATGCTCCACTTATTAGCCAATTTTTCTATGGATTATAATATGAAGTAAAAAAAATTGATGCTCAACTTACTTGATCCTCAAATATTGAGTCAAATAATTGACTTTGCTGTGAAGTGTGATAATCGACTTTTTGAATTTCAATCTAAGAGTCGCATAAGTGGGCCTCAACGTTACTAGAATTTAATGGCAACACCAACATTTCTTCAATACATACATTCAAAAGTAGAGGATATGCAAATTGATATGTTAGGTTTTAAATTTCTTACTGAGTAAGAAAAGACTCGTTGTTGTTAAGAAGGATTATGCTTATATTATGGAAAATCTAAACACACTGCTCAACATTATCCAAAGAAGTGACAAAACCACAAAATGAAGAGCACAAATGTCAAAGTAGATAATGTATCAAAAAATGAATTTGTCCAGCTACAAAAGGGACCAATGAGCTAGAATCTTATATAATTTCTAATGAAGGTCCTATCCTCTCCTTAGAATCCTCTCCTTAGAATCTTCTCCTTGTTTTATAATAGATAAGTATTTAGGACCTAATAATTATAAAGCCTTTGCCTTGATAGATTCAAAAGCCTCAACTTACTTTTTAGATGTAGAATTTGTTAAAAGTCATAAAATATTGTTAGAACAAAAAACTAAACCTATTTATGTAGAAATCATAGATGGTCATCAATTATCTTTTGGAGATATTATTTATGAAACACTTCCTATAGACGTAGCAATAAATGGTCATAATAATTACGTAATCTTTAATATAATTAGATTTCCCTCTAATCCAATCATTTTAGGTTTATTGTGGTTAAAAAAGTATAATCATTACATAGATTGGATTTTTTATACTCTTGACTTTTTTAAAAATATAAATAAGAATAAAATTAATCTAATAAAAAGTCATAAGTTTAGTACAATAAAACCTGTGTTTATAGATGCAAAAGCTTTCTTGTATGCTGGAAAAGAAGGATCACCTTGTGTCATTTATGCCACACCTATTTCTAATGATGCAAAGGCTTCAAGTGGCATTTTAAGCAAATATCAAGAGTTTCAAGATGTATTTGAAAAGAAAAATGTGGATATTCTTTCAGAACATCATCCTTATGATTGCTGGATTGACCTTCAAAAAAGAACACAACCACCATTTGGACCAATCTATAGTTTATCACAAAATGAATTACCTGAACTCAAGGAATATATTGAAGAAAATCTGGCCAAGAATTTCATACACCATTCCAAATCATGAGTAGGAGCTTCAATCTTATTTGTGAAGAAGAAAGATAGATCATTGCGGATGTGTGTTGATTATCAAGGACTCAATAAAAACACCATCAATAATAGATAATCTCTACCTTTGATATCTAGACTTTTCGATCAACCGAATCAAGCTAAGATCTATACAAAAATAGATCTATGGAGATCATACAATTTAATATGTATTAAAGAAAGAGATGAATGGAAGACTACGTTTCAAACTAAGTATGGACATTTTGAATACAATGTCATGCCTTTTGGACTTCTAAATGCATTAGCAGCTTTTTAACATCTAATAAATGATGTTTCTTTATAATTTTTAGACGATTTTATTATCTGTTATGTAGATGATATCTTGATCTATTTTAAGAACATAGATAAACATAAATTTCATGTTCATCATGTGTTACAAAAATTAAGAGATGCAAGACTTTATGCCTAGATAAAAAAGTATTTATTCCACATCGCTCAACTCCACTTCTTAGGATGCATCATTTCAAATGATGGACTTGTGATGGATCCTAAGAAAGTTTAAACTATTATAGATTAAAAGATTCTAAAAACTGATAAGAGATGTTTAATGCTTTTTGGACTTTGCCAACTATTATCATATCTTTATTTAAGACTTTTTTCAAGTTGCAGCTCCACTTACACATTTAACTTGCAAACACAAACTTGAGTGGAGTAAAGAAGCTGAGGAATCTTTTGAAGCTTTGAAGTTAGCTTTTATTTTTGCACCAATCTTATATCATGTCAACTTTGTATTTTTTATGGAAAAAAATGTATCAAACTTTGCTTTGGATGTCATATTATTAGAAATAGGAATAAATATTAAACTTCATTCAGTAAATTTTTATTTCAAAAAACTTTCAAGAATTGAGATTAATTATGAAATCCACAACAAAGAGCTTCTTGGAATCATGGATTCATTTCAAGAATGGCATCATCATCTAAAAGGCCCTTCCAATCTAGTCATCGTATTTATAGACCATAAGAATCTCGAGTACTTTATGTCAATACATGTTTTGAATCATCACCAAGTCCATTGGAGCATCTCTTTATCAAGATTTTAGTTTAAGATTGCATATTGATTCAAAAAACAATTAGATTTGTCAAACATTGTCATGATAAAGAAAATATGCCTCAACAATGCATTGGGCTTTTAGCTACCACTAAATACTCAATCAATTCTAAGATATAAAAGTATCAAGTTTATATATATGATATTTTTCTTTCTTAAGTAATTACAGCAATATGTAAGTCAAAGTACCAAAAAAACATCCAAATGTAAGATAAAGTACCTTAAAACCTTATATATGCTTATAAAAAATGTTTCTCAAACTTCAACAACTCATATTTCATGATTGGACCATCTAAACAACCATGTATTGTCTTCAATGCCCTATAATTCCTTCATCTAAACTTAAAATTCATCAAATAATATATATGAAATACAGCCAAGAAATTTTTCTCTCCAACTCCAGTTGCCGATCTTTCATTGCTCTCTATATACATATGTTATGCTTCAAAGAATGATAGTAGGTACAAATTTGATACCTTAACTTTGAACACTTATATCTCCTTTATAAAAACTTGAAGTCACATAATCTCTTCATCCAAATTATACCCAAAACCTTGAACTTACTCATCCTAGCCTCTAAAGCTCAAATGCCTTTGAAAGTGAAACCCTAATCTCTAATAAGGCCTCAAGCAGCCTCCTTGAAGTCTATTGGACATGATATTTGACCAATAGGGATGAAGGTCTTCACTCCCTGCCTTTATCCAACTATACCTTGCTTTAATTCTTCTCAATAATCCTTCTAATATTTTAGACTTTCATCTTTGAACTCCAACCTTCTTTTAGGCTTTATATTAAATATCTAAATCCTACATAATATAAATACTATAATCAAAATAGATAAATCTCCAAATAAATTTTTTTATATCAATTTTTTTTAAATTTATTTACTAACCATTCTAATATACATCAAGACTTACAAACATATTATATGTCTTAATTAATTTTTACATACTATAACCAATTATAGTATGACATCTACCTCCTCCAAACTTGCACATCCTCCGGTGTGTACCACGTGTTATTCTTCCTCATCCTCTTGAGATTTTTTTGAATGACTCTTGAGCTCTTTTTCTTCATTTTCTTGGTCCAACTATTGAGGTAAGAATTCTTGAAGGTCTTCTATTTGAAACAACCCATCTCTTTTTTTGAAAGTCTTCACCCTCTTCTTTGCTATTGGAATCCTCATGATAGGTCCATCTAACTCACGTAATGTATATGTGGCATTATCATGGATTGTAACCACCACATATGGTCCAAACCTTTTTTTTACAAATTTCTTTATAGTACTATGCTGATGCTCAAGGCTGCTATCATAAATTAGAATCCAGTCTCCAATCTCTATAGGCTTAGGCCTCAACCTATGAGTCTTATCAAATCTTTCTTTATTTTTCAATCTTTTTTTCTTTAACCTCTCAACTGTAATTTGTAGGTCTTTAGGTAACCTATTCAATTATTAGATTCAAAGTTCCAATAATATTTCTCTATTTATATCATCTTTCTAAAATAAAAACATCCATGTAAGATAGGTTTCTTCAACTAGTATCACAGGTTTGTGTTCTAATATTAACTCCATGGGCATATAATTAGTGATAGTACTGTGAGTAGTTCTATCAACCCATAAAGTAAATAGAAGTAGTTTAGGTCATTGAATCGACTTATCCTTATATGCCTTAACTAATGCATAAATGATAGGAGGATGATCCCTCTCACTCTTTCTATTTGCTTCAGGATTATAAAAAGTAATCAGCTTCAATTGAACTCCATACTTGTTGAAAAATTCTCTTGCTTCAATGGCATCCAATTCTCCTCTATCAGCTCTCATCCTTCCAATGCTACCATATCTACTAAAGATATCTTTCAGTATAAACCTACATACTACCTTTGTAGTCTTAGTTCTCAAAGCCCTCCCTTCAACATAATTTGATAGCTCTTCTCTTGCCAAAATCAAATATTTCATATCTCAAAGTCCTGATTGCATAGCTATCAAATCATTTATCTATTGAAAATGTATTGAAGGTGGCTTAGTAGGATGTAATCCATCTTTTTACCTAACTTTAGATTGTAGCTAATTCTCTATACATGAGCTCACAAAATCTTCTACATCCTTGTATAAACCCTTTCACCAATACATTTCTTTGATCTTGATATATGTGGCCCAAAGTCCTCTGTGCCTTATCCAAAGTGTATCATGATATTCTCTTAAAACCTTAAACTTAATTTCAAATTCTTGTACTATCTTCAATGAGATTTTATCACTTTTTTTTGGCCTCTTCCATAAGAATCCATTCCTAAGCAAATAACTATAGGATTGATGTTTAATATCTTTGAAGATTTTATCCATCCACCTCTCTTGTTTTTTCATTATGCTTAAATAAATTCTAATATCCTTGAATCTGTATTCATACAAACCTTCATAGAATTTTTGAATCTTATCACCAAAAATCCATTCCACTTATAGCAAATAAATTTCCATAATTCTTCTCTTCTTGATTTTCATCTCTTTCATGTGCCATCATTTTTTCTTCAAAGGTATATCTAACTCTAGACAACATATCTGCCATCAAGTTTTTATGCTAGTAACATGTACTAAAACAAGAT